>NC_133334.1:122009908-122354977 GCF_042186555.1 Aquarana catesbeiana
GAAATGATAAGATGCATGCTGACAGACTCTGGACTACCACAAAAATACTGGGGTGAGGCAGCCATGACAGCTACATATTTGCAGAACAGACTTCTTTCCAGAACAGTGGAGAAAACCCCATATGAACTATGGCACAATGAGAAGCCAAGTGTAAAACACCTAAGAGTTTTTGGATGCAAAGCATTCATCTACATACCTGAAGAAAAACGCACCAAACTCCAGAACAGTGCGTTTGAAGGTATCTTCATTGGATACAGTGACAATGTTAAGGGTTACAGAATCCTAAATCCCAAAAACAACAAGGTTACCATTAGCAGCAGCATAACTTTTGTTGAAGATTTAAGAGACAATGTAATGACAACAGTAGAAGCGAGAATAGAAGAGAAAACTGACATTGATCAGCCCATCTCTGTAACTTCTGAACAAACAGTTGAAGTAAGTGCAGACTCAGCCAGCACTGAAGAGCAGAAACAAGAAGACTCAGACATAAAAACGAGACGTTCAACAAGAGAAAACAAAGGTAAACCACCTATACGTCTCTCATACAAAGCAAGTACTGCCAGTATCAACGAACCTGTGAGCTGGGAAGACATATCTCAACTTCCAGAACAAGAAGCAAGTAAATGGATAAAGGCTGCTGAGGAAGAGATGAAATCCATGCATGACACCAAAAACATGGACACTTACAGAACTACCACCCGGAAGGAAAGCCATAGGCTGTAAATGGACTTTTAAAGTCAAATACAATGCAGATGGCACAATTGAACGGTACAAAGCAAGACAAGTAGCCAAGGGCTATTCTCAAAAACACGGAGAGGACTATGATGAGACGTTTGCACCAGTAGTCAAGCACACTACAATACGAACTTTACTGACAATAGCCGCCATAAGGAAAATGCAAGTGAAACATTTTGATGTGGAAACCACGTTTCTACATGGCGATTTAACAGAAGAAATTTTCATGGAACAGCCACCAGGATTCAAAGATGAACAAAGGTCAGCCCTAGTATGCAAACTTCGCAGGAGTATATATGGTCTAAAGCAAGCAGCAAGGGCTTGGAATATAAAAATAAATGAAGTGCTTACACATCAAAACTTTATAAGGAGTAAAGCAGACCCCTGCTTATACACAAAGAAATTGGCAAATCGATGGGTCTATATGCTCATTTATGTGGATGATATCCTGATTCGTTTTGAGCAAGAAAGGGATGAAGCAGAAATACTGGAAAAACTAAATCAGCACTTTGACACCAAAGATCTTGGCAACATAAAAAATTACCTCGGTATCCAGATCGAGAGAGAGGAAGATGGCAGCTTTCTTCTGTACCAAAGGCACAAAATACAAGAAATAATTGAAATATTTGGAATGGAAACACCAAACTGGTAAATTCTCCCATGGAAACCAACTACCTAAAAGAGATGAATTGTCAAGATAACCCATTACCTACTAACACTCAATACAGAAAAGCAATAGGGAAATTGCTGTACCTTACTACTGCTACAAGGCCGGACATTGCAGCAACTGTTGGAATCCTATGCAGAAAGGTTTCGATGTCAAGTAAAAAGGACTGGAATGCTGTAAAGCGAATCATTCGATATCTTAAAGGGATTTCGCACTACAAGTTAAAGTTACCAGCAAGTGATGAAAGCACCCTAACAGGATATGTGGATGCTGACTGGGCAGGAGACACCAGTGACAGAAAATCTACCAGTGGCCACTTATTCTTTCTGTCAGGTGGTGCCATCAGTTGGATAGTAGAAAGCAACTCTGTTACACTGTCGTCTACTGAAGCAGAATATGTCGTTGCAGAGCAGGCAAGCCAAGAAGTTATATGGCTGAACAGACTTGGGTCAACCACAGTTGGGACCAACAGAAATCTATGAGGACAATCAAGGATGCCTTGTACTTGCGCACATGGAAGGAGTTAATTCAAGAACCAAGCACACTGATGTGAAGTTTCACTTTCTTAGGGATCTTCAAGAGCAAGGTCTTCTTGAGTTACTTTATTGCCCAACCGAGGATATGACAGCAGATATCCTTACAAAGCCCCTGACCGCTGAAAGACATTCAAGGCTTACAAAGAAGTTAGGTTTAACAGACTAAGCCTTAGCTGTTGAGAAAGGGTGTTGGAAATACAAGAGCTTTTCAGCTTAGCCTATTGACAGCAGTTCTCAAACAGGACACTAGATGTCGCTAATGCTCAGTGGTATGCTGTGCTGTGCAGTTTTCTATGATATGTTGTATTTCCTGTGTATAGTGTTGTACTTGTTGGTTTCTTTTTCTTTTTTCCTGTCTGTGTACTTCTTGCCTGTTATGTTCCAATAAAGAAGTCAGTTCCTGTTACTCCACAACTTCTGATCTGAATTGACTCCGCTGCACCTAGCAATCGCACTCTGCAACAAAAAAAGCATATATAAAAACATAATGGTAATTTATACAAAACATCTGTACAAATGTTTTGTATAAATTACCATTATGCTTTTATATATGCTTTTTTAAGCATTTTTCTAAATAAATAATATTTTTATGATATAGGTTTTTCATTGTTCGCCTTTAAAGTTCCATTGTACCGGGAGGGACTTGTGTCCCTTTCCTTTAGGGTGCTTTTTTACAATTAATATTGGGATGTTGGCAATGTTTCTCTTTGTGGTTCACCACTATATACATGAACCAATTGTAGTTGTGTATGTAGTTTGAGTAGACCATGCCTTCCTTGGATTTTCACTGAAATGTCTTCACTGGATAAAGGAAAGGACATACACATCCTACGTATCTCACAATTTAAGGGTCTAAATTCCTTCATTCTGCAAACTTGCTGACTTCCCCCCGTTTCAGCTTTGTGGTGAATAGTCTTTGTGGGAAGCCCTTCCGACTTGGTTGCAATGTACCTCAGGCTACGTTTTGCTGGACATAAACATGGCTGAAAAGTAGAAGGCTAAAGTAAAAATTGTCCACATAGAGGCAGTATCCTTGATGGAATAGGGGTGATACAAGGTCCCACACAATTTTTCCACTACTCTCCATATTGGTTGGACATCCAGGGGGCTCCAGATGGCTGTCTTTTCCTTCATTAACCACAGAAGTCATACGTGTACCCTGTGGCCATCTCATAAACTTTGTATAACTTCATCCTGTATCTGGTCCGTTTACTTGGGATATATTGTTTAATGCCCAGCCTGCCTGTAAAATGGAAGAGGGGCTCATCAAAACAAATATTTTTGTTGAGAGAATCAATTCATAATTTTTTCTTGACAGAAAAATTGATGAGTGGCTTAATTTTGTATAGCTTGTCAAACGCAGGATGATTTTGGGGAGGGCACAGGGAATTGTCATTGAAGGAAAAAAAGAAGAAAAAACTGCGCTATAAACCAAAATAAACAATAAATTGTTGAAAAGCTGCAATCCCAACAATAAACAGCAATTGTGAAATAAATTTAGGAAATAAAAAGAATTGCGCTAATACATGTGCAAGTTACCATAAAAGTCCTCAGTGAGAAAAAATTCCTTCTATTGAATGTGAAATTAAACATAAAAGTGTATGTGAATAACTATTAATAATAATCCAAATTAATGTCCCAAACTAAAAAATCAATATGATCAAAAAATATATAAATTCTCCCAAAAAAGTACAGAAAATCCAAATGGTGATTCAATCAGTGACAGCAAAGGAGAGTCCACCACCAGGGATAGAGGGGGTTGCTCCTTACCAGATGGCCACGACCCCCCACTACAGAGGGTCACAGCAAGCAGGCAATCTTATAACCCAGAGATTGGGAGCTTCTATCAGTCTCCACCAGGGGTCATCTCACCGTCAGCCACACCAGCGAAACCAATGGCAGGGATACACCAGATGGCCGCGACCCCCCACTACAGAGGGTCACAGCAAGCAGGCAATCTTATAACCCAGAGATTGGGAGCTTCTATCGGTCTCCACCAGGGGTCATCTCACCGTCAGCCACACCAGCGAAACCAATGGCAGGGATACACCATAAAATACAAAAGGAGCTCACATAGTGTAAAACCACCACAATTTATAAATTTAAAATAACAAAGTGAACACTTACAAAGCGTAGTTAATATAAAAGCCTGAAGTTCGGCTCCTTGGCCACAGGAGCCCGGACAAACCCGTCCTGCTGGAATACAACACTGTTTGGGGGTGACGTCAGCGCGTCGTCTGGCTCCGCCCTACGCGTTTCGTGACATCATCATGTCTTCCAGGGGCACTGAAGCGTAGAAATTTCATTATCAATTCATTCCATGTCCTAGGCATAATGCAGAAATAGAGTGAAATATGGTGAATAGGATGTGTGGACCAATAGGAGTGAAGTTCCATACATTTTTTTATTATTATTTTTTATATCAAATATATATTTTTTTTAATTTTGTTATTGCTCATTCTATACAAAAATAGACAAGAAAAGCACATCTTAAACATTATAGAGAGAGTCCCCCTAAAAAAGCTGGAGTAAATCATCTTGTAAAATACATAAAATAAAGTAAATTAAAATATATAAAAAGAAGAAAAAAAGAACAACTAACAAGACAACAACACAACACCTGACAGGTTAGGATAACTGAATTTCAATAAGCAGTACTTAGTATTGCCCTGAGTCAAAGACGCCCATCACACCCTAATTTCTCCACTCTATTTGAGTACTTTGATTATATAGTAGCATCTCTTCTCTTATGAACTCATCTATCCTCCCCTGTCCCTCTCCCTCCTCTCCCCCTCCTCTCTGCTCAATGAGCCATCATATAATGGGTTGTTAGGGTCAAGCCAATAGAACCACTAGGAAATTCCAATAGGAATATTCCACTAACCTTTCTCTTTTTAATATATAATTGAGTTTCCCACCCCATAGTTTATGAGTTGGTGGAATAGAAGAATTCAATTTTTGTAGGATGAGTTTACGTGCTAGATATAAGGACCTAGTCCACATGGTGGACATCTCTGCTGGTAATTCTCCATCTGGGATTATTCCCAGTATTGCAAATTTTGGGGTTCCTATTATTTCTGTTAAACATAGTGAGTTCAGAGTTGAAAACACTCTTTCCCAATATCAATGAAGCTTGGGACAACTCTAAAGTATATGAATAAGAGAACAATTGGATAGAGAGAAATGAGGGCATAAAGGTGATGTAATTTTCCCCAGGCATAGAGTTTTTTGTAGGGTGTAATGAGCTCTATGTAGAATAAAAAGCCAATTTCTGAGATGGTGAGAGAAATATCTCAGGTAGAATCTCCATCGCCCGTATTCATTCTTCTTCATTTAAATCTTCTATATCCTTTTGTCAATGGGTTAAACTGTTTACCTGTCTTTCTGGGCTCTCTGCAGTTTGTAGGATAAGGTAAAGGTCTCCTATTAGCCCTCATTTTGTACACTGTACTGAGGTTGCCTTCAATAATATCTCAGAGGGGTTATATTGTAATTGGAATCTTGAGGTCTAACTTTGTAGTGCGTGGTGTATTTTGAGATACTGACAGAAATTACTGTTTAGTAATTGAAAACAGTCTTTCAGTACATTAAAAGGCAATAAGATATCCCTTTCATATAACTGATATAAGAATATTAAGCCGGCTTTTTTCAATTCTAATATTTCTGGCAATTTCTTCAACTCACATAAACAGCAATTTTGCCATATAGACATATGTCTTGTATAACCCCTATGCTGAGGGATGGTGCATACTGCCTCCCATAACCTTTGAGTTAGATGAAAGGTAGGAAACTTTCTTTTCTTATAGAAATGAAGAGAGACTATTTGTTGTACTCGTGGGGATATCTTAAATTGAGATATTATAACCTTCTGTATAGGGTCCTGCTTGTCTACCTCTTCCTAACCATGCCAATGTTGAAGTTGTACTGCAATAAAATATAATTTTGAGTTGAGTATCGAAATTCCCCCTCTATCCTTCGCCTGTTGCAATGTTCCAAGTCTAATTCTAGGTTTCCCACATTTCCATATAAAGTCTCTGAAAACCGCGTCAATAGTCCTAAATTGTTTTAATGTCAACCAAACAGGGCAGTTATATAGTACATACAACAATTGGGGCATCCACACCATCTTCACCAAATTCTCTCTCCCTATCATAGTCAACGGGAATCTACACCAGGTTTTACTTTGTTGTCTAAATTTACCAACAAGAGGAAGTACATTCTTATCAATTATCACTCCCAGGTATTTAAATGATGTAACTAGCTTCATTTGGTGAGCCTGGTGTGGAAGCTCCAAATGTATCAGGTCAATGGGCAGTATTACTGATTTGTCCCAATTAATATTAAATCCTGAAAATATCCCATAGGTGTCTATAAGTGAGATAACTATGGAAAGAAGTGTGTGTATCCTCTAGAAACACTAGGGCATTATCTGCATAGAGTGATATTTTTTCTTCGCCTGTATACCTCCGAAACCCCACAATATCTGTGCAGCCAAGGATAGCCTCCGCCAGAGGTTCTACGGCTAGTGCAAAAAGGAGCGGAGACAAGGGCAGAGGACAGAGGATTCCTCTGTTCAAAAAAAAAAGGGGTCGAGGTATATCTGTTTATCTGTACTCTTGTACTCTGGGTACTATATAAAATTTGTATCCATTTTATATATCTTGGGCCAAATCCAAAGCGCTTTAAACAGTTCCATAAGAAGTCCCATTCTATACTATGGAATGCTTTAGCCGCATCCAGCGACAATATGGCTCTGTTTCCACTGTTATCAATTGGGAGTTGTAAACAGGTCCAGGTGTTTTATTATTAGATAAGTTAGCTGCTGCGAGTCTTAGCTCTTCCAATGTTAGTGGTCCCTCCAATACCTCTCTCTCATCGTCTAATAACATTGGTAGATTAATGGATTCAAAGAATTTTATCATATCCCCCTCTAAGTAGGATGCCCTGCTTTTGTATAAATCCTGATAAAATTCTTGGAATACCTCCAGGATCTCTGGAGTAGTGTCAGCCCTCTTATATAAGGAAGTATTTCAGTTATATACGCAACAGGCCGCTGTGCTTTTGCAATAGAGGCCAAAAGGTGCCCTGTCCCTTCTCCCTCTTCAAAGTAAGGTTGTTGTAAAAAAATCTTTTATTTTCTGCCTTCTTTATGGCCACTTCTGCATATTGTTCTTGACACTGTAGCCACACTGTTTGAGTATATTTATTAGGATTAGCTACATATAAAAGTTCAGCCTGCATCATATTATCAGCTAGAGTTTTTTCCCATTGCCTAAATTGTTTCTTTTTTTTTATATCTGCGCAATGAGGAGACCACGAAGATAAGCTTTCAGTGCATCCCAATAAGTTAAAGGTGAGGCTGAAGATTTATTAATACTCTGGAAGGAAATAAGGTCTGACTTAATTTCTTCTGAGAAAAAGAGTGACAACCAGTATGGATTCACCTTCCATAACTTACACCCCAGGTTGATCCTGAAAGAGAAATATAATATCATATTTAATTTCACAGAGATATGGTATGGATATGGTAATGAGTTCCCAAGACCAGATCTATTCTGGATAAAGTTTTATGAGTACTCGAAAAACATGAAAATTGCCTACTTGTAGGGTTACGCTGTCTCCAAAAATCTATCAACCCCGTCTCCGCTACATATCTAGCAAAAGCCGTAGTAATATTGCTTATCTGGTAAGTGAAATGTATCCATTGAGGGGACCATATAGTTGTTACAATCCCCTATTAATAACCAAGGACTATCTGGTTTATCTAATGCAAACCAAATAAATTCCTTCAATATTTCCAAAGAGTAGGGCGGTGGGATGTAAATATTCGCCATTACATATGATCGCCCAGTCAGTGTACAATACAAAAAAATTAAGTGGTCTTTACTATCTTTCTTAACCTGTCTGCATTGGAAATCCATTCTATTAGATATAAGTATTCCTCTGGAGTATGATGTATATGTAGAGTGAAATTGAGTCTTAATCTGATTCCTCTTTAACCACTTGCCGCCTGCCATATAGCAAAATTACGTTGACAAAGTGGTTGCGATATCCTGCCTGGACATCATATGACGTGGTCAGGATAACAAGCCTCCAGTGATCGTTGTTGTGGCATGTCAGTCTGACGCACCGCAATTCTGATCTAGGTAAAGAGTCTCTGAAAGAGACTCTTTACCATGTGATCAGCTGGTCCAATCACAACTGATTACGATGTAAACAGTAAGAGCCATTTATCGGCTTTTCCTCACTTGCGTCTGACAGACATGAGTCGAGGAGAGCCGATCGGCTGCTCCTCTGATGGGGGGGTCTGCGCTGATTGTTTATAGTCAGGCGTAGCCAGGATCCGGGAACCGAGTAGCAGCCGTGAGTGCTCCAAAAGTGCTCCAAGAGTTCTCCATTCTCCAGTCAGATGCACAACATGCTGCAGGTGGCCAGAGTGCAGGGGGATACAGCTGCAGTATAGCCAGACTTGAATACGAGCCGGGAGCCAAGAGCGGGGAACCAAAGCCGCCAACGAGCGGTAGACGGAGGACAAGAAGCCAACTCAGCCGACAGACAGGGCAGACAGGGCCGGAACTTAGCCGGATCTGACACGGCTAAGACGTGGCTCAGTGTTTCAAAGATTCCGGTCAAAGGATAAGCAGAAGGATCAGCAGGAGAGCTCTATCCCTAGCATCCTCTCACATCTCATGTCCTCTCACAGAGATGTGCCCCGCCCCATGAAGTTCCATATTTAGTGTAATTTCAAGAACATTTTTTAATTCTTCAACTGTGACAGGTTTTCTCTGAAATGGATGGCCAGAAAATGAATTTGGATTATTGACAATGTATTGTTGGGCATACATTTTGCACAGGTGCACAATTAAATTCAATAAATCATTGGTAGAAAAAAAAAATACAAATAAAAAAAAAAACTGAATGGGAGTACAATTTTTGGTTACTATCTGAGGTCCTGGCTGCACTGCAAAAGAGGAATTATAGGTGCTGCTGAATTAGAGGATGCCATATAAAATTTGAATGTACCTCTGGGATACTAGTATGGCTCCTAATCCTTTGTGGCTAACCCCACTACTTGTAATTGGCCTTTCATCTGAGTGTACAGTGCTGCTGGTGGTTGTCTGCTACTGTTCAGATCACCTGATTCTGTTTGTTGGGACCCTTTCCTTCTCTGAATCGGTTACTGAACCGCTGCTCTCCATGGGTTCATATTCACATTCTGAATCTGAGAGTGAGAGGTTCCTGCTACTCTTATCTATCATGCTCAGAATCTGGAAGGCCTCCTAGCTTTTGTATAATGTTTTGGATATGGCTTTCAGATATTAATGCTGCACTGTGATACTATAACAGATGTTGCTGGTGCACTGGTAACACTATGACAGATGTTGATAGTGCACTGGTGACACTATGACAGATGCTGACGCTGCATTGGTCACACTATGACAGATGCTATCAGGATTAAACAGTGGAACTCCTAATAAGGCCAAGACCTCCCAATATTTTTTAGGGCATACCCTCTCCAACCTCTTGAAAAGAAAGTACATAGAAGAGGATGGAGAGGAGGAAATCAGAAGCACTCCCCAAAAAAAACAGTCCTGAAACAATAAAAATATTTACCTTTCATGTATTATTGGAAAATGAAATATCTCTTCTCAGCAGAGATTTGAATTTTGCTCCCTAAATTGAACCATTTTACCATGTTTAAGGACCTGAATAGATTCATTAGAACCTGATTAGAACCTGACAATAAAATGGTTTTATAATATGAAGCATGCCCAAAATGGTGCTAGCCATACGACTGATGATGACATTGATTCCAATGATGAAAGATTATACTAGTTGATTAGGATGATGCCAATACTTTGGTCATGTTGGAGGACTTATTAGATGACAATTATGATGTGGATCCTCAGATTTTTTTCCCCAAATCCCCAATGAGTATAGTATACATTTTTTAAACCCAAGTCTATTTTTAACCCTACACGCATAATGGGCTTTACCAGGTAGTTTATGCAAATCTCCTTGCCATGTGCAAACATCCAGCTACTGGTCATGTATACACATCGTCCAATTTGAATCCCATGGAAAAGAAGGCACTTGAGGCTGGATTCACACTTAATTTCGGATGTGGCTCAGGGACGAATCAGGCCCAAAATTTTGCCTGAATTCGGACCTGAAATGGAGCCAAAGACACACAGGACCCCTCTGCATTCCACTCCACAGTCTCCCCGGAAATCCGTGAACCAGCTCCTTTGAGAGTCGGTCACAGTCCCATGTAATGCAAATTGGATGTGGGGAATATTATTATCAAACCTGCAGACAAGGGTAGGGGTAAAGGGATTCAGAATAGACAAACTAACTTAGGAGGCACACAAATAATATTGGCTATAAAAAAAAGCGCAAGACCCTTTCTAGAATTCCCCCGGAGAACTAAAATCTATAGTCTCTAAGATCTTTAGAGGAGGGCATTTTAAACAAAAAGGAAACTGCTTTTCTTGATACAGATTTCTTCCAAATGATCTACTTTTATCATCTTCCAATAGTCCACAAAGATGTTCAGCACCCTCCTGGTTGCCCTATAGTGGCTTCCATGGAAAGTGTTACCAGTGGTCTTTCTCTCTACATTTGCTAGAGAGCTTATAACAATATTTCTGGGAATCCACTTATTTGCTTTCCCTCGATTTATGTTCTCTATGCACATCAATTCCACATGAAACAGGCTTGCGTGCAGTTAATTATTTTCTTTCCACCAATCCACGCCTGAGTGACAAGCAAGCAATTTTGATTTCAGCAGCCACTCGGTTTTGCCTAGAGCGTAATAATTTCCAATTCAATAGAGAATACTACATCCAGACAAAGGGCACAGCTATGGGAGCTCATTTCGCTCCCAGCTAAATAAATATAACTATAGGCTTCTGGGAGCTCCAATAGATTTGAAATAAAAAACTTTTGCAAAAAATATCTATTATGGCTATATACTGTAGGTGACATTGTAATCATTTGGAGTGGGCCCCCCATCAGTAGTTGATTTTTGTAACAAGAATGACTTTGGTTTATCCTTCACTAATGTAAGGTATACCACCTCTTTGGGCTTCCTGGACCTTGAACTAAGTCATTGTGAACATAGTACTGTAGCTAAAAATGATCTCAAACCTAAATTAGGAAATTCATACTTACAGTATACCAGTTATACCTCAGAGGCATCCAAAATATCCCAAAAAGTAAAGTCTGTATACAGTCTGTATACAGAATTGCACACGTGTAGAGGACTATGTAGAAACAAGAGAGATAAGTGATATCCTCCAAAATTGGCTGAGAAAGCCTATTTTACTCACCTTACTCCTTCTGTGAGTGATGTGATGGAAAGAAAAAAAAAGAACATCCCTGACATAAGGTTTGTCACACAGTTTCACAGCCAGTTTCAGAGAAAGGAGAAAGTTTTCTCTAGGCATTGGTCTATTTTGACTTACACCTTAGTCCTATATATTAAAAGCAAGATAACACTTAGAAAAGTAGTTATGCCCCAGAAGCCCAATACGACACTAGGTAACATGTTTGGTGATCTCATAGGCATGTTCTGATGCAACAAGAAAATATGCCTTACCTGTAAGCACATCGAACATGGGAAATGGGACAATATGCACAATTTTATACATGCGTTTTCTATATATACAATTTTAATCAGGTTCCATTACCCAGCAGAACTGATTTATTATTTTTATTATTTAAATTAATTCTGTATGGTACCCTTTTTATTCGATCATTTTTATTCATTTTTTGTTTGATTTCCAATTAGGTAATTTGCCCTTTATTTTTATATTTATTGTTTTCCCTATAACTGGTTATATATTGTATTTAGCTCCAGGCCACAAACCCCCTTGTTTTTTGTAATACTAGTATAGAATATTTATTGCCAGTATGGCACCTTTTACATCCCTATCCAGCTGAGCTTTGAAGTTCTTTAAAAAAGCAGTTTCTGTAGATACTGGGCAGGTTTGAGAAAGGAGCTGGGAGGCTTCAAAAAGCATAGCAAAGCCGCACTTTTTACCTCATATTTTGTGAAAGGGGGAAGGTCCCAGGGAGTCACAGTAACAACCACACTAAATATTAAATAATTAAAGGTCAAATCTTGCTGGAGCAGCATGCTCTATCCAAGGCCACCACACATACATATTTGTCAGGAGAGTCCATTAAAATAGCCACCAACTTCTCATTTTTCATAATGTCAATTTTTACAGCTTCAAAGCTTAGGAAAGGAGATTTTTCAGGCCCTAGCCTAGCAATATTGAGTTTAGATGCAATTAAAAGATGCATACAAGTGTACGCTCAGGATGGAGCTTCTAAAGGGTTTTTCTAAATGAAAGAATGGAGAAGCGTGCATAACAAGTTATAAACCCGGATCCATAAGCTGCTCACCTTCGGGCAGGTCCACCACAGGTGGGCCATACTCCATGCTTAAGGGCATCCTGAAAAACAAGTGGAAGGGTAACTAGGAACAAATCGGACCAGCCTGGCTGGTGTGTAGTACAGTACAGCACCTTATAAGCATTTTCCACAATTGAGACATAATTAGAACATTTATTTACTGTCTGAAGCATGACTCACCAGTCCTCCAAATCCCACACCAACTCCATCTCACTTTCCTACAGCTGTTGGTATGATTGCTGCGGTGGCTTTTTGATGGAGATTAGAGCAGAATAAATGAATGAAATAAGGCCCAGGGAATGTGGGCAGGACCTACAAATAGCTTTTAAAGATGTCAGCCAGTAAGGGGAAGATTGGGAGTGGAGAATCGCAAGTAGAAAATGCAACAAATGCAGGACCCAACCACCACTTGAACAGTGTTGGGTTTTTTGTTTCCTGGAGGGAAAAGAGGGCAACAAGGTTATGGCAGTAAAGATAACTTAGGGGAGATAAGACCGGCTGAGAATTCCCATAACCAAAGAGTTAAAGTGATTGTAAAGTCTTGTTTTAAAAAAAAAAATAACAAACATGTTATACTTACCTCCTCTGTGCAGTAGTTTTGCACAGAGCAGCCTGTATCCTCCTCTTCTCGGGTCCCCCTTTGCTGCTCCTGACCCCTACCTCCTGTTGAGTGTCCCCCACAGCAAGCAGCTTGCTATAGGGGCACCCGAGCCGAGTCACAGCTCTGTGTGTCCATTCAGAAATGGAGCCCTGACCCAGCCCCGCCCCCTCTCTCCCCTGATTGGCTAACTGACTTTGATTGCCAGCCACGGGAGCCAGTGGTGCTGCTGCTGTGTCTCAACCAATCAGAAGGAGAGTCCTGGATGGCTAAAACACTCATGGACATCGCTGGAGAGAGATGGGACTCAGGTAAGTATTTAGGGGGTGCTGGGGAGGCTTCTACACACAGAAGGTTTTTTTATCTTAATGTACAGAATGCAGTAAGATAAAAAACCTTCTGCCTTTACAACTCCTTTAAGGACAAAAAAGGGTTTAAAATTTTAGGATGGGAGGAGGGAGGCAACCTAGGTAAGGAGGACAAAGGAAGAGGATGGATGTATACCAAATCCAAAGTGACCCAAAGCAGCATGTGAGTTGACCCATGAACCTGAGTTATAGGGACAATGCTAGTGGGTAAATAATTGTATATATTGGGTACCGAGAGGCCTTGTTTATGATCAAACAATACATGCTTACTGAACCAAAGTTTGGAGGGCCCCAGATAAACTGTAGGATCTTGCGCTGGTGAACATATTTGAAGGGATAAGAACTGGTAAAAATCTAAGAAAGTACAACATTTTGGGGAGATATGTTCATTTATTGGCATTTATCCTAGCAAATCAAGACAAAGGGAGCTGACGCCAGAACTCTAAAAGTGTTGATAGCTTCCTAAATAAGGAACAGAAAATGTGTATCATATAAGGTGTCAGGAGCCAGGGTGAGGTGAATGCCCAAGTATGGCAATATTGTTTTCTATTGAAAAGGAAAAAAATGCTTTGAAGCCTCAGTCACCCTAACAGATAAATTGATCGACATCGCTTTAGACTTGAATGATTCTCCTGTAAACTGGACAAGGAAGCAAATGAGTCCAGGAGTTTGAAAAGGTTTTAAAGAGAAAGTTGGGTGTAAGTGATGGACAGAAGAATATCATCAGAAAAAGAGGAAAATCTTATGGAATGTATCTATATGGGGAAAGGGGAAGAGGCCAGCAGAAGGAGCTGTAAGCTCTAAGCGAGTAGCCAGCCATCCTCCTGTTCTCTCCATGATCTGGGTGACATTACTTCCTCCTGTGTGGTCCATGCGGAGCAGCCCAGACTTCCTGTCACTTCCTGTGTCCCTGCTCTCTCCTCCACAGTCACCTGGACCCCAGGAGGCACACTGGACTGTGGCAGTCTTTGAGGATGATGATTTTCTAACACAGTGCATGTGTTCTGCCTACATCTTGTAAGTACAATGTATCTTGTGCAATAAACTGTGTTACTAATACTACACATAAGGTGCGCCTCCCTCTCCCCTCCTTTTTTTGGGATGTATCTACTTCCACTCCATAAATATCAGGATGACTTTGTATAGCCTCTGCCAGGGGCTCCGTTGCCAAAATGAACAAAAGGGGAGAGAGGGGGCATCCCTGTCTGTGTGCCTCTCCTGATAGGAAAAATAAAAGATCCAAATCTATAATATTTGAGTCTAGATTGAGGATAAAAAAATGGTCCAAAAGATGACGGAGAACTACATAAAGATATGACCATGAGAGGATATCGAAGGCTTTGATTATTTCAAGGGAAAGAAGCATCACTTTGAGAGAATGTTGTCAAGCAATGTGAGTGAGGTAAATATCCTTGGGAAACCATCGCCAGCCTATCGAACAAAACCAACCTGATCCTTTTTAACAAGACAGGCTAAAAAACTGTTAAGTCTATTGGCCAATATTTTTATTAACATTTTCATATCTATATTTATTAGAGAAATTGGTCTATAATTTGCCTAACAGTGGAGGTCCTTCTCTGGCTTGTGAACCATCATGATGATCGCCGTAAGGAGGTTGGAGGAGAAGGAACCACCCTGCTTGACCAAGTTAAACACAGCCACTAAAAAATTGGAGCTTCACTTTCGGCTATTTTTTATAGTATAGGGCAGTATACCTATCCAGCCATGGATGTTTGCATAGTTTAAGATCCTTAATACTTTGTAGAACCTCCGACACCGCAATATCTAGTTCTATTACATTTCTAAGAAACTGGTAATTTTAGACATATCAGCCTGAGGGAATTCACCATATAAAGAAGTAAGATACTATTTAAATTACTCCAAGATGTGCATTGGATAGCTAATATGTAGGTTATGCCAGTATGCAACGTAATCCGGGAGAGTTTATGAGCAAAAGTACGGAGTCTATTTGCTAACATAGTGGGAGACTTACTAAAACGGGAGCACACAGAATCTGGTGCAGCTCTACATACTGTAGTAACCAATCAGCTTCCAGATTCTTTTTGTTAAAGCTTAATTGAACAAGCTGAAGTTAGCTTCACTAAATTTTGCACTCCCCAGTTTTAGTAAATCCCCCCCCACAGTGTCAGTCCAGTGAAGGGTCTTTTCCACTGAGTCGGATAGGCAGAGGTCTAGTTCAGTTCAAGCTTTATCTAGAGCTCTACTTTTGACGAGAGTAATGCCCTGTACACATGGACGGACTTTCCGACGGAATATGTGCGATCAGAGCTTGTTGTCGGAAGTTCCGACCGTATGTGGGCTCCATCGGACTTTTTCCATTGCAATTTCCGACACACAAAGTTTGAGAGCAGGTTATAAAATTTTCCGACAACAAAATCTGTTCGCGTAAATTCCGACCGCGTGTGGACAATTCCGACGCACAAAGTGCCACGCATGCTCAGAATAAATTAAGAGACAAAAGCTATTGACTACTGCCCCATTTATAGTCCCGATGTACGTGTCTTACGTCACCACGTTCAGAATGATCGGATTTTCCGACAACTTTGTGTGACCTTGTGTATGCAAAACAAGTTTAAGCCAACATCCGTCAGAAAAAATCCATGGATTTTGTTGTCGGAATGTCTGATCAATGTCGGATCATGTGTACAGGGCATAAGGGATTGTGTAAAATGAGCCAAAGCTGTACTGATTCGGGTTTCCAATTGCTGCTTCTTATGGGCTTGCACTTTCTTCTATCTAAAGCCATTTTGGATAAACTGACCTGTCATGGTTGCCTTGTATGATTTTCAAAGTGTTGTCGGAGAAGAGATTGAACCTGAATAAAGACTAAAGTACTTAGTTAATTTTTGGACCAAGTCAGCCCATATAGAGGTTATAGACAGTAAAGAATCATTTATTATCCATGAAGAGTACATTAATTTGCATAGCAATGACTGCCAGACTACTAGAATTGGACTGTGATCTGTCCAAGGTACTGTTATGCCCTGTACACATGGTCGGACATTGATCAGACATTCCGGCAACAAAATCCAAGGATTTTTTCCGACGGATGTTGGCTCAAACTTGTTTTGCATACACACGGTCACACAAAGTTGTTGGAAAATCTGATGGTTCTGAACGCTGTGATGTAAAACAAGTTTGGAGGACCTTTGTAGCCTGGCAAAAAAGTGCTGGAGTAGACTCGTTTTCTATCCCCTGTGTTCTGGATTTTTTACAGAGGGAGGTGGAAAAGGGGCTTGCTGTCAGAACTCTTATGCCCTGTACACACGATCGGACATTAATCGGACATTCCGACAACAAAATCCTTGGATTTTTTCCGACGGATGTTGGCTCAAACTTGTCTTATACACACGGTCGCACAAAGTTGTCGGAAAATCCGATCGTTCTGAACGCGGTGACATAAAGCACGTATGCCGGGACTATAAACGGGGCAGTAGCCAATAGCTTTCGTCTCTTAATTTATTCTGAGCATGCGTGGCACTTTGTGTGTCGGATTTGTGTACACACGATTGGAATTTCCAACACTGGATTTTGTTGTTGGAAAATTTTATAGCAAGCTCTCAAACTTTGTGTGTCGGAAATTCCGACGGAAAATGTGTGATGGAGCCCACACATGGTCGGAATTTCCGACAACAAGGTCCTATCACACATTTTCCAGCGGAAAATCCGATCATGTGTACAGGGCATTAGAATAGGAACCGAGTGGACTAGATGGAGACACTTTTTTCTTTGCATAAAAACATGGTTGATTCTAGCACGGGAATTAGAGATCGCCATCTCTGCCACATGCAGTGAAGAAGAATTGTTTGATTGGTGAATCTGGAGGTTACATTCTCTGGATTGGTGAGGCACTTGCCCAAGAGCAGACTCAGTTATAAGCCATTAATACCTCCCTTTGAACACTGCACAGGCACCCTTTATCTGGATTGCTTAAAGGATTGCTACAAGTCAGAACCAGCTGCTTTGCCCTAATTGCCACACTTAGGAATTCTTGTTTCATTGAGCTCCAACTGCTGGTGAAGACAATAGCAAGGCCTTGTACTTTGAACACTACTAATTGCTCTTAAAGGGGACAAGTTACTGATATCTAAATTATTTTATCCCTCATTAGGATTTAAGGTACTATGGGTCAGCCTGGGGTTCCCCTTTAGCAATGGTAATACCTACAGCAATCAATAGCTTCCTCGAGGAACTTATCTAGTACAATTTATTACTGTATATGTTGATATCATTTACTTGTTGCTAATTGTTAATCTGACTCCTTTATAACTGTTTCAACCAAGTCTTGGCTATTTATCCAGGACTTGGCTGACTAATATCCTTTTAAATCTCTTCTCTTGACTAAGTAAATCTGAGAGAGTTGAAACAGTTGAACTGTGCCCCTGGACGTCGTTATCTCTGATGAAATGCGTAGGGCAGAGAGACACGCTGACGTCACCTATTCCCTCATGTGTGAATGTGTAAGTGGATTACTTTATTTTTAAATACATTTTATAAAAGGTTTTACGCCATATGGAGCTCTTGTCTTTTACGGTTTAAAAAACATCCATCCACTCATGTGAGTGAGTGGTGCACTGTGAATAGGGGAACGATTTTATTGGGAGAAAGACTCAGGCTGGGTATAAGCCAAACGCGCTGTTTGATCCCCTGTAATGGGGGATCACCTGGAGCTGGTAAGAACCAAACCTTACTATTTGGTGGTGGACTCTTCACATAGGGTGACTGATGGTGGTTTCTATCATCAGGAATAATCAAGGCTCCTAGTTACAATCACTGGTGGACTTTTTGTAAGAATATTATGCTTCTATATCTGATGGACTGATTTATAGAATTATAATTTTTAGTGCAATACTAATTTCTTTTATATGAACTGTGTCTGTGCCTTTTATTATGCTATTCCACTAACCACTTTGCTAGGTGTGGGAGAGAGCTGAAGCAGTTGAACTGTGTCTGTGTGCCTTTTATTATGCTATTCCACTAACCACTTTGCTAGGTGTGCCAAACTTACGGGGGTAACACTACACGTGGAGGCTCATCCGGAATATTACTGTTGCTCTGCAATCAACTCCCTTAGACAGCACCCCACAAGCACCAGAATGGACCCTGCCGCTGCGATCTAGTGGTGTGAAGAAGAAGGCACCCGCTCAGAGTCAAGCGTAGTGATCAAGCTCCCTGGGGAGGCCTGCTCTGAGGATCAAATAGCCAAGCAGTGAAGACATTGTCTTCAGACAGGAAAGTGTGGGTGATTGCTGTCAGACCAGACCAGATGAGGGTCCTACCAGTTCCAGTCAAGCTGAGACAGATGCAGAGGAACTTCCCCGACACCCCTGGCCATGATCAGGCCAGAATTTCTCACCCCCACTTGAGAATTTGTATTAAAATGCCAGAAAGGCAATCCAGTGTGTTCTGGGGCAGGTTATCGGAAGCTGTGGATCTTCTCGGGAAAACAGCCAGTGTCCACTGGGAGAGAAAGAGTATGAAGTCTGGATGGAACAGGCCATGCAGGCCCCAGAAGAGTGGGACCTACCAGAGAAGCAATGCATCAATGAGAGTTTGCGAGGAGCAGCTGCTGAGGCTATCAGGAACTTGAGATTCAGCAACAAGACCTGTATGGCTTATGATTACCTGCCTATGTTACAGGAGGAGTTTGGACGGACAGAGAAAACAGCCGACCTAATCTACCAATTCGAGCATGCCCTTCAAAGCCAAGGTGAACCTTTGAATACATCAGACGGCTTAATAAGATGCTATGCCAGATCGTGCTAAAAAAAGGATGATGCCCTCTGCCATAGGATGGGCCAGGATACAGAAAATCCTAAAGGGGCCCTACGCTCTGACCCAGTTTGGCTTCAGCTGAAGACCTCTGCAGGTGTTATGTCCCTAAAAATTTACCAAACTCATTTAAAGTGGTGAGGAAAGAGGAGACCATGTTCGATGACAAGCGAGTAGTCATTCATCCAGCCTCATCACCTCTGGCTGAGGTCAGGTCTGTGGGGGCAGTGGAACCAAAGTCTAAAATGGCCGCCCTGAAGTCTCAGATGGCACAGATAATAGAGATGATGACTTTGCTGGCGGCGAAAATCACTAAGACGCCTGACAAGAGTGTCACAGAGGCTATTGTGTCCCTCTGGTAGGAGGCCAATGAACAATGGAGTATGCTTCAACTGTGGAGGAGTGGGACATTACTGACGGGTGTGTATAAGCCCAGCGAAGACTGAAACACAGCGCCAGAAGCTGGCAGGAAATTTCAGAGGGCCCCGGTGAAGGAGCCCATTTGCAGTAGCTAGCTCCAAATATGACGTGAAGAGACAGCAGCGAAAGTCCAAACCATGGCAGAGGGCTCCCAATGTTGCCTCCTGAGCGACCCAGTGTCCCATCTCCTTTGACACATAGTCCCCGGCGAACGAGGGTCAGTGCACACTAGACTTCCTGTCAGGGATGCCCTATACAGGCATCCAGCATGGGGTGATCAGATCAGTAGGCTGCACCATAAAGGAATCAGGAACAGATGGATAAGTGAAATAAATTTATTTATTAAGGATAAAGACACGCAAAACAACCAACACCAATAAACCATAACCAAACAAGTGAAAAAGCACAAGAACACAGCAACCCTATACACACACCTAACTAACTAACTACATATATGCAAATGCAAGGAACAAAACAGGGATAACAGGGAACATAAAACAGGTACCAGGGGACAAGTCTCAGGGTAAGGATACAGGATACAGCGTCCAGGACAGAAGACAGGTACAGGTCAGGCTCAGGCAGGAATCAGACTTGCAGGGGGAATACTGAAGCGCTGAGCTTTGGTTAAGGGAGGGCTTATATAGTCCAGCAGTCCCACATCAGGTATAGCTTGATTGTCAGTTAGTACTTTGACTGGGAGACACCCGCTGGTGGCCACCAGAACTACCAGAACTACACCCTTCAGGGCTGAATGCAACAGTGCCACCAGCAGGTGAACCAAGAAATGACACTGTTCCTGACAGTTCCTGTTCCCTTAGGGAGTGGCCTCCGGACACTCCATGCTGCCCTTGACTTGACAGTTCAAGTGGGTACAAAAAAACCTTGAAAATTCTCTCCACTGAGTCTGCGGACTTCTTCGCACTTTTCAGGCTAGAGTCTTTTAACTTATTGGGAGGCGTGCCACCCGAGTCTGAAAATGGGACATGCGCCCCACTACCAGGGTCAGGAAGTTTGGATCCGGAAATAAAAATTAGCAGGCCAATGGGCATGAACCCATTGGAGGCAGACCACACAGGGACATAACTGTCAGGCTGGGCATCAAGCAGGGGAGAAACAGCCAAAATCTGGGCATCAAGCTGGGAAGCATCAGCGGCAAGCTGGGCATCAGGCAGAGAGGCAGCAGTGGCAAGCTCGGCATCAGGCAGGAAAACATCAGCGGCAAGCTGGGCATCAGGAACCAATTTAGCAGGCACCGTATCAGCAGGCTGGGTAACGGGCACTGGTCCAGCAGGCTGGGTAATGGACACCGTCTCATCAAGCTGGGCAGCGGGCAGAAGAGCATAAAGCTGGGCAGCGAGCAGAGGCACATCAAGCTGGGCAGCAGGCTGAGGCACATCAAGCTAGGCAGCGGGCAGAGGCACATCAAGCTGGGCAGCGGGAAATGAACTACAAGGCAGGGCATCAGGAACAGGACCACCAGGAACTGGATCGTCAGGCTGGGTATCAGGTACTGGATCACCAAGCAGATCTTCAGGCATAGGATCATCAAGCTGGACATTGGGCACCGGAACAACAGGCTGGACAGCAAGCACTGGAACATCAGGCTGGACAGCAGGCAGAGGCACTGGAACAACAGACTGGTTAGCGGACACTGCAACAACAGGCTTGACAGCAGGCACTAGAACAACAGGCTGGACAGTGGGCAGAGGCACCAGAATATCAGGATGGACAGCGGGCACTGGAACATCAGACTGGAAAGCTGGCACCAGAATATCAGGCTGGACAGCGGGCACTGGAACATCAGACTGGAAAGCTGGCACCAGATCATCAGACTGGACAGAAGGCAGGGGCACCAGAACATCAGGCTGTACAGCAGGCACCAGGACATCAGACTGGGAAGCGGGCACTGGAACATCAAACTAGGAAGCTGGCACCAGATCAGGCTGGACAGCAGGCATAGGCACCAGAACACCAGGCTGGAAAACGAGCACCAGAACATGAGACTGGAAAGTGAGCACTGGACCATTAGACTGGAAAACAGGCATCAGAACATCAGACTGATCAGCGGGCCGAGGCACTGGCACAACAGGCTCGACAGTGGACAGTGGAACATCAGGCTGGACAGCGGGCACCAGACCATCAGGCTGGACAGCGGGCACCAGAACATTAGGCTGGAAAGCGGGCACTGGGACATCTGACTGGAAAGGGAGCACTGGAACATCAGACTGGAAAGCAGACCCTGGAACATCAGACTGGAAGGCGGGCACTAGATCATCAGACTGAACAGGGGCACCGGAACATCAGGCTAAAAAGTAGGCACTAGAACATCAGACTGGAAAGCGGGCACCAGATCAGGCTGGACAGCAGGCAGAGGAACTGTAACAGCAGGCTGGACAGTGGGCACTGGAACATCAGAATGGGCAGCAGGCACTGGAACATCAAACTGGACAGCGGGCACCGGAACATCAAACTAGACAGCTGGCACTGGAACGTCAAACTGGACAGCCAGCACCGGAACATCAGGCTGGACAGCAGGCACTGGAACAGCAGACTGGGCAGCGGGCACCAGAACCTCAGACTGGATAGAATACGCTGGGACATCAGACTGGGCAGCGGGCACTGGAACATCAGACTGGGCAGCGGGCACTGGAACATCAGACTGGACAACAGGCACCAAATCATCAGGCTGGACAGTGGGTACTGGGACAGCAGGCTGGACAGTGGGCACTGGAATATCAGACTGGACAACGGGCGACAGAACAGGCTGGGCAGCGGGCACTGGAACAACAGGATGGAGCAGATCGGCTGCTGTGGAGGCAGGATTGGATAATGGCAGGATTGTATGGGTTGGGAAAAACTTCAGTTTCTTTTTAGGTTTAGGCACTGAAGACTTGTATGTGGATACAGGGCTGTAGGTAGTGGGTGCAGATGATGGAAGTGAAGAGCAGAAGGATGGTAAAACAGAGGGAACAGTTGTTGAGGAGAGATTTAGTGGAACCGTTGCAGGCGGCAGAGAAGAAGTAGAAGGGTTAAAGGCAGGGTAGGTGCAGCAGGTGGAAACAGGGTACTGGTACTTAGTTGGTAGCAGGGTATATTGGGGGGCAACTGTGGTTGCTGTGGGTGAAGGAGAGGAAGACATTTGAGCAGGCTGGTATCTAGCCACAGAAATGGGTGTTGGAAGCTGACAGAGGCTGAGTAAAACAAATTTGACCAGGCCTATAATAATGATTGCACAAAATCTGATTTTCACACTGCTTGTCTGACCAGAGACTTCACTGAATTAATACATTCCACAAGCACCTGTTGAGGACATGCTGAGTATTGCTCAAATAAAAAGTCATCCTCCAATAGCCAAACCTAAGACTCCACCTTAGCCGCACTAAAAGGGGGCGTATAATCATAGACGCTGTCCTGGAAGATTCATGGAAATACCGTTACCAGTAAGTCTAATGGGGGTTCTCCCCTTTCATCTTCCAGGGCAGCTACTTGAGAGGATAAGCAAGAATCTATACCTTAGGGAGGGACGACAGCCTGAAGTACTTTCATTCCAAAGGAGAGGTCCTGGATGGAGAGCATCTGGACTCTATAATGCTTGGCGAATGCATGAGAAGAGGACCAGACAGCAGCTTTGGAAGTCTCTTCCCATGATGCATCCGCTCTTTCTGCCCAAGATGCAGCTAGTGACCTAGTAGAGTGAGCCCTAACTCTGGAAGAAGGGGATTGGCCTGAAGATCTGTAGGCCTCACAAATAGCCTCTCTAATACATCTGAAAATGGAACCCTTGGATGCCATGGAACCCTTTGTGGGGCCACTAAAAGAAATCAGTAATTGTGAATCTTTTCTAAATTCACTAACTACTTCTAAGTAATGCAGAAGACGTCTTCTTACATCTAAGAAACTACATCTTTCCTCCTCCGGATTTTTGGGGGAGGAACAAAAGCTAGGAAGAACTACTTCCTGGGATCTGTGGAACTCAGATGAAACCTTGGATAAATACAAAGGATCAGGCCTGATTACTATCCCTTTGTCTAAAATCCTTAGGAAAAGATCTTTACACAATAAAGAACCTAAATCAGAAACCCTTCTCCCAGAAGTTATGGGCAAAAGGAAAACCATCTTTAAGGTGACTTATTTCAAAGAGGCCTCATGAAGTCGCTCAAAAGGGGCTCTGGTAAGGGCATTCAACACCAATGACACATCCCAGGGGGGAACCTGCAGGGGGGAACCTGCTTGATGACTCTGCGTGTACGTCTAGCCCTAGCTGAGAGGAATCTTATAATTAACCGCTCCACCGCTAGTCTGTTTTCTGTGAACAGAGACAGGGCAGCATCTTTAACCCTAATGCCCTGTACACATGGTCAGATTTTCTGATGGAAAAAGTGCGATCAGATTGTGTTGTTGGAAATTCCGATCGTGTGTGGGCTCCATCGGACTTTTTCCATCGGAATTTCCGACACACAAAGTTTGTGAGCAGGATATAAAATTTTCCGACAACAAAATCCGATGGGTTAAATTCCGATCCTGTCTACACAAATCCGACACACAAAGTGCCACGCATGCTCAGAATAAATTAAGAGACGAAAGCTATTGGCTACTGCCCCGTTTATAGTCCCGGCATACGTGTTTTATGTCACCGCGTTCAGAACAATCGGATTTTCCGACAACTTTGTGCGACCGTGTGTGTAAGACAAGTCTGAGCCAACATCCGTCGGAAAAAATCCAAGGATTTTGTTGTCGGAATGTCCGATCAATGTCCGATCGTGTGTACAGGGCATAAGAGTTCTGACAGCAAGCCCCTTTTCCACCTCCCTCTGTAAAAAATCCAGAACACAGGGGATAGAAAACGAGTCTACTCCAGCACTTTTTTGCCAGGCTACAAAGGTCCTCCAAACTTTACCACAAATCTTCCTTGTGACTAATTTATGGCTGTCTAGAATAGTCTCAATAACCTTAGCTGAACATCCTTTTAATTGTAGGATGTGCCACTCAGCCTCCAAGCTGTCAGACGGTAAATCCGAGGGTTTGGATGGAGCATTGGTCCCTGGTGGAGAAGGTCTCTTCTCTCTGGCAGGGGCCAGGGAGACTCTATTGAAAGTGCTCTCAGTACAGAGAACCAACTCCTCCTGGGCCACCATGCAGCACTCAGAATTACCTCTGCTTATTCCTGCACAATCTCCTGGACCACTAGAGGCAATAGCGGAAATGGAGGAAAGGCGTAGTCCAGGGAAAAATTCCACTGGAAAGAGAGCGCATCCGTCCCTAGGGATTCCATTTCTCTCTCCAGGGAAAAACAAACTGGAAGCTTCCTTTTGTGGGTGGAAGCAAATAGATCCACTTTGGGCATTCCCCACCTGACAACTAACTCCCAGTAGGTTTCCTGGTTCAGTTTCCAACTGCTGGAACTGACAGTTACTTTGCTTAGATAATCTGCCAGTATATTTGCCGTCCTACTGATGTGGTCCACCCTGATTGAGGAAACATTGTCCTCTGCCCAGGAAAGAATCTCATGACTTAACACTAGCAGACTGTCTGAGCGAGGTACCCCCCTGCTTGTTGAGGTAAGCCACTGTGGTGACATTGTTCGAAAAAATCAACCATCCCCTTGCACAAACCCTTGTTTTCAAAGCAACCAAAGCCTTTCCTACCGCTGACAGTTCCCTGAAGTTTGAGGAATGGGCTGCCTCCTCTGGCTGCCAGGCTCTGTGAGCCTGTTAGTCTTCTGAGTGAGCCCCCCAACCCCACAAGCTGGCATCTGTGGTAATCTTTATAGGGAAATGCTGGGCCCAAGCCTTTCCTACCTGCAGATGCTCCGGCCGGACCCACCAGGACAGATTGAGAGAATCGTCTCCTGGAAGCTGTACGACCTGGTCCAAAGAGGCTTTTCTGTGATCCCAACAACACAGAAGAAATGCCTGTAGGGTGTTGGAATGCAATTTGGCCCAGGGCACTCCTGGAATTTCCGCAGTCATCAAGCCCAACAGCCGCATTATTTGACGCAGGGAAGCCTGGGGACTGCACCCGAAATTCTGCACAGAGAGAAGGATTTGGAGATAAGAAAATCTTTAGGGCAACTGAGTCTATCAGGTAGCCCAAAGAAAGACAGCTCTGAGAGGGAACCAGAGCAGATACTTTCCAACCCAATCCTTGGAAGTTCTGCAGAACTACTTGTAGATCCCGACCAAGGTTCTCTTTGTCCCGGGCAAAGATCAAAAAGTCGTCCAAGTACGGGACGATTGAGATATTTTGTAAATGAAAAATGGCCATGACCTTTGTAAAGATTCTCGGGGCTGCCGAGAGACCAAAAGGAAGGGCCCTGAACTAATGACATGAGCCATTTCCCGAGAGGATTGCAAACCTCAAAAATCTGTGATGATCCTGGCATATTGGTACATGAAGGTAAGCATCCTGAAGATCCAGGGTCACCATGAATACCTCTGGCAACAACAGATTTCTGAGTGAGTAAATGCTTTCCATCCACAAACACCTGTAAATCAATCTGTTCAGGAGGCTTAGATTGATGACCATCCAAAATCCTCTGGATGCCTTTCTTACCAGGAAAACATGAGGATAAAATCATTGGAATTTTTCATCCTCTGGAACAGGGGAAATAACCCCTTCCGATTGCCAAAGAGAAATCAGATTTAACATACCCTGCCGTCTCTCTTGGTCACTCGGCAGATGAGTGAGGAAAAACCTCTGATAGGAGGGAGACTGAACTCCAACCTGTACTGTAACCATCTCCTATGATCCTGAGAATAAAAGGATTTTCTGTTACCTCTGTCCATTGCTTAATGAAACAGGTCAGCCTTCCTCCTACCCCTGACCTGGCGTCACTGAGAGTTTTTGGCTGGGGCTGAAGGAGCAAATAGTGTCCCTTTAGTTTTGTCTTTGCTAACTTACCATTTTTCCATGGCCTGCTGACCCCCTGACTTGAAGTTAGCTTTGTTCCGAAAGCTGCGAAAGGGCCTCTTGCTTTGAGGCTTAACCTTCCGAGATGGGAAACGCTTACCCTTTTCCGAGAACCGAGCTAGTACTTCCTCTAAGGCTGAACCAAATAATAGTTTGCCTTCAATTTGGCAATCGGAGGGAGAGATTCTCTGATCTCTTCCACTGGTGTGTCAGTGGAGAGAAGGTCATCTAGCTTATGAACCCAAACATCTAGATTCCTAGCTAAGCAAGTGGATGCCAGGGCTGGCCCAAGAGAGAAGGCTGAAGCCTTCTCTTCAGCTGAAGCCTTCTCTTCAGCTTTCCTATGCATCTGGTCCTTAAGCACACCAGAGTCCTCAAATGAAAGATCAGATCTTTTAGACACTTGAGACATAGGAGCATCCAGTCTAGGACACTTGAAAAAACATTTCTTCAATGTCCGACTGAAAGGGGAATGTCCTCTTATGCCCTCTGGACTGGAACAACCTTTTCTCAGGCTCCTTACATTCCGACAGGACCATGTCTTTAAGTGACTGGTGTACCGGAAAACACTTATGCGTGTACACACGATCAGATTTTCTGACAACAAATGTTCGATGGGAGCTTGTTGTCAGAAATTCTGACCGTGTGTAGGCTCTATCGGACATTTTCCGTCGGAATTTCTGACAAACAAAATTTGAGATCTGGATGTCAAATTTTCCAACAACAAAATCCATTCTCGTAAATTCCAATCGTGTGTACACAATTCCGCTGCACAAAGTTCCACGCATGCTCTGAATCAATTACGAGACGGAAGCGCTCAGTCTGGTAAAACTAGCGTTCGTAATGGAGATAGCACATTCATCATGCTGCAAATTTTTTAATCTTTTAATGCAGCACATTCTCTTCTTCTTTATAATGCTAGAATAATGAAGTTGTTTTGCTGCTGATATTCACACAGAGCTCTGAAAAAATTATTTCTTTATTATTTCTCGTGATCTCCTGAATAATATTAGTTATTTTTTTCGTCAGATCTCCATAATAATGTTTTGTATTTATTTTTATGGTGTTTTTTTTTTTTTTATCAAGATCTCCTGTTTTATTTATATTTTTCTAGTGATCTCCATAATATTTTTTTTTCGTTTTGGGTGTCAAGTTACCACAACACCATTACTGTATTTTTTAACCTCAAGGAGGTTGGTTGGTGTCCCTTGTTAATTTGACATTGTATTTTTCAAATGTACCTGCCTACTCACAAACAAACTGTCCTTTTTGAAATAAAACACATAGGCAAATAGCTATTTATTATGGGTCATAACAAATAAAGAGGAAGGCAACGCTGGATAAACTGGTGAAATTTGCGAAGCCTTTGTACCCCAGGACACACATCAAAACTATTTTACAGGCAAAATTGGTGACCTGAGGAGTCTATATAATAGTGAGCACAATCCGGTCCAGGAGTCCAAGAGATCAGGAACAGCAGCAGATGACGTGTATGTCCCCAGACTGTGGTCATACCACAGCCTGCATCTTTTTCCAGACCAGATTGAACCCAGGCCATCACACTCTTGTATTCCTTAGATGCTTCCTTCCAGGCTGTGACTCTGGTGTTGGAGTTGTGGCAGGAGGTGGAGGAGGATGATGGTCGACCTCCTGGCTGCCACTTACCCCCGCCACCTCCTGGCTGAGACTTTCCTGTGTATTAAAAAGGGACGTGGTTTTAGTTTTTTGGTCATCAATCACACACAATTTTGAGCTCATGACTGTTGCAAATTGAATGTTAACAAATAGAAAAGACTATCATTCTGAGCCCAGCATTTTTTATTCTTGTCCCAATCATTTGTGGCCACTACTGTCTATTGATATGTAAACCACTTTGTTAAATCAGCAATTCGTGATCAATAATAACATCTAGTTAACATCATTAATTTTATGACAAGAAATATGTTGAACAATGCTCTACTTGACTCTTGCTGGGCTCCTCCAAATCTTCCTGGGGGAAGGCCCAGGTTGGACATCAGAAGCATCAGCTGAGGTGGAAGGAAGCCTTGAAGGAAGAGTGGAGAGTGCTGGGTTCACTCTGTCATAGTACCACAGCCTGGGTACATAAACGTCATCTGCTGCTCCTGATCTCTGGGAATTCTGGACCTTCTTTCGCTCCCTAAGATAAGTACTCCTCATGCCACCAATTTTGGCCTTCAAATAGGTGATGTCTGACGTGGGGATCATCGGCTTCACAAATTCAAGCAGTTTCTCCAGCGCTGCCTTCCTCTTTCTTAGTTTATTAAAAAATGGGTGGTTCACCTGCCACAGACAGGGCAGCTCCCTGAACATGTCAATGAATATTGCTAGAAATTCCCTCTCATTGAATGGATCCATTTTCTCTGCAAGACACAATACAAGACAAACCCTAATGTCAGGCTAAACTCTTCTAATCTTGTCCCAATATAGGCCTCAATCTAGAAGCAGTATAGGTCACTGATGCACCAAGTTCAAATTGTACCTTCATTATTATGTGTGGCGCTTCCGCTACTCCTTCCTCCGCTCACAGATCGTACGTACGACGCACACGTGTTACGCTTTATATACAATGCGCATGCGTGTAACTCCGCCTGCCCCTGATGTTCTTTCTAGTCTATTCCCTGCCCCTTGTCTTTCGGCGCAGTGGGAGAGCATGACCTGAAGGGCCTGGTATGGAATTTGGGGGGACCCCCATGCAATTTAAAAAAAAAAATTGGTACGGGGTTCCCCTTAATATTCATACCAGACCCAAAGAGCCTGATATGGATTTTTGAGGTGACTCCCATGCTGTTTTTTTCAATGACTTTTATCTGTATTGCCGAGACCCGACAATTCATTATAGCCGCGAATAGTTTTAAATGACATCGAGGGGCTAAATAGTGGGACTTTGAGGGCACAACCATAATAGACTACAAAAAGTATAAAAGACTTAATTTTTATTAATAGCATACAAAAACACAGAGAATAGACATGAAAGTTTAAAAACACATCTGATATAGGCATACAACTCAGTTAGATACACCATAATGAATCCTATCCTGCAGTCTCCTAGATAATTCTCTATAGCTATGTATAGACAATATAACCAGTAATTACGGGTAGAAGAAAGGGTACACTTCCTCTGTAAAGTTGAGTTTAAGAGAGTACTGCAGGTCTGGTGTTCCAAGGTGGTGTAGTCTCTAATTGCTCTACATGTTTCACGTTGACAAGGAACGCTTCTTCAGGAGCTAGAGGTTCAAATGGATATGAAGAAAAGAAAAATGCTCACAATAGTGAATTTAATCAATGCATCGCTGACAGCGATCAAAGGTAAAGATATATATCTGAAAGGAGGTCGGATGGGCAGCAAACAAGGAGCAGAGGCCTCCCAAATGTATATCACATCAGATGATTATAGGTAAGCAGATTAGCTTGTATGGGCTGCAGTTCCCACAGTAACAACACGAGGGTCTGGGGGTGCTCCGTCCTCCTAGATTGCTGCCAGGTTGTATGTCTAGCTACAACATACAACCTGGCAGCAATCTAGGAGGAAGGAGCACCCCCAGACCCTCGTGTTGTTACTGTGGGAACTGCAGCCCATACAAGCTAATCTGCTTACCTATAATCATCTGATGTGATATACATTTGGGAGGCCTCTGCTCCTTGTTTGCTGCCCATTCCTTTCCTTTCAGATATATATCTTTACCTTTAAACGCTGTCAGCGATGCATTGATTAAATTCACTATTGTGAGCATTTTTCTTTTCTTCATATCCATTTGAACCTCTAGCTCCTGAAGAAGCGTTCCTTGTCAACGTGAAACATGTAGAGCAATTAGAGACTACACCATCTTGGAACACCAGACCTGCAGTACTCTCTTAAACTCAACTTTACAGGGGAAGTGTACCCTTTCTTCTACCCGTAATTACTGGTTATATTGTCTATACATAGCTATAGAGAATTATCTAGGAGACTGCAGGATAGGATTCATTATGGTGTATCTAACTGAGTTGTATGCCTATATCAGATGTGTTTTTAAACTTTCATGTCTATTCTCTGTGTTTTTGTATGCTATTAATAAAAATTAAGTCTTTTATACTTTTTGTAGTCTATTATGGTTGTGCCCTCAAAGTCCCACTATTTAGCCCCTCGATGCCTTCTATATATTGTCGGGGACGTTGGCACAAATAATATCTAAAGTACCTACAGAGTCACCCTGTATACTAGGTACTTCGACACTAGGATCTCTCTTTTGCTAGTTTTAAATGACTTTTTTTCCTTTAGAAATGTTATTTTGTGCAGGGACTGTTCTAAACATGGGAAAAATACGCCACTTTACAGGCATACTATAGACACCCCCCAGGAATTAAATTTGAAGGAATATTTCACTTTTATTGGTTCACTTTAAGCATTATTAAAATCACTGCTCCTGAAAAAACGGCCCTTTTTAAAACTTTTTTTTGCATTGATCCATGTCCCCTGGGGCAGGACCCAGGTCCCCAAACACTTTTTAGAAAAATGACTTGCATATTAACCCTTAAAATTAACACTTTTGATTTTTCACGTTTGTGTCCCATAGACTTTAACGGTGTTACTGTGTTCAAACAAATTTTTGCCTGTTCGCATGTTCTGCTGCGAACCGAACCGGGGGGTGTTCGGCTCATCCCTATGTGGGACACCAGAACACCCCTTTTAGGGTGTTCCAGTGGATACTAGGGGTGTCTCCATGTGTGAAAATTGTACAAAAAAGTAAGTATTCCAGCTTTATAAAGGGAAAAAAATAATGTCTTCAGCTTGGAACTCTTCCAAAAAAGACAATTGTAGGACACTTCCAAGCAATGTTTCATATTACTATTTCTTGCCTCAAATATCTGTGTGCTAAGTATACCTTTTTTTATTCACATAGGGGAGAAAAGACTCGGGACATCTGAGGACACCAGGGACCCCCCACCTCCTAAAGAAAAGGGAATCCCCACACCACAACCAGATGATGTGGAGGAGAGGTTTATGAAGTGCTCGAAATAGTGACCACAACAGGTGAGTGCCTGAGACCACAGCTCTAGGTAATAGATGGATGCCTGCATATTTATAATACATGGTGTGTTTTTTAATTTTAGGTGATGTGGATGTTGTGGAAGAAGAATCTCATTTTACAAGTGCAAGTGCACATGTCCTCATCGGGGAGATCATGGTGTGCAATCGTGATTTACAGAAGATCAAGGAAGGCATCAATGATTTGGAAAAAAGACTCAAAAACATCATTGATGTTTTAGGCAGAATCTAAAACACTCCAAAATTCTTCTAGTTTGTTTGTATTGTTATTATTTTCACACATTTTAAATATTTTTTAGAAAGCCAAATTTTGAAGATGCACACAGTGTGTCAACATGTGCTATTTGCCATCACGGGATATCAAGGTATGCATTTTGGGGGTGCAACCCCTTCCTCGCAACTAAAGTAAATGAGGGGAAGGGGTTGCACCCCCGAAACACGTCCATTGATCCCCCTTGATGGGAGCTAGCACGTGTTGACATTAGGCATGGGATCAGGAGGGAAATCCCCATTTTGACTCTCAATTTGTGTGCATCTTCAAAATCACCCCATCTGATAAAGGCAATATCAACACAGTTTGGACATACTAATGTCTGATATTGCCTTCACTTTGTCAAAGTTGAACTTTGTAAGTTCCTGAGTTGTGTATTGCTTTATGGTTTTAAACATGCCTGTTTTAACACAAAAAAGGCTATTTGTACTGTCAAAAACATAAATGTTATTACTAAAATATGTTGGTTTGTTCAAAAACCTTTTTCTAACGCACATGTGAATGTGCACAGAGTAAAAAGTTTTCTACTCAACAATGTGTGGCTTCTGCTTTCAATGTTCAATATCATTTTTTGGACTAAGTTGGTATTTACACTGAAATGGGGGTTATTTACTAAAGGCAAATCCACTTTGCACTACAAGTGCACTTTTAGTGCAGTTTCAAGAGCAGTTTCAAGTGCACTTTTGCAGTGCACTTGGAGTGCAAAGTGGATTTTCCTTTAGTAAATATCTCCCACAGTGCTTTATAATTTGCCACAATCATGCCATTTTCGTGACTCACCAAAATTCATTCATCGTGCTGAAAATGATGTATATTTTTTATCAGTAATGCATTACATACATTAATAACAAAAACAAGGTGTGTGTGTAGCAGACCTACAACATAATAATAGTTCGCTGAAGAAGAGATTGTCACCTCATGTATCAAATAAATTACGTTTGCACTATTGAAGAAAATGGCCAAAAAAAAGCCCATTGGATAACCTAGGAGACAGCTTAAAGAAACACAAGCAGTAAATCAAAGGAAATATTATTTCAGTTTAACAAAAAAAAATATTTTTAAAATGTTTATTAAACATTTTCAGGCATATCAATGGCCCCCCTACCCACAAAGTACTCCATATATTTTATACAGACCTCGCGTGCGCTTTTGGGGGGGCAAGCACTGAAAACCAGATACAAACCCACAAGCACAAACTGAAGAGCAGTAACGATCTGAAAAGCACGAGGCTGAAAATCGCGAATCCGCTCTCACCAAACTTCTACTAACACGAGATAAACACAAGATTAGCAGAAGGAGCCCAAAGGGTGGCACACTGGCTATTGAACTTCCCTTTTATAGTGCCATCGTACGTGTTGTACGTCACCGCGTTCCTGACGTTCGGAAGTTCTGACAACATTTGTGTGACCGTGTGTATGCAAGACAAGTTTGAGCCATGGATTTTGTTGTCAGAAAATCCCATCGTGTGTACGCGGCATTAGGCTTACGCCCCTGAAGACCCCTATACATTCTATCCTGAACCGACTGAGTCTTCTGTGGCAGCTAAATCTGTTCAGAAGTAAAAACTGGTTTCAACAGTTCATTCATATCCTCGACTGTGAATAGGTATCTAGCCGCATTAATAGTCTCTTCAACCTCTGACGCGGATTTCTCGTCAGATGAGGAATCTGAGCTCTCCCCCTCCTCCAGGTCAGAGACCGCACATAAACTAACGTTCTCCAACACTAAAGGGGGTAGAGACCTCGTCGAGACCAAAGGGACCCGGGGTACTGTCACTGCTGCTGAAGTGGAAGGACCCAACCCAGCTAACCTATCATTAAAGGCTTGGAAGGAAGAAACTACTTCCTTCATGGAAACCATCAATTCCTTTAAGTTAGAAGCAGAATCAGCACCTGCTACTGAAGAAATACATGTCTCTCATAACAGTTTTCTACAGCTATCAGGAAGCTTGGATCTACAATTCCTATATTTTCTTTTAACAAGCATAAAAACAACACTTTCTAAACATTCACCACTGGTTAAATTATCTCTCATTAAAGAGGAGAGGTACTAACCTTGGGGGCAATACAGGACCTGGATGTAGCCGCTGGATAAGTTTGAGCGGGTGCTCCATCCTCAGGGGTGTCCTTAACATCCATGATGAGGAGGACCAGGCAGGAGCGCGGTCTAATGCCGCGTACACACGAGCGGACATTACGGCGGACTTTGCCCGGCGGACTGGATTTCGTCGGACAATTCGATGTGTGTGGGCTCCAGCGGACTTTGTTTTCTCAAAAGTTGGACGGACTTAGATTTGAAACTTGTTTAAAATGTATCCGTTGAAATCGAGTCCGGTCGAAAAGTCCGCCGTCTGTATGCTAGTTCGACGGACAAAAAGCCATGCTAGGGCAGCTATTGGCTACTGGCTATGAACTTCCTTGTTTTAGTCCGGTCGTACGTCATCACGTACGAATTTGACGGACTTTGGTGGATTGTGTGTAGGCAAGTCCATTCATTCAGAAAGTCCGTCGGAAAGTACATCAAAAAGTCCGCCGGGCAAAGTCCGCCGTAATGTCCGCTCGTGTGTACGCGGCATTAGGTGTTTGCATGCTGTCTGCTTGCTGTAAACCCAGCAGAACATCCCCAGCAGCATGGTGAACCAAGCCGGTCTTTTTAAAAAGTGAAAAGACTCGGCAACCAGAAGTGCGTCACGCCACTTCCGGTTCCAGCGACTGCACCAGAAGTGCACTTGTCGCCATCTTGGTACACCCAAAATGGTGAAAGACACGAGGAAGCGCCCTCTGGGTGTAACGATGCTGGACCAGGATGCTGGGGAGTGGCAGTTGCAGATGATTCACCACAAAAGCAAGTAACCACAAGAAGAGGGGCCCTTTTCAGACTGCCGAAAGCAGCACAAATACTGCAGACATGGATACAACCGATCTGAGTATACTGAACAGGGGGGGTCTGCTAACCACAGTCACCAGACCAAAAAGAAAGAATGAAACATAATGGTGCATACTCCTGGAGGTCTGGAAACTCAAAACAACTGAGGGTCAGGGGAGAGGGAGGGGCCTTTAAAATTGTGTCTAATATGTGTTTTCTGTAGAAGACAGAGCCAATCATCTCTAGAGTAGCTGTCCTGGAAGATGAAGGGGAAAAATGTATTTATTAAGGATAAGACACGCAAAACAACCAACACCAATAAACCATAACCAAACAAGCACAAGAACACGGCAACCCTATACACACCTAACTAACTAACTAAACTAATTATTTAACTATTTACAAATGCAAGGAACAAAACAGGGATAACAGATAAAGGGGGACAGGAAACAGGTACCAGGGGACAGGTCTCAAGGTAAGGATATGGGATACAGGGTCCAGAACAGAAGACAGGTGCAGGTCAGGCTCAGATAAGAATCAGGCTTGCAGGGGGGATACTGAAGTGCTGAACCTTGGTTAAGGGCAGGCTTATATAGTCCAGTAGTGCCACATCAGGTTGCTTGATTGTCAGTTAGTACTTTGGCTGGGAGACACCCGCTGGTGGCCACCAGAACTACACCCTTCGGTGCTGAAGGCAACAGTGCCACCAGCAGGTGAACCAAGAAATGATACAGTTCCTGACACTTCCAGAACTGAACCAGATCAGCAAGAAAGGAGCGCGATACAAGCCAACAAACAGGTCAAGGCCATCACTTCCTCCAAGTTCCCGACAAGCTGGTGGGACCCTCTCCTTTTGTGCTGTTGTCCCCATCTAAGTAGAGGGAATCTACACCAAGGCTCTTCTGGATACTGGAGCTCAAGTGGCCCTTCTCTACAGAGACTTCTATGACAGGCACCTCAAGCACCTGCCATTGCAGAAGTTGGAAGAGCTGAAGATATTGGGCATTGGGACTCAGAACTTCCCCTATGATGGCTATCTACCAGTCAAGCTTACCTTCGATCCCTCCATAGCTGGGAAAGCTGAGAACTTTGACTCTTTGGCAGTGGTCTGTCAGTGGTCTGTCCTCGCTCACCAGGGGCCAGTAAGAATTCTCTCATCATAGGGGCCAACACTGACTTGTCAGAAGACTGTTCTGAAGCTGAAAGTGTGCACCCCATGTGGAGGCAAGCTGAAGGAGTGGGAAAGATCTGGTGCTTGGACTGGTGTGAGAAGGTTTTACAGCCTTGTGAAGCCTTGATAAGTGGCCTGTTTACGAGCCTCTGACACACTAAAGTGGAAGCAACCAGGCCCTTTCATTGTCCTCAAAGCGAATAGACAGAGAGAAGACATTGGAGTGGAGATCATTTCCAATGTGGTTTCAACCAAAGCGTTGCAAAGAAGTCACAGGAATATTTCTGTTAGTGTCTGGAACATAACGGCCTCGCCAGTGAAGATGCCAGCTTGGATGTTGCTGAGACAGGTGAATCCAGCAACCCCAGCCTCACAGTCTGATTTGGTGGGAGAAGCAAAGATGGGATCCCTGTTGAAAAGTTCTTTCCAATGAATACTCCCCTCTTGCCTGAATGGAAGGAAAGGGCCAAGACTCAGCTCCTGAGGTGGCAGGCCGCATTCTCCAAGAGTGAATTCGATGTGGGGTGTGCGAAAAGCGTTCAACACCGGATCCGTCTCCAAAACGATAAGACGTTCAGAGAGGAGGTCCAGCGGATTCCTTTAGGAGACTTGGAGGACCTACATGAACAGCTGGCAGAACTGAAGAAAGCAAGTATCATCTGAGAGTCTTGAAGCCCATACGCTTCCCCCATAGTTTTGGTACGGAAGAAGAATGGATCACTAAAGCTGTGTATTGACTACCGAACGCTGAACCGAAGGACCATTCTCAACCAGTACACAACCCCACGGATAGAAGATGCCATGCAGAGCCTGTCAGTGGCTAAACGGTTCAGCGCGGGACCTGAAGAACGGGTACTATAAAATCCCCATGCATCTTGAGGATCGGGAGAAGACCACCTTCATTACCACAGTGGGGTTCTTTGAATTTGACCACATGCCTCAAGGCTTGTCTGGCACCCCATCCACTTTTCAAAGGCTCATGGAGAAGATAGTGGGTGACATGAACCAGATTGAGGTGTTGGTGTATCTAGACATCATTGTCTTCGGCAAGAACACGAAGAACGTTTGGAGAAGGTTCTGAAGAGACGCCATGATGAGGGGTTGAAGCTGCCTTTGGAGAAATTCCAGTTTTATCAACCTTTAGTCAACTACCTTGCTCACATTGTGTCTGACGATGGAGTGGCCACTGACCCCCAGATGCTAGAAGCCATCACCTCCTGGCCGAGGCTGACTAATGTGACTAAGCTCAGGTCATTTCTGGGAATCTGTTCCTATTAAAGAAGATTCGGAAAGGAATTCGCTAAAATAGCTTGCCCACTCCATCAGCTGCTGAAAAGTGAAGAAGATGAGGACGACCCAGATCTAGCGAAGCCTGTCAGAGCATCTGGAGGTCCCAGAGAACCTTGAGAGTCCATTCAGGAACAGTGGGCTGCTCAGTGTGAAGAGGCTTTCAGGCAGCTGAAGTGGAGCCTAACAATTGCCTGGTCCTGGCCTATGAAGATCCAACCAAACCATATGAGCTACATGTGTCAGGTCACCTGACGCCAGGTGATAGATGCACACTGTTGGAGTCAAAAGTGCACTGCTGAGATAGTGGACCCTACGGCTGACTGCTGTGGATGGAACTCTGGGTGGTTAAGGAAGGCAGGTCCACTGGAGCACCAAGAGCGTGGAGTCTAAGAGCCAGCAGGTGTTCACCAGAGCCTCTAGTGGTGAGGATGGACAGCGCTGCAACTGGCTTCAGGTTGTGGCCCCCAGGGTCACCCAGCTCACGCTCATGGTAGGCTACTGGAGGAGAGAGAGGAAACTGCAGTCCAGGACAACAAGGGATAGTCAGGAGATAAGCCAAAGTTCAGGGCAATTAGCAGACAAGGATAGACAAAGAACATGCCAAAGGTCAGGATATCAAGCAGGCAGGGATAGTCAAAGAACAAGTCAAGATCGGTAAACATAAACAGACCTAGAGCACACTGCAAGAAGCACACAGGAAACCAAACACACAATATTGCAGGCTTGGAGAATACAGTGTTAAATAGTGGTTCCTGTTGAGGCTAGGGTAGAGTCACACTGAGGGAAGATTTACTTAAGGGAAGATTTGACTTAACCATGCAAGTGTGAGAGTGCAGGCCTTAAGGCCGATACACAGACCAGAGGTAAGCAGACAGACAGGGCATGAAAGTATTACTGCAGATTCATGACAACATGTTGATTCCAGTCGAGATGGGTTAGGCGGTGTGCTATATCAAGAGCATGATGAGCACTTAAGACCTGTTGCCTAGGCTTGGCACCTGCTGAGAAGAACTATCCCACACACAAACTCGAGTTTCTGGCTTTGAAGTGGGCATTAGTAGATAAACTGAGGGATTACTTGTATGGAGCAGAATTTGTAATTAAGACCGATAATAATCCCCTCATCCACATCCTCACTACCGCAAAGTTGGAAGCCATGGGTCACAGATGGTTGGCTGCCCTTTCGGGATTCATCATCAGCCTGAAGTATCGACCGGGTGTGGGAAACAAAGTCGTGAATGCTTTGTCGAGAAAAGTGACCGGAAGTGACGTCAGTGAGAGCCAGCACGCAGCCTCAATGCATTTCGTGTTTCCACATTTTCAGGAAGATTCCTGTATGCCTGGTTCCAGTCTCTGGTATGTTGGAGCACATGCCAAGAGTCTCAGGAACGGCCAGTATCCCCACTGTTTGGCTGTATATGCTAGTGCTAGCCTATAGTACCGACAAATGTAAGTGCATAATCTAGCTGTTTATTTCAAATTTGCACAGGCTATATTGCACTATGTGATGAACTTTGTTTCTTTTTGAGCTTCTGCCTTCATATGAATCCAAAGATATACCAGCTGGTGCTATTAAGCTAAAAGATCATACCTCCTTGATGTTACCTATGCTTCTAAGGATTTGATTTCCACACAAGTTTTTTAGGATTTAGCATCTGGTGAGTTTGTTTTTTCTCCCACATGAGTGTTGGTGGAGCACAGAAAATTAAGATAACCTACAACTACACAAATTTTTACTTTTTGGTGTGTCTACTTTTCTATCAGGAATTTTATTTTTAAATATATGCACATGATTATTCATTTGTGATTCAATTAATGTTTATTTATATATTGATGAATTAGCGTCGTCCTTTTATATTTTGTTTTTAGTATCTATTTATGGGTGATTTGTTCACTTGAAAAGGGCAGCTTTTTCTTGATTTCACTTGAAATTTTTTTGTTTGGCGCCATCACTTGTTAAATTATACCCTTTAAGGTACTATAGGCCAGCCTTGGGTTCCCCTTTAGCAGTGGTAGTACCTACAGCAATCAATAGCTTCCTTGAGGAACGTATCTATCACTGTTTATTACTGTATATGTTGGTATCATTTACTTGTTGTTGCTAATTGTTAATCGGACTGCTTTAAAACTGTTTCAACCAAGTCTTGGCTATTTATCTAGGACTTGGCTGACTAATATCCTTTTAAATCTCTTCTCTTTGATAAGTAAATCTGACGGAGCTGAAACAGTTGGACTGTGTCTGTGTGTCTTTTATTATGCTATTCCACTAATCACTTTGCTAGGTGTGCCAGTAGGGGCTGAGACGTTTCTTGGGGTTGAAGGGCAGAGTAACGGACTGAACAAACTTAAGTGGCTCCTACGGGGGTAGCGCTACACAATCAAAACCTCAAAAAAAACAGAAAAAAGAAAAAAAAGAAAAAGCTAACCCTACGGAACTAAAACCCTTAATGTGGTTATATCACAAAATCCTTGATACTATACACCCACTAAGGTGCTGTCGCTGTAGCTGAAGAAACTAGGTAAAACATATAGAAGAAACCCAGTATTGCTACCAGGATCTAGACAGATAGCTACTTTTGCAACAGAAATTCCAAATAACTTGGTTCCAAAAATGAATACAAAATTTATTGATAATCTAAATATGTTACATTACATGATTATTAAGATAAAAATGCATGACAGATCCACATATAGTACTCACCGGGTCCCATCCATAGGAGGGATGACCCAATGAGCACTAAGTGTATTCAGACACAGAGAAACGAGGACAACATGTACACAGTACTACAAAATCAAACAGAACACAAAAACCCCCATCCCTCACATACACACAGATGGTCCGGACATCTACCTAGCAATTTTATTCACAGGGAACTTGCCAACTGTAGAAAAATACTGAATCACATGTAAAAAATTGGTATTAGGTCATTGTTGTGTAGGTTCTACGTTGTGCAAGTTACCAGTGAATGGCCCCCGGGGGATATTTGAATGGAATTTGCATATATAGGTGTACAAAAACCTTCCAACTGAATAAAAGAAAGGATTGAGTGGAATTGAAGGGGATCACAAACTGAGCGACACCTAGTACTACAAGGCCGCCTACATGCTCCCTTGGTACAATGAACAGTCCTGGTATTTAACCAACAGCTAGTTTCCAAGTTTAATGGGTAAAAATATGTTTTCCTTCCTGTGAACTAGGGGGTTATTCCTTCCATCATATGATGACCTCCAAGGAGGAATAGCGGACATCAACTTGATCTATGGTATAAATAATGCAGGATCAGTTCATATCAAAAAGAAGATACAGCGAATTTCTTTACTTAGAGATTCATTGAGCATATGGCTCAGAGACGCCTACAGACGGCCAAAGAGACTTTGCTGACTCCAAGATGATAACATGCAGCTCCCGCACAAAGATATATTTAGTGATGTTGTCACTGTATAGTCATATCAGACAAATAGTCCGTCACTCAAAAAGTCAATTCCAAATTTAGTGGGAACACGTATTCAAAATGATGCATAAGCACCTTACCACTCAGTTGATCATACTGCGTATTTGATCCCCTTCCACATTAGATATCTCACAGCTCCGTTCCGTGATCTCACTCTTTGACGCGACCTTCATTTTCCGGGATCCATTAGCCGCAGCCACCAGGTTGGTCTGAGACACGCTGCGTGTGTTTTCCTGTACGGGGCTGCGCCGGTCACGAATCCTTACTCAGAAGTTCCCGCAGATGGAGGCACAGCGTAGGTCGACGTCACATGACCGCTGTGACATCAACGCGTTTCGCTAAATTGGTAGGCGTAGCTTCATCTGGACTCAATGGAGGTAGGGGCTGACACTTCCTTATATTGAGAATGATCTTCCTATAGCACCTCCTTTGTTTTGTGGAGGCATTAGCTTGAAATAGGGGTACTGAGTGTAAAAAGTACTTAGGAACCAAGGCAAGGGATAATGGGTTTCTTGTAAACAGCTATATTAACAAGCATTTTGCGAAGATGGTGAAAGACTTTCGCCCTCTTCTGTGATGAGTTAAGGCCTTGGATGTTCAAGGAAAGCCAATTAAGTGGCATTATAGCACATTAAATGGTTAAGCTCAAAAAAGCTCCCTAGGACTTAAGGGGTGGGAGAAATGGACAAGGAAGAGGGAAGGAGTACAAGAGGATAGAAAGAAAGGAAAGAAGAAAGAGAGAGAAAGATAACGGAGACCTAAAAGGTCCAAGCTGCAAAAAGACATGTCTGACCATGAACCTAGTGGTACAAGTAGGAACTGGTATTCAGCAAAAAAAAAAAAAAACAGATACCAGATCATTGGAGGAAGCAAGGAACCACCTCAGCGACACGACACAACTAACAAATTAGAAAAAACAACAACCAGAATTGTCTACAAGGGCTCATAATGTAACATATTGTGTGGATAACCTTAAAGAGATAGTAAACTGCACTTTTTTTTAAACCCTGCAAGACAATGCATCGCATACTAGCACATTATGAAATACCTACCTTAGAACAAGGCCCTCCAGTGGCATGCTGTCAACGCTAACAGGGCTTTCATCTTCACGTGGTCTTCCTTCCGGGTTCCCGTGCTCCGGGCTATCTGATTGAGTGCACCACGATGACGTCACTCCTGCACATGTGTGTAGGAATCACGCACTGTGGTACGGAGCTCTGAAGGGATGGCACGGGTATGCTGTCCCTTCAGAGTGCATGCGCTGTTGACATCATGCAGTGTGAATATCTCCTAAACAGTGCAAGTTTAGGAGATATTCACTGTACCTTCAGGTAAGCCTTATTATAGGCTTACCTGAAGGTACACGTTCAAAAGAAGAGTTTACTACCACTTTAAGACAAGACATGAAAAGTGTATTGAACCAAAAGAGTGTTGCAAAAAGACCCTAGGATACTGGGAGCCTGATCAATGGAAAAATAAGTAGAGGTGCCACCCACTATACGGGCTGGGTATATATGCAAGAAACTAGATCATAAAAGTTGCAAAAGACTAAAAATATTTGACACTCTAGTTAGGAGCGAATATATGTGTATAAAACAGTTTAATACACTTTCATGGGCCACAGACTTTGCTAAATGGCATGTACCCTTGTGGGCACTGCAGTATATACAAACGTGGTTAAGATAAAGACATTCACTGACTCAGAGGGTAATCGCTCATGCCATATACAGTCTTTTATCAACTGCTCCTCCAGTTACATTGTGTATCAATTAACATGCCCATGTGGGAAGATATATATTGGGAAAACCAGGTGAGAATTTTGCAAAAGAATTGGTGAACATCTGTCTAGTATAATTCAAAAAGATGATAATTCGCCAGTAGCAGTACAGTAGTGAGTGTACAGATTGTATAACAGTGTAAATTTGCTGTCCCCTCAAAATAACTCAACACATAGCCATTAATGTCTTAACCGCTGGCAACAAAAGTGAGTACACCCCTAAGTGAAAATGTCCAAATTGGGCCCAATTAGCCATTTTCCCTTCCCGGTGTCATGTGACTAGTTACTGTTACAAGGTCTTAGGTGTAAATGGGGAGCAGGTGTGTTAAATTTGGTGTTATCACTCTCACTCTCTCATACTCATCACTGGAAGTTCAACATGGCACCTCATGGCAAAGAACTCTCTGAGGATCTGAAAAAAAGAATTGTTGCTCTACATAAAGATGGCCTAGGCTATAAGAAGATTGCCAAGACCCTAAAACTGAGCTGCAGCACGGTGGCCAAGACCATAGGGCGGTTTAACAGGACAGCTTCCATTCAGAACAGGCCTCGCCATGGTTGACCAAAGAGGTTAAGTGCACATGCTCAGTGTCGTATCCAAAGGTTGTCTTTGGGAAATAGACTTATGAGTGCTGCCAGCATTGCTGCAGAGGTTGAAGGGGTGGGGGGTCAGCCTGTCAGTGCTCCGACCATACGCCGCACACTGCATCAAATTGGTCTGCATGGCTGTTATATCAGAAGGAAGCCTCTTCTAAAGGTGATGCACAAGAAAGCCCACAAACCATTCACTGAAGACAATTACTGGAACCATGTCCTGTGGTCTGATGAGACCAAGATAAACGTATTTGGTTTAGATGGTGTCAAACATGTGTGGGAGCAACCAGGTGAGGAGTGTCTTACCTAAAGTCAAGCATAGTGGTGGGAACCATGAATGCCAACATGTACTGTGACATACTGAAGCAGAGCATTATCCCCTCCCTTCGGAGACTGGGCCGCAGGGCAGTATTCCAAAATGATAACCCTAAACACACCTCCAAGATGACCGCTGCCTTGCTAAAGAAGCTAAGGGTAAAGGTGATGGACTGGCCAAGCATGTCTCCAGACCTAAACCCTATTGAGCATCTGTGAGGCATCCTCAAATGGAAGGTGGAGGAGCGCAAGGTCTCTAACATCCACCAGCTCTGGGATGTTGTCATGGAGGAGTGGAAGAGGGCTCCAGTGGCAACCTGTGAAGCTCTGGTGGACTCGATGCCCAAGAGGGTTAAGGCAGCGCTGGAAAATAATGGTGGCCACACAAAATATTGACACACTGGGCCCAATTTGGAAATTTTACTCAAATTGTACTCAATTTTGTTGCCAGTGGTTTAAACATTAATGGCCGTCACGCCGAGAGCATGATGCTGAGATAGGGCACAAGATAGGGGAGGGGCCTGTGAGAGTGGATGGAGGAGGCTCTGGAGAACCAGTGGGAGCTGAGCGGGGTAAGAGACCGCAAATACACCGGCAGATGAAAGCCTCAGAACCCACAAACCGTGAGTGACAGATTGGAGCAGGCTGGGAAGGATAGATAGATAGGAGTGGAAAAAAAGAAACAGGGGCAAAAGAGAAGAAGAAAGAGTTGGTGAAACAAAAAGAGGACCAAGGAGATAAAACCAGGGAAAATATTGGCACGGAAAGGGAATTAGATACAAGCAAAATGGAAGAACAAAGGAATATATCTCAATTACCAACTAAAGTGAAAATGATGAAAACGTTTGCCAAATTGGAAAATTTGATTAAAATTGAGATCACTAACGTAAGGACGGACATGGGCCATCTGCTGAGGAGAGTAGAAGAAGCAGAGGAAAAACCAGGAAAACAAGCCCAAGAAATATTAGAATTAAAAACACAAGTAAGAAAACTGCAAATAGACCACAGGGATATCCTATATAGGCTGGAAGACCAAGAAAACCAAAGTAGACGCCAAATTCTAAGGATTAGAGCATTACCAGAACTGAATGGGGAAGACCTGGAGAAAAAAAAGAAAAAAATATTTAACCCAGTACTGGGTAGAGGAGAAGGGGGTGATCTAAAAATAGACCGAGTACATAGGGTTAGGAAACCTCCGGGTCTGAATGAGGATGTACCTCGAGATGTAATTCCACCTGTATGAGGACAAAGCTAAAATATGGAGTAAACTTAGAGGATTACCCCCATTGCAATATGAGAGAGTAGATCTCCAAGTTTTTACAGACTTATCGGCAGGAACCTTGGCATGAAGACGACAATTAAAACCTCTACTGGAACAAATGAGAGCGGCCAACATCAAATACAGCAGGGGTTTCCCAGCATCACTAATAGTTCAGAAGGAAGGAAGAACAGTGAGATTAAAGTTCCATGAAGATCTGCAGGAATTCTGTAAAAGATTAGATATCCCAGTTCCAAATATCCCCAGATGGCAAGAAAAAGGAAGAATGACAGGGGAAGAAGGACATTGCCAGAGACCATACTAGGACTACTAAATAAATGTAAAAATAAAATGAGGAACAGAAATAGACTGAGGGGGTGGGGAGTGGGGGGGAGGGTTAAAAACAAAGATCGTAAGAAGCGGGGTGGCTTGAGGTTCATGGGGAGTCTCGGGCCTTCTCTATGCGCCCGCTCCTGCAACTCCTTCCCCTCTGAGTGAGTGGAGGGAGGGAGAGGCTTGGACATGGGAGGCCGTGGTTGGAGTTGCACCCTAGGAGGTGAAGTTCGCAGTATGGGATCGGAGTGGGTCGCCAACTGTGGTACTGGGGCCGAATTTTGGCCGAGGGGGAGGGGGGAGGATGGGAGGTATAATGTAGGACAGTGGGAGGGAGGACAAAACTCAGACCTCATAGAATACAGCCCTAAAAATGGACACAGATCCCGCCTATAGGTAAACAGGGGGTATATTTAGCCAAATATGAAAACAGTTAATTTTTTGACTTATAATGTTAGAGGGTTAAATACGCCAACAAAGAGACACAAAATTCTGAAAGAGATTGAGCATTATGGGGCAGGTGTGGCTTTTTTACAAGAGACACACCTGTCCCATGAAACAAAAGTGAAACTGTACTCCCCACGGTACCCAGTGTGGTACTACGGTGATTTGATGACAAACAAGTCAAAGGGTGTAGCTATTGGAATAGGCAGAGAGATCTGTTTCTCTCTAGAGGATAGATTATACGATCCAGAGGGAAGATTTCTCTTTCTTAAGGGTAAGTTACTAGGAATGGAGTGTACTCTATATATACTGCCCAAATAGAGGCCCAACAACCTACTTAGGAGAAACCCTGAGAAAGCTTTGGGAATTTAATAGAGGAAAGGTCATTATAGCAGGAGATTTGAATTTCTATATGGATCCGGAACAAGACAGTACGTCCCATGTGCAGGGTATAAGGAATACCCAGTTAAAGGCGATAAAACTGAAATTACATCATTTTCAGTTGGCAGACGTGTGGAGATTACAACATCCTAAGTCACAAGATTTTACGTTCTACTCCCCTGTGCATGGGACGTACATGAGGATCGCTTATAGGTTGATCGAACAAAGGATTAGATCTGGTATTATCCACAAATATAGAAATGACCTCATTATCGGACCACGCCCCAATGTCCATAAAAATTAAAATCCCAGACGCTCAGAAACAACCGTATTCATGGAAGCTCAACAAGGACCTTCTAGATAAAAAGGGGTTGGAAACAATAAAAAAGGATTTAGAACAATTCTTTTTCTTTAATGAAACAGACGAGATCGCAGATAATACCCTGTGGAAGGCCCATAAAGCTTATATCAGGGGGAGAGGGAGGAACTAATAGAGGAAATATATATATTAGAACAAGGGCAAAAAAAAAAAAAAATAATAATAGAAGGCAAGATATGGGCCTGCAGCATGAACTGGTAATAAAAATGGACGAATTAAAAGAACTCTTATGCCCTGTACACATGTGCAGACTTTTCTGCAACAAAGGTCCGACAGTCTTTTCGACTGAACTTTCAACGGACTTTTGACGGACTTCCGATGGACTTTTGAACGAAGGACTTGCCTACACATAATCACAACAAAGTCCGACAGATTAGTACGTAATGACGTACGATCGGACTAAAATAAGGAAGTTCATAGCCAGTAGTAGGGATGAGCCGAACACCCCCCGGTTCGGTTCGCACCAGAACCTGCGAACGGACCGAAAATTCGCACGAACGTTAGAACCCCATTGACGTCTATGGGACTCAAACGTTCGAAATCAAAAGTGCTCATTTTAAAGGCTAATTTGCATGGTATTGTCCTAAAAGGGTTTGGGGACCTGGGTCCTACCCCAGGGGACTTGTATCGATGCAAAAAAAACTTTTAAAAACGTCAGTTTTTTCGGGAGCAGTGATTTTAATGAGGCCTAAAGTAAAAAAAAAAAAAGTGAAATATTCCTTTAAATATCGTACCTGGGGTGTGTCTATAGTATGCCTGTAAAGTGGCGCATGTTTACCGTGTTTAGAACAGTCCCTGCACAAAATGTAATTTTTAAAGGAAAAAATCTCATTTAAAACTGCTTGCGGGTTTAATGTAATGTCGGGTCCTGGCAATATGGATGAAAATCAGTGAGACAAACAGCATGGGTACCCCCCAGACCATTACCAGGCCCTTTGGGTCTTGTATGGATATTAAGGGGAACCCCGCACCCAAATTAAAATATGGAAAGGTGTGGGGCCACCAGGCCCTATATACTCTGAACAGCAGTATACAGGCGGTGCAAACAAGACAGGGACTGTAGGTTTGTTGTTAAGTAGAATCTGTTTGTAATTTTTAACGGGTACATTTTTAACGTGTTTAGCTCCAGCCAAAAAATCTTTTTTAAGCTTTTTGGAAAACATAGGGAAGGGTTATCACCCCTGTGACATTTGTTTTGCTGTCTTTCCTCCTCTTCAGAAGATTTCACCTCACTTTTTGTCCCAATGACAAATGTTTTTTGAAAATTTGGGTTTTTTTGTGGAACAAGGATTGGAAAGCATCAGTGGAAAGGAGAAATGTTTTTCCCATATTAACACTTACAGGAGAGAATTTCCCTTCCTAGGGGTAGATTTCATCTCACTTCCTGTTGTCTCCTTCCGTTTGCAAGTAGGAGTCGTTTGTAAGTTAGATGTTTGAAAGTAGGGGCCTGCCCTATATACAGCAGAAATTTGGGCGTTAGGTGTTGTTGTGGCAACAACACTGTAAGCCCTCACAGGGCCCTGCTGTGAAATATTAGATCAAGAATTGTAATTACATGCCCCTGTTGAACAAGGGCAGAAAAATTGGGCCTTTGGTGGTGGTGGTACTGATATGTACTGATACTGCAGCTAGCAAAATCAACTGCCTGCCTGTAGTATGAGAACACCACCAACCTTCTACAGGTAGCTTTAGCTGAACACTGTGCAGAGCTCTCAAAAAACTAACTTGTAGCTTTTTTAGCTGCCTGCGGTAGTGATAGGATCAGGAAAACACCACCAACCTTCTACAGGTAGCTTTAGCTGAACACTGTGCAGAGCTCGTAAAAAAATAACTTGTAGGTTTAGCCGGACACTGTGAGGAGGACGCACCACACTAACTTGTAGTTTTAGCTGAACACTGTGAGCAGGACGCACAGCACTAACTTGTAGTTTTAGCTGTACACTGTGAGCAGGACGAACTGCACTAACTTGTAGGTTTAGCTGAACACTGTGAGGTGGACGCACCACACTAACTTGTAGTTTTAGCTGAACACTGTGAGCAGGACGCACTGCACTAACTGTAAATAGTCTAGCTGCCTGACTGTGGTACTAATAAGATCAAAAGAACACCAGCAATTTTCTACAGGTAGCTGTAAATACTGTAACAAGACAAGCCTGCCTGTCAGTAAGAAGATAACAGGAATGGATCTAGCTGAACACTGTGAGCAGGATGCATTGCACTAACTTGTAGCTTTAGATGAACACTGTGCAGAGGTCTCACTACACTAATGCCCCGTACACACGGTTGGATTTTCCGATGGAGAATGTCCGATTGGAGCGTGTTGTCGGAAATTCCGACCGTGTGTGGGCTCCATCGGACATTTTCCATCGGATTTTCCGGCACACAAAGTTGGAGAGCAGGAGATAAAATTTTCCGACAACAAAATCCGATCGCGTCAATTCCGACCGTGTGTGGCCTGTTCCGACGCACAAAGTGCCACGCATGCTCAGAAGAAATTCCAAGATGGAACAGCTCGTTCTGGTAAACTTAGCGTTCGCAATGGATATAGCACTTTCATCACGCTGCAATGTAAAAAATGGTTTAATACAGCGCACTCTCTTCTTCTTTATAATGTGACAAGAATGAAGTAGTTTTGCTGCTCATATTCACACACACACTTCTCCCAAAGTTTTATTTTTGTTTTTTTATTGGTATTCCCTGAATATATTGTTATTAGTTGTCACATCTGACATAATTTTTTTTTTTTAATTTAATTTTTTGGGGGATTTTAAGCCTTTTTTTTTATTTAATGTTTGTATTTTTTCAAAGGCTGATCTTTGTTCAATGTTATTTTTATTTTTACTCCAGAATATTTTTGTGTGTGTTTTGTGTGTCAAGTTACCCCAACACCATTGATATCTTTTATTATTTAATCTCAAGGAGATTGTTTGTTGTTGGTGTCCCTTGTTCATTTCACATTGTATATTTGAAATGTACCTGAATCCTCACAAACAAACTGTCATTTTTGAAGTAAAACACACATAGGCAAGTATAATTCAAAACAAAAATCCTTTATTAAGGGATCAGAACCAAACAAAGAGGAAGACAACACTGGATCAACAGGAGAAATTAGCGAAGCCTGGGACCCCCAGGGCAGACATCAATTCTTGAACATCAAAATTGGTGGCCTGAGGAGTCCATATGTAAGGGAGGGCAGTCTGGTCTGGGATTCTCAGAGATCTTGAAAGCAGCAGATGACATCTGTGTCCCCAGGCTGTGGTACCACAAGAGGCTGCATTTTTTGGCCGACCAGACTGGATCCAGGGTCCTCACTTTCTGGTCTTCCTTCCACGCTTCCTTCCGGGCTGTGGCTGTGCAGTTGGAGATGTGGCAGGAGGAGGAGTAGGACCTGGAGGAGGACTGTGAGGACCTGGAGGAGAGGGAGGACGAGGAGGAGGACCTGCAGGAGGAGGAGGAGGACCATCGCAAAGGTGTGTCTGAGCTGTAATTTGGCCCCTCATACCTTTGTTAAGAGCCTCCAATATGAGGGACTCACACATGGCTTGTTGTCCCTCCTCCATCCTCTGCATTTTATATGCAATGATGGCAGCAATGTCCTCCTCCACGGTGTGTGGTGCTCCCAGGACCTCTGTAGCCCTCCAAAAGAGTCCTCTGGCAGCCTCCTCTAGGGCACTCCTCCTCCTGCCACTTTCTCTTTCCAGGGGGAGTGGAGGGACCTGCAGATCAGCCAGCCGGCTCGGCCCGGCTACCTCCTGGCTGAGACTTCCCTGTGTATGAAAAAGGGACATGGTTTTAGTTTTTGCATCATCAATCCCAATCATAAATTAGTACTCCCAACTAACATCTAGTTAACATCATTGATTGGACAAGCAGAAATATTTAGAGGAATGCTATACCTGGCTCAATCTGGGCTCCTCCACATGTGGCCTGGAAGGTCCAGGTTGGGCCTCAGAAGCCTCAGCCGGGGGGGAAGGAAGCGTGGAAGGAAGACTGGAGAGGGATGACCTGGGTTCAGTCTGGCCTGCCAGAAAATGCAGCCTGTCGTAGTACAACATCCTGGGGACATAGATGTCATCTGCTGCTCCGGATCTCTGTGAATCCAGGACCTTCTTGCGCTCCCTTAGATATGTACTCCTCAGGCCACCAATTAATATCTTTAAATAGGTGATGTCTGCCGTGGGGATCACCTGCTTCACAATTTCACACAATTGCACCAGTGCTGCCTTCCTCTTTGCTTGGTTCTTGAAATGGGGGTGTTTAATCTCCCACAGACAGGGCAGCTCCCTTAACATATCTACAAATACTGACCTGAAGTCATTGTTTTTCAGTAGCATATCCATGTTCACTGCAAGACACAACACAAGACAAAGCCTAATGTTAGACAAAACTCTCCTAATCTTCTTACAATATAGGCCTCAATGTAGAAGCAGTATAGGCACAAGTTTGTCTCTTACCTTCGTTCTTACGATCGGCGCGTCCATTGCTCCTACCTCCGCTCACAGATCGTACGTAATACGCACGCGTGTTACGCTTTATACACACTGCGCATGCGTGTAACTCCGACCGCCCCTGACGTTCTTTCTATTCTATTCCCCGCCCCTTTTCCTTTGGCGCAGTGGGGGAAGAGCACATGGCGGAGTCACAGCAGGTGCGTGATAATTGCAGGAACGAGGAGGAGGAGGAGGAAAGCCCGGATCCGGACACGTCCCGATCCAGAAGGAGACGTTTTAAGGCCACAAATATGTCTTTTGGGGAGATGTTGGAGATGGTCAACATCATGAAGAAGTCTGACTATGACGGAAAGTATGGGCCTTACCCCAACTCCAATATCAGAAAGGCCAAGATCATGGCGAAAGTGGTCAAAAGTCTGCACAAGAATTTCGGGGTACGACGATCGAAAGATCAGCTCAGGAAGCGGTGGTCGGACCTGAAATTAAGAGAGCCAGAGCAGTACCGAAAGATCCGGAGAGTGCTGCAAAAAAGTAAGTAGTTGTGCTGTGTTCCTATTCTTTCTGTTTTTATTCCGTTCGTGCTGCTCCATATGCTTTTCTTAATTGTAACGTTTAAAAGGGCAACTTTAATGTTCATGGGCCCATTATTTGTTCGTATCAAACATTTTTCTTTCGGCCTCTAAAACATCATTGTTTAGGCCATATGCATTTTCCCACATTTTTTTTGGGCCTACTTGGATGCCAAATATTTGTTTGTGTAGATGGGTTTGTTACTAGAATGAAATGCAAACTAGATTCTGTGTAAGGAGAGGACACTGAGCAGCTGTTTTCACATCTGGACACTGGAGCACTAGTGTGGGACACAAGAACACCATTTTTATTAGGGGGCCACACAGGTGCTCCAGTGTATACTATAGGGGGGTCTCCATCTGTGAAGCTTGTACTAAACAGGTAAAGTATTGCAGCTTAACAAAGGGCAATAAAAAAAATACATCTTGGAACTCGGCTAAAATAGACAATTGTACCCCACTTCCAAGCAATGTTTCCTATTTCTAGTTCTGCCATCAAATATCTGTGTGCTAATTATAACATTTTTGTTTTACATAGGGGAGAAAAGACTCGGAGGACACCCCTCATCCGAGGAGACCAGAGACCCCCCACCTATGGAAGAAGGGGAAATAACACCAACCCAAGCTGAGCAGGAGGAAGAAGAAGATGTGATGGAGATTGGCACCACAACAGGTGAGTGTCTGCGACCACAGACTCAGGTAAGAGATGGATGCCGGCAGATTTTTGATACCTGTTTTTGTTTTGTTTCTCTCTTTTTAGGTGATTGTGATCCTTTCACATCAGAAAGTGCCCAGATCCTGATCGGGGAGATCATGGGGTGTAATGTAGAACTGCAAAACATACAGCAAAAAATCAATGATGTGATTAAAAAAAATAATAACATCATTGATGTTTTGGGGCGAATTTAAAACCCCACAAAATCACTTTTTGGATTGTGGTCCAATCTTTTAAATATTTTTGCAATGTTTTGAAAAGCCAAATTTGGAGGATGCACACAGTGTGCCAACATGTGCTATCTGCCATCACGGGAGATCAATGGATGCGTTTTGGGGGTGCAACCCCTTCCTCAATTATAAAGTAGCGGTGAGGAAGGGCTTGCTCCCCCAAAACACGTCCCTTGATCCCCCCTGATGGCAGCTAGCACATGTTGACATTCGTAAATTGGTGTGCATCTTCCAAATTTGGCTTTTCCAGGGGTGATTTCCCCCCATCTGAACGCTATATTCAACCCAGTTCCTAACTGCTGATGTCTGATATAGCCTTCAGGTTTTACCTAATGTGAACTTTGTAAGTTCAAGTTTTTTGTCTTTCTTGTTGGTTTTACACAGGCCTGTTTTATCTTAAATGGACATTTCTATTTTTGATAATGCTACTCCAAAAATTGTTATACAACAAACACGTTGGTTTGTTTTAAAAACCTTTGATAAATGCACATGTGATTGTGCAGGTATAAAAAAAGTTGGTTACTCAAGAATGTGTGGATTATTGTCTCAACACTACAACACTTTTGGGGTGATGTAATTGCTGTTTTCAGCAAAAATGGGGGTTATTTCCTAAGGGCAAATCCTCTTTGCACTACAAGTGCAGGTTCAGTGCAGTTGCAACTGCACTTGTAGTGAAATGTGTTTTTGCATTTAGTAAATAACAGCCAACAGTGCTTTGTATAATAAGGTTACACAATCACGACTAGGGATGAGCTTCGTGTTCGAGTCGAACCCATGTTCGACTCGAACATCGGCTGTTCGATCGTTCGCCGAATTGCGAACGATATGGGCCGTTCGCGCCAAATTCGTGTGGCGCGTCACGGCCCATAATTCACTGCGGCATCGCAGTGCATTGCTTGCTGATGATTGGCCAAGCATGCACTATGACCCGCATGCTTGGCCAATCACAGCGCCGCCTTAACAGAGAGCCATAATTGGCCAAAGCCAAGGAGGCTTTGGCCAATTATGGCTCAGGGGATTTAGTACACGCCCCACACTATATAAGGCCGCCTGCACGGCGGCCCTGTGCAGTGTGTTCCGGTGTGCTTAGAGAGAGAGAGAGACAGTGTCATTTCATTTGAGTTAGCTAGATTAGGCAGGACAGTCAGTCTGTTAGCTGCACTTAAAGTGTATTGTGTATATATATGCATCCCAGGTGTTGCATATATATATATATATATATATATATATATACACTGTATTCAGTTTAGCTAGATCCGTTCCTGTTATCTTCTAGACTATTTACATTTAGTACAGTGCGTCCTGCTCACAGTGTTCAGCTAGATCCGTTCCTGTTATATTCCTACTGACAGGCAGGCTTGTCTTGTTACAGTATTTTGAAGAAAATTACTGGTGTTCTTTTGATCCTATTAGTACCACAGTCAGGCAGCTAGACTATTTACAGTTAGTGCAGTGCGTCCTGCCCACAGTGTTCTGCTAAACCTACAAGTAAGTGGGGTGCGTCCTGCTCACAGTGTTCAGCTAAACCTACAAGTTAGTGGGGTGCATCCACCTCACAGTGTTCAGCTAAACCTACAAGCTAGTGGGGTGCGTCCTGCTCACAGTGTTCAGCTAGATCCGTTTCTGTTATCTTCTTACTGACAGGCAGGCTTGTCTTGTTACAGTAAATACAGCTACCTGAAGAAAATTGCTGGTGTTCTTTTGATCCTATTAGTACCACAGTCAGGCAGCTAGACTATTTACAGTTAGTGCAGTGCGTCCTGCTCACAGTGTTCTGCTAAACATACAAGTTAGTGGGGTGCGTCCTGCTCACAGTGTTCAGCTAAACCTACAAGTTAGTGGGGTGCATCCACCTCACAGTGTTCAGCTAAACCTACAAGCTAGTGGGGTGCGTCCTGCTCACAGTGTTCAGCTAGATCCGTTCCTGTTATCTTCTTACTGACAGGCAGGCTTGTCTTGTTACAGTATTTTAAAGAAAATTGCTGGTGTTCTTTTGATCCTATTAGTACCACAGTCAGGCAGCTAGACTATTTACAGTTAGTGCAGTGCGTCCTGCTCACAGTGTTCTGCTAAACCTACAAGTTAGTGGGGTGCGTCCTGCTCACAGTGTTCAGCTAAACCTACAAGTTAGTGGGGTGCGTCCACCTCACAGTGTTCAGCTAAACCTACAAGCTAGTGGGGTGCGTCCTGCTCACAGTGTTCAGCTAGATCCGTTCCTGTTATCTTCTTACTGACAGGCAGGCTTGTCTTGTTACAGTAAATACAGCTACCTGAAGAAAATTGCTGGTGTTCTTTTGATCCTATTAGTACCACAGTCAGGCAGCTAGACTATTTACAGTTAGTGCAGTGCGTCCTGCTCACAGTGTTCTGCTAAACCTACAAGTTAGTGGGGTGCGTCCTGCTCAGTGTTCAGCTAAACCTACAAGTTAGTGGGGTGCGTCCACCTCACAGTGTTCAGCTAAACCTACAAGCTAGTGGGGTGCGTCCTGCTCACAGTGTTCAGCTAGATCCGTTCCTGTTATCTTCTTACTGACAGGCAGGCTTGTCTTGTTACAGTATTTTAAAGAAAATTACTGATGTTCTTTTGATCCTATTAGTACCACAGTCAGACAGCTAGACTATTTACAGTTAGTGCAGTGCGTCCTGCTCACAGTGTTCTGCTAAACCTACAAGTTAGTGGGGTGCGTCCTGCTCACAGTGTTCAGCTAAACCTACAAGTTAGTGGGGTGCGTCCACCTCACAGTGTTCAGCTAAACCTACAAGCTAGTGGGGTGCGTCCTGCTCACAGTGCTCAGCTAGATCCGTTTCTGTTATCTTCTTACTGACAGGCAGGCTTGTCTTGTTACAGTAAATACAGCTACCTGAAGAAAATTGCTGGTGTTCTTTTGATCCTATTAGTACCACAGTCAGGCAGCTAGACTATTTACAGTTAGTGCAGTGCGTCCTGCTCACAGTGTTCTGCTAAACATACAAGTTAGTGGGGTGCGTCCTGCTCACAGTGTTCAGCTAAACCTACAAGTTAGTGGGGTGCATCCACCTCACAGTGTTCAGCTAAACCTACAAGCTAGTGGGGTGCGTCCTGCTCACAGTGTTCAGCTAGATCCGTTCCTGTTATCTTCTTACTGACAGGCAGGCTTGTCTTGTTACAGTATTTTAAAGAAAATTGCTGGTGTTCTTTTGATCCTATTAGTACCACAGTCAGGCAGCTAGACTATTTACAGTTAGTGCAGTGCGTCCTGCTCACAGTGTTCTGCTAAACCTACAAGTTAGTGGGGTGCGTCCTGCTCACAGTGTTCAGCTAAACCTACAAGTTAGTGGGGTGCGTCCACCTCACAGTGTTCAGCTAAACCTACAAGCTAGTGGGGTGCGTCCTGCTCACAGTGTTCAGCTAGATCCGTTCCTGTTATCTTCTTACTGACAGGCAGGCTTGTCTTGTTACAGTAAATACAGCTACCTGAAGAAAATTGCTGGTGTTCTTTTGATCCTATTAGTACCACAGTCAGGCAGCTAGACTATTTACAGTTAGTGCAGTGCGTCCTGCTCACAGTGTTCTGCTAAACCTACAAGTTAGTGGGGTGCGTCCTGCTCAGTGTTCAGCTAAACCTACAAGTTAGTGGGGTGCGTCCACCTCACAGTGTTCAGATAAACCTACAAGCTAGTGGGGTGCGTCCTGCTCACAGTGTTCAGCTAGATCCGTTCCTGTTATCTTCTTACTGACAGGCAGGCTTGTCTTGTTACAGTATTTTAAAGAAAATTGCTGGTGTTCTTTTGATCCTATTAGTACCACAGTCAGGCAGCTAGACTATTTACAGTTAGTGCAGTGCGTCCTGCTCACAGTGTTCTGCTAAACCTACAAGTTAGTGGGGTGCGTCCTGCTCACAGTGTTCAGCTAAACCTACAAGTTAGTGGGGTGCGTCCACCTCACAGTGTTCAGCTAAACCTACAAGCTAGTGGGGTGCGTCCTGCTCACAGTGTTCAGCTAGATCCGTTCCTGTTATCTTCTTACTGACAGGCAGGCTTGTCTTGTTACAGTAAATACAGCTACCTGAAGAAAATTGCTGGTGTTCTTTTGATCCTATTAGTACCACAGTCAGGCAGCTAGACTATTTACAGTTAGTGCAGTGCGTCCTGCTCACAGTGTTCTGCTAAACCTACAAGTTAGTGGGGTGCGTCCTGCTCAGTGTTCAGCTAAACCTACAAGTTAGTGGGGTGCGTCCACCTCACAGTGTTCAGCTAAACCTACAAGCTAGTGGGGTGCGTCCTGCTCACAGTGTTCAGCTAGATCCGTTCCTGTTATCTTCTTACTGACAGGCAGGCTTGTCTTGTTACAGTATTTTAAAGAAAATTACTGATGTTCTTTTGATCCTATTAGTACCACAGTCAGACAGCTAGACTATTTACAGTTAGTGCAGTGCGTCCTGCTCACAGTGTTCTGCTAAACCTACAAGTTAGTGGGGTGCGTCCTGCTCACAGTGTTCAGCTAAACCTACAAGTTAGTGGGGTGCGTCCACCTCACAGTGTTCAGCTAAACCTACAAGCTAGTGGGGTGCGTCCTGCTCACAGTGCTCAGCTAGATTCGTTTCTGTTATCTTCTTACTGACAGGCAGGCTTGTCTTGTTACAGTAAATACAGCTACCTGAAGAAAATTGCTGGTGTTCTTTTGATCCTATTAGTACCACAGTCAGGCAGCTAGACTATTTACAGTTAGTGCAGTGCGTCCTGCTCACAGTGTTCTGCTAAACATACAAGTTAGTGGGGTGCGTCCTGCTCACAGTGTTCAGCTAAACCTACAAGTTAGTGGGGTGCATCCACCTCACAGTGTTCAGCTAAACCTACAAGCTAGTGGGGTGCGTCCTGCTCACAGTGTTCAGCTAGATCCGTTCCTGTTATCTTCTTACTGACAGGCAGGCTTGTCTTGTTACAGTATTTTAAAGAAAATTGCTGGTGTTCTTTTGATCCTATTAGTACCACAGTCAGGCAGCTAGACTATTTACAGTTAGTGCAGTGCGTCCTGCTCACAGTGTTCTGCTAAACCTACAAGTTAGTGGGGTGCGTCCTGCTCACAGTGTTCAGCTAAACCTACAAGTTAGTGGGGTGCGTCCACCTCACAGTGTTCAGCTAAACCTACAAGCTAGTGGGGTGCGTCCTGCTCACAGTGTTCAGCTAGATCCGTTCCTGTTATCTTCTTACTGACAGGCAGGCTTGTCTTGTTACAGTAAATACAGCTACCTGAAGAAAATTGCTGGTGTTCTTTTGATCCTATTAGTACCACAGTCAGGCAGCTAGACTATTTACAGTTAGTGCAGTGCGTCCTGCTCACAGTGTTCTGCTAAACCTACAAGTTAGTGGGGTGCGTCCTGCTCAGTGTTCAGCTAAACCTACAAGTTAGTGGGGTGCGTCCACCTCACAGTGTTCAGATAAACCTACAAGCTAGTGGGGTGCGTCCTGCTCACAGTGTTCAGCTAGATCCGTTCCTGTTATCTTCTTACTGACAGGCAGGCTTGTCTTGTTACAGTATTTTAAAGAAAATTACTGATGTTCTTTTGATCCTATTAGTACCACAGTCAGACAGCTAGACTATTTACAGTTAGTGCAGTGCGTCCTGCTCACAGTGTTCTGCTAAACCTACAAGTTAGTGGGGTGCGTCCTGCTCACAGTGTTCAGCTAAACCTACAAGTTAGTGGGGTGCGTCCACCTCACAGTGTTCAGCTAAACCTACAAGCTAGTGGGGTGCGTCCTGCTCACAGTGCTCAGCTAGATCCGTTTCTGTTATCTTCTTACTGACAGGCAGGCTTGTCTTGTTACAGTAAATACAGCTACCTGAAGAAAATTGCTGGTGTTCTTTTGATCCTATTAGTACCACAGTCAGGCAGCTAGACTATTTACAGTTAGTGCAGTGCGTCCTGCTCACAGTGTTCTGCTAAACCTACAAGTTAGTGGGGTGCGTCCACCTCACAGTGTTCAGCTAAAGCTACCTGTAGAAGGTTGGTGGTGTTCTCATACTACAGGCAGGCAGTTGATTTTGCTAGCTGCAGTATCAGTACATATATATATATATATATATATATATATATATATATATATATATCCCAGCTTAGTGCAGCTACAGGCCATTAGTATGTCTGGAAGGCCAAGAAGGAGAGGCAGACAGTCACAAGTCAATAAGAGAGGGCAAGCAGGCTCTGTGTCTAGTGCTGGTCATGGAGACGGTGCATCCTCATCAGCACGTGGCCATGGGACACGCTTGGCCTTTTTTTCGGCAGCTGGCCATGTTGAGCCGCAACATGCGGAAGACTTGGTCGAGTGGATGACCAAGCCGTCCTCATCCTCCTCATCCTCTCTCACCCATGCCCAGGGTACTTTGTCTGGCAAAGCAGCGGCCTCTTCCCTCGGCTCAATGTCATCAGTGACTCCTTCCCTAGCCCCACCATGTCCTCCTGAGGAGTCCCTCGAACTGTTTGACCACAGTGTTGGGTACATGCTCCAGGAGGATGCCCAGCGTTTGGAAGGCTCTGATGATGATACTGAGCTCGATGAAGGCAGTAACACGAGCACGGACAGAGGGGGTGCCCAAGAAGGACAGCAATCTGGCAGTCATGCTCCCCCTGCTGCAGCATACTGCCAGGTTTGCTCCAGTGATGAGGAGGGAGGGGATGATGAGGTCACTGACTCAACGTGGGTGCCTGATAGGAGAGAGGAGGAGGAGGAGGAGGAGGAGGAGGAGGAGGCGGCACATCACCAACGAGGCAGGATGCCCTCCAGGGGCCAGCCTAAGGGCAGCACATTGACTGCATCACAACCCAAAGCTCCACATGTGCAGGGCGCTGCAGTCTCTGCGCGTTATTCAAAAAGTTCTTTGGTGTGGGCCTTTTTTGAGACGAGTGCATCAGATCGCACCGCTGCTATTTGCAACATATGTCTCAAGCGTATCTCGCGTGGCCAAAACATCTCCCGCTTGGGTACCACATGCTTGACCAGACATATGTTGACCTGCCATGCAGTTCGTTGGCAAGCGTATCTAAAAGACCCACACCAAAGAACAAAGAGGACCTCTGCTTGCTCCTCATCAGCTGAGATTTCCAACCCCACTAGACCTTCAGTCCTCTCTGAGACCCGCACTGAGAGGAATGAAGGTGTAGAATTAGGTGTGTCACAGCCACGTACTTGTGGGCAATCTGATTTTGGTACACCGACGTCAGATTGTACCAGGCAAATTTCCCTGCCCCAGCTGCTGCACCGCCGAAAGAAGTTTGCTCCCAGCCATCCACATGCCCAACGGTTGAATGCTAGCTTGGCAAAATTGCTAGCACTTCAACTGCTGCCTTTTCAGTTGGTAGACTCTGCCCCCTTCCGTGAGTTTGTGGAATGTGCGGTTCCTCAGTGGCAGGTACCCAAACGCCACTTTTTCTCACGGAAGGCGATTCCGGCTCTCTACCAGCATGTGGAAGGCAATGTCCATGCCTCGCTGGACAGGGCGGTCAGCGGTAAGGTGCATATTACCGCTGACTCATGGTCCAGCAGGCATGGACAGGGACGTTACCTAAGTTTCACGGCGCATTGGGTGACTCTTCTGGCAGCTGGGAAGGATGCAGGACAAGGTGCAGTAGTGTTGGAGGTTGTTCCGCCACCACGCCTCCAAAATGCTAATGATTGTGACACACCTCTCTCCTCCACCCCCTCCTCTTCTTCTTCCTCCATGGCCTCTTCCTCGGAACCAGCGGTGCTCCGTAGTCGTTCAAGGGGCTACGCAAGTACGCAGGCCAAAAGATGCCATGCGGTGCTTGAGCTGGTGTGCTTGGGGGACAGGAGCCACACTGGGGCAGAGGTTCTGTCAGCTCTGCAGGGGCAGGTTCAGAGGTGGTTGACGCCACGCCAACTTAAGGCAGGAATGGTGGTTTGCGACAATGGCACCAACCTCCTCTCTGCCCTCCGACAGGGACAAATGACCCATGTGCCCTGTTTGGCTCACGTCCTTAACTTGGTGGTGCAGCGGTTCTTGGGCAGGTACCCGGGCTTACAGGATGTCCTGAGGCAGGCCAGGAAAGTCTGTGTGAATTTCCGCCGGTCATATAATGCCAGTGCTCGGCTGACGGACCTCCAAAAGGAGTTTAACCTGCCCAAGAACCGCCTAATCTGTGACATACCCACCAGGTGGAACTCAACGTTGGCCATGCTGCAGCGGCTGCACATGCAGCAGAGGGCCATCAATGAGTACCTGTGCGACTATGGCACCAGGACAGGGTCAGGGGAGCTTGGTTTTTTTTCCCCACGCCAGTGGGCCATGATCAGGGATGCATGCACTGTCCTGTCACCATTTGAGGAGGCCACGAGGATGGTGAGCAGTGACAGTGCATGCATCAGTGACACTGTCCCCCTTGTCCACCTGTTGGAGCACACGCTGCGTGGAATAATGGACAGGGCACTTGAGGCAGAACAGAGGCAGGAAGAGGAGGACTTCCTTAGCTCTCAAGGCCCCCTTTATCCAGACAGTGTTCCTGCATGCCCGCCGATCACACAGGAAGAGGACGAGGAGGAAGAGGAGGAGGAGGAGGAGGAAGATTGTGTCAGTATGGAGGTGGAGCCTGGCACTCAGCATCAGCAGCAGTCTTTAAGGGATCAGTCCCAAGAAACACATGGACTTGTACGTGGCTGGGAGGAGGTGGCTGCGGACCATGTCGTCCTTAGTGACCCAGAGGACTCCGGACCGAATGCCTCAGCAAACCTACGCTGCATGGCCTCCCTGATCCTGCAAAGCCTGCGTAAGGATCCTCGTATTCGTGGTATCAAGGAGAAGGACCAATACTGGCTGGCAACCCTCCTTGATCCACGTTACAAGGGTAAGGTTGCGGACCTTATCTTGCCATCGCAGAGGGAGCAGAGGATGAAACATCTTCGGGAGGCCTTGCAGAAAGGTCTGTGCAACGCGTTCCCAGAGACTGGGAGGTTACAAACTCCTGTTTCTGGACAACGTGTTGCTGAGGCTTCGGTCAGTCAAAGAAGGAGCGGTGGAGAAGGTGGCCGTCTGACCGATGCGTTCAGACAATTTTTTGGTCCGCAGCCCCAAGGTATGATCGGTTCCAGCAACCATCGCCAGCGTCTGTTTTACATGGTGCAGGAATACCTAGGGGCAAGATCAGACTTGGACACCTTTCCCACCGAAAATCCTCTGGGTTACTGGGTCTTGAGGATGGATCACTGGCCAGAGCTTGCACAGTATGCAATTGAGCTACTGGCCTGTCCTGCATCCAGCGTTCTTTCGGAACGCACATTCAGTGCTGCTGGAGGCGTGGTAACCGATCACAGGGTGCGTCTGTCCACTGACTCGGTCGATCGACTGACCTTCATAAAAATGAATGAGTCTTGGATCACCACCAGCTACCAAGCACCTGATGCTGATGTAACCGAATAATTTTTTTTGAAATCTCAGATCCCTTCAAAGACTGCCTATGCTGATGCTGAGTGACTATCCCTGAGTAATTATCCTCTTCCTCCTCAATCATCACGCTGATAGCTTGTAAGAACATTTTTGGTTCTGGGTGCCACCACCAGTGCCTAAGGCACAATTTTTCAGCCCCTGTTTAACAGGGGCGTGTAATTACGATTTTTGATGTAATACTTTGCAGCAGGGCTTGTTCCTGCATTCCAACTAGAGTGTCTGTGAGGGGTTGCAGTGTTGTGGCACCAGCACCAGTGCCTAAGGCCCAATTTTTCAGCCCTTGTTTAACAGGGGCGTGTAATTACAATTTTTGATGCAATACTTTGCAGCAGGGCTCGTTCCTGCATTCCAACTAGAGTGTCTGTGAGGGGTTGCAGTGTTGTGGCACCAGCACCAGTGCCTAAGGCCTAATTTTTCAGCTCCTGTTCAACAGGGGCATGTAATTACAATTCTTGATCTAATATTTCACAGCAGAGCCCTGTGAGGGCTTACAGTGTTGTGGCCACAGCAACACCTAAGGCCCAAATTTCTGCTGAGTATATAGGGCAGGACCCTACTTTCAAAAAACTAACTTACAAACGACTCCTACTTGCAAACGGAAGGAGACAACAGGAAGTGAGAATAAATCTACCCCTAGGAAGGGAAATTCTCTCCTGTAAGAGTTAATATGGGAAAAACATTTCTCCTTTCCACTGATGCTTTCCAATCCATTGGGACAAAAAGTGAGGTGAAATCTTCTGAAGAGGAGGAAAGACAGCAAAACAAATGTCACAGGGGTGATAACCCTTCCCTATGTTTTCCAAAAAGCTTAAAAAAGATTTTTTGGCTGGAGCTAAACACGTTAAAAATGTACCCGTTCAAAATTACAAAGAGATTCTACTTAACAACAAACCTACAGTTTGTATACTGCTGTTCAGAGTATATAGGGCCTGGTGGCCCCACACCTTTCCTTATTTTAATTTGGGTGCGGGGTTCCCCTTAATATCCATACAAGACCCAAAGGGCCTGGTAATGGACTGGGGGCTACCCATGCCGTTTGTCTCACTGATTTTCATCCATATTGCCAGGACCCGACATTACATTAAACCCGCAAGCAGTTTTAAATGAGATTTTTTCCTTTAAAAATGACATTTGGTGCAGGGACTGTTCTAAACACGGGAAACACGCGTCACTTTACAGGCATACTATAGACACCCCTCATTTACGATATTTAAAGGAATATTTCACTTTTTTTTTTTTTACTTTAAGCATCATTAAAATCACTGCTCCCGAAAAAACGGCCGTTTTTAAAAGTTTTTTTTGCATTGATACATGTCCCCTGGGGTAGGACCCGGGTCCCCAAACCCTTTTTAGGACAATACCATGCAAATTAGCCTTTAAAATGAGCACTTTTGATTTCGAACGTTCGAGTCCCATAGACGTCAATGGGGTTCTAACGTTCGTGCGAACTTTCGGTCCGTTCGCAGGTTCTGGTGCGAACCGAACCGGGGGGTGTTCGGCTCATCCCTAATCACGACATTTTCTGTACTCAACACATTTCTGTCAGGGTCAGCTAAAACAAACACAAGCAGTAAATGTCCACAAAGAATTTCTTTTTTTTTTTATTATAAAAAGGCTTCACAGATTGTCTGGCATATTGATAGCCCCCCTTACCGCAAAGAACTCCAGGTAGCGTAACCGGACATCACGGGCACTCAGGGAGGGCAAGCCAGGACGGCCACTTTCAAGCGCCATCAGTGTGGTTTGATGTATCATTCCGGCCTCAGGCCCAACTGGGCCAGCATAGTTGGCCGAATGTTTCCTTAAAAAGTTATGGAGAACACAGCACGCAAGTATAATATGGTTCAGTTTATACTCTGCCATATGGATGGGTGTCATAAATAGGCGGAACCAGCTGGCCAGGATTCCAAATGTGTTCTCCACCACTCTTCGGGCTCTGGCCAGCCGGTAATTAAAAACCCTCTGTTCCGGGGTGAGGGTCCTCATTGGGAATGGCCGCATCAGGTGGTCCCCCAGCGCAAACGCTTCATCAGCAACGAACACAAAATGGGAGTCCTTCCACATTGTCCTCTGGAGCTGGCAAGTCCAAACTGCCATTCTGGAGATGCCTGTAGAACTCTGTCTGGGCGATGACTCCACCATCGGACATCCGGCCATTCTTCCCCATGTTCACATACAAGAAGTCGTAATTAGCCGACACCACCGCCAACATCACTATACTATTGAACCCCTTGTAATTATAATAGTACGACCCCGAGTTGGGTGGTGGGACGATGTGGACGTGTTTCCCATCAATTGCCCCTCCGCAGTTAGGAAAGTCCCACCGCTCGGCAAAGTGGGAGGCCACAGTCTGACATTCCTGTGACGTGGAAGGAAACTGTTGAGGAAAAAACAATAAACATTACTATTTTTGCTCTGAAACATGGCAAGCAGATTAGACACAAACATTATGGGGCAACCTCCAGATAGCATTTATTAAGGGGAATATAACAACGCCAAAGTATAAGGTACACCTATCATATCCCCCCCCCCTCTCATGGGCCATTTCTAACATTATAGGGGGTGTGTGGAAATCTTGGACAGGTAACCCTCTTCATTTCATTGAGAGATGAATGCCTAAATACAGGGTATTACTTGGAACAGCCCCTCCTTAGTTACACTATTGGCAGCCCACTGGACAGGTAAGAAGTGTCATAATACAAAGATATAAATACACATTGTACACATTTGAGGACATTTGGACATTCTGCTATTACCTATCAAGATAATAATAGGATCCCAAAACTTTAAACAGTACCATTTGAAAGTATACAGGCAGGCCCTTGCACTACATGCTTTGGGGAATTTATCCATACATCTGACCACAAAAGAGATGGGTATAGTGTGTATGGGTTTGTCAAAGTCAGCAGATAGATGATTGAGGATAGAGAATTGGGATCAGCTAACTTAGCAGTTGGGGGAGGGAGGGTTACTAAAAATTATTTGGGGACACCACAAAAAAAAAGCCTCTGGCACTCTGCCAGAATTTAAAGCAAAAATAACATTTCCAAACATTTTAGGGGGTGTTTGGGGTAAAGCACTACTATGGAGCAGAAAAAATACATTGTTAAGTGACTACATGAGGTGAATATAGGCCAGGAGACACCATGCTGGGGAGGTTATTGAAGGGCAAATATGTATGGAGGACCTAAAATAATAATTACATAAAAATCCAGCATGCATGAGGACAAAGGGGACATTCACAGCATGTTACAATCAGGGTAATTAGGGAATGAGGAGAGAAATACAATATATTAGCAAACATTCAATACAGTAAAATGTGATATTAAAGGATAAAAATCTTACCTTCATATACTCCTTCTGCAGGACCTGTATGATGGCAGAACAGGTCTCCGGGATAATGATACCCAGAGCCTGGGGGGAGATGCCTGTTGAGAACTTCAAGTCCTGCAGGCTTCTCCCTGTTGCCAAATACTGCAGGGTAGCGACCAACCTCTGCTCCGGAGTGATGGCTTGCCTCATGCAGGTATCCTGCCTGCTGATATAGGGGGTCAGCGAAGCCAACAAACGGTGAAACACGGGGTCCGTCATCCTGAGAAAGTTCCTGAAATCATCAGGATTATTCTCACGGATCTCACGGAGCAAAGGCATATGAGAGAACTGGTCACGATGAAGCAACCAATTCTTGGTCCATGAACTCCTCCCCACCCTGTTTATGGACTGGACTTGTGTCAAGGTCAGGACCCCAACACCAAGCCCCCGCACAGTACGAACTCTACGAGGAGTATGCATACGCAACATGGCTAGAAAACGGTCGGCTGCTGAGAACGAAGTAACAGAACGCACTGAAGAACAGCAAGGCCTGTGAAGAGCGACCTGAAAAACAGTTACGAACGAACAAGAATACAATGACTAATTAAAGTCACGCGGAACTTGCTGCACGCACTGAAGAGCAGATACAAACCCACAAGCACAAACTGAACGGCAGAAAACGATCTGAAAGCCACGAGTCTGAAAAAGCGCGAATCATCTCTCACCAAACTTTTACTAACACGAGATTAGCAAAAGGAGCCCAAAGGGTGCCGCGCTTGGTTCTGAACCGGCCTTTTCTAGTCTCGTCGTACGTGGTGCACGTGACCGCGTGGTTGGCGATCGGAAATTCCGACAACTTTGTGTGGCCGTGTGTAGACAAAACAAGTTTGAGCCAACATCCGTCGGAAAAAATCCTAGGATTTTGTTGTCGGAATGTCCGAACAAAGTCCGACCGTGTGTACGCCCTATAACTTGTAGGTTTAGCTGAACACTGTGAGCAGGACGCACAGCACTAACTTGTAGTTTTAGCTGAACACTGTGAGCAGGACGCACTGCACTAACTTCTAGGTTTAGCTGAACACTGTGAGGTGGACGTACCCCACTAACTTGTAGTTTTAGCTAAACACTGTGAGCAGGACGCACTGCACTAACTGTAAATAGTCTAGCTGCCTGACTGTGGTACTAATAGGATCAAAAGAACACCAGCAATTTTCTACAGGTAGCTGTAAATACTGTAATAAGACAAGCCTGCCTGTCAGTAAGAAGATAACAGGAATGGATCTAGCTGAACACTGTGAGCAGGACGCACTGCACTAACTTGTAGCTTTAGATGAACACTGTGCAGAGGTCTCACTACGCTAACTTGTAGGTTTAGCTGAACACTGTGAGGAGGACGCACAGCACTAACTTGTAGTTTTAGCTGAACACTGTGAGCAGGACGCACCCACTAACTTCTAGGTTTAGCTGAACACTGAGGTGGACGCACTGCACTAACTTGTAGTTTTAGCTGAACACTGTGAGCAGGACGCACCGCACTAACTTGTAGGTTTAGCTGAACACTGTGAGGTGGACGCACCACACTAACTTGTAGGTTTAGCTGAACACTGTGAGCAGGATGCACCCCACTAACTTGTAGGTTTAGCTGAACACTGTGAGCAGGACGCACCCCACTAACTTGTAGTTTTAGCTGAACACTGTGAGCAGGACACACTGCACTAACTGTAAATAGTCTAGCTGCCTGACTGTGGTACTAATAGGATCTAAAGAACACCAGCAATTTTCTTCAGGTAGCTGTAAATACTGTAACAAGACAAGCCTGCCTGTCAGTAAGAAGATAACAGGAACGGATCTAGCTAAACTGAATACAGTGTATATATATATATGCAACATCTGGGATGCATATATATACACAATACACTGTAAGTGCAGCTAACTGACTGACTGTTCTGCCTAATCTATCTAACTCAAATCAAATGACACTGTCTGTCTCTCTCTCTCTCTCTATCTATGAACGCCGGAACACACACTACACAGGGCCGCCGTGCAGGCAGCCTTATATAGTGTGGGGCGTGTGCTAAATCCCCTGAGCCATAATTGGCCAAAGCCTCCTTGGCTTTGGCCAATTACGGCTCTCTGTTCAGACGGCGCTGTGATTGGCCAAGCATGCAGGTCATAGTGCATGCTTGGCCAATCATCAGCCAGCAATGCACTGCAATGCCGCAGTGAATTATGGGCCGCGACGCGCCACACGAATTTGGCGCAAACGGCCCATATCGTTCGCAATTCAGTGAACGGGCGAACAGAGGATGTTAGAGTCGAACATGGGTTCGACTCGAACACGAAGCTCATCCCTAGCCAGTAGCTCAAGCTACCTGTAGAAGGTTGGTGGTGTTTTCCTGATCCTATCACTACCGCAGGCAGCTAAAAAAGCTACAAGTTAGTTTTTTGAGAGCTCTGCACAGTGTTCAGCTAAAGCTACCTGTAGAAGGTTGGTGGTGTTCTCATACTACAGGCAGGCAGTTGATTTTGCTAGCTGCAGTATCAGTACATATCAGTACCACCACCACCAAAGGCCCAATTTTTCTGCCCTTGTTCAACAGGGGCATGTAATTACAATTCTTGATCTAATATTTCATAGCAGGGCCCTGTGAGGGCTTACAGTGTTGTTGCCACAACACCTAAGGCCCAAATTTCTGCTGAGTATATAGGGCAGGCCCCTACTTTCAAACAACTAACTTACAAACGACTCCTACTTGCAAACGGAAGGAGACAACAGGAAGTGAGATGAAATCTACCCCTAGGAAGGGAAATTCTCTCCTGTAAGAGTTAATATGGGAAAAACATTTCTCCTTTCCACTGATGCTTTCCAATCCTTGTTCCACAAAAAAACCCAAATTTTCAAAAAACATTTGTCATTGGGACAAAAAGTGAGGTGAAATCTTCTGAAGAGGAGGAAAGACAGCAAAACAAATGTCACAGGGGTGATAACCCTTCCCTATGTTTTCCAAAAAGCTTAAAAAAGATTTTTTGGCTGGAGCTAAACACGTTAAAAATGTACCCATTAAAAATTACAAACAGATTCTACTTAACAACAAACCTACAGTCCCTGTCTTGTTTGCACCGCCTGTATACTGCTGTTCAGAGTATATAGGGCCTGGTGGCCCCACACCTTTCCTTATTTTAATTTGGGTGCGGGGTTCCCCTTAATATCCATACAAGACCCAAAGGGCCTGGTAATGGTCTGGGGGGTACCCATGCCGTTTGTCTCACTGATTTTCATCCATATTGCCAGGACCCGACATTACATTAAACCCGCAAGCAGTTTTAAATGAGATTTTTTCCTTTAACCACTTCAGCCCCGGAAGGATTTACCCCCTTCCTGACCAGAGCACTTTTTACAATTTGGCACTGCGTCGCTTTAACTGCTAATTGCGCGGTCATGCAATGCTGTACCCAAACCAAATTTGCGTCCTTTTCTTCCCACAAATAGAGCTTTCTTTTGATGGTATTTGATCACCTCTGCCGTTTTTATTTTTTGCGCTATACACGGAAAAAGACCGAAAATTAAAAAAAAAAATTATATTTTCTACTTTTTGTTCTAAAAAAATCCAATAAACTCAATTTTAGTCATACATTTAGGCCAAAATGTATTCGGCCATATGTCTTTGGTAAAAAAAAATGTCAATAAGTGTATATTTATTGGTTTGTGCAAAAGTTAAAGCGCCTACAAACTAGGGTACATTTTCTGGAATTTACACAGCCTTTAATTTATGACTGCCTATGTCATTTCTTGAGGTGCTAAAATGGCAGGGCAGTACAAAACCCCCACAAATGACCCCATTTTGGAAAGTAGACACCCCAAGGAAATTGCTGAGAGGCATGTTGAGCCCATTGAATATTAATTTTTTTTGTCCCAAGTGATTGAATAATGACAAAAAAAAAAATACAAAAAGTTGTCACTAAATGATATATTGCTCACACAGGCCATGGGCATATGTGGAATTGCACCCCAAAATACATTTAGCTGCTTCTCCTGAGTATGGGGCTACCACATGTGTGGGACTTTTTGGGAGCATAGCCGCGTACGGGCCCCCGAAAACCAATCACTGCCTTCAGGATTTCTAAGGGCGTAAATTTTTTATTTTACTCCTCACTACCTATCACAGTTTTGAAGGCCATAAAATGCCCAGATGGCATAAAACCCCCCCAAATGACCCCATTTTGGAAAGTAGACACCCCAAGCTATTTGCTTTGAGGCATGTTGAGTCCATGGAATATTTTATATTTTGACACAAGTTGCGGGAATGTGACAATTTTTTTTTTTTTTTTGCACAAAGTTGTCACTAAATGATATATTGCTCACACAGGCCATGGGCATATGTGTAATTGCACCCCAAAATACATTTAGCTGCTTCTCCTGAGTATGGGAATACCACATGTGTTTGACTTTTTAGGAGCCTAGCCGCGTACGGGGCCCCGAAAACCAATCACCGCCTTCAGGATTTCTAAGGGTGTAAATTTTTGATTTCACTCTTCACTGCCTAACACAGTTTCGGAGGCCATGGAATGCCCAGGTGGCACAAACCCCCCCAAATGACCCCATTTTGGAAAGTAGACACCCCAAGCTATTTGCTGAGAGGCATGGTGAGTATTTTGCAGCTCTCATTTGTTTTTGAAAATTAAGAAAGACAAGAAATTTTTTTTTCGTTTTTCAATTTTCAAAACTTTGTGACAAAAAGTGAGGTCTGCAAAATACTCACTATACCACTCAGCAAATAGCTTGGGGTGTCTACTTTCCAAAATGGGGTCATTGGGGGGGGGTTGCCACCTGGGCATTCCATGGCCTCCGAAACTGTGATAGGCAGTGAAGAGTGAAATCAAAAATTTACGCCCTTAGAAAGCCTGAAGGCAGTGCTTGGTTTTCGGGGTCCCGTGCGCGGCTAGGCTCCCAAAAAGTCCCACACATATGGTATCCCCATACTCAGGAGAAGCAACAGAATGTATTTTGGGGTGTAATTTCACATATTCCCATGGCATGTTTGAGCAATATATCATTTAGTGACAACTTTGTGCAAAAAAAAAAAAAAATTGTCTCTTTCCCGCAACTTGTGTCACAATATAAAATATTCCATGGACTCGACATGCCTCTCAGCAAATAGCTTTGGGTGTCTACTTTCCAAAATGGGGTCATTTGGGGGGGTTTTGAACTGTCCTGGCATTTTATGCACAACATTTAGAAGCTTATGTCACACATCACCCACTCTTCTAACCACTTGAAGACAAAGCCCTTTCTGACACTTTTTGATTACATGAAAAATTATTTTTTTTTGCAAGAAAATTACTTTGAACCCCCAAATATTATATATTTTTTTTTCATTTTTTTTTTTCACACAGTATTTGCGCAGCGATTTTTCAAACGCATTTTTTGGGGAAAAAACACACTTTTTTAAATTTGAATGCACTAAAACACACTATATTGCCCAAAAGTTTGATGAAATAAAAAAGATGATCTTAGGCCGAGTACATGGATACCAAACATGACATGCTTTACAATTGCGCACAAACGTGCAGTGGCAACAAAATAAATACATTTTTAAAAGCCTTTAAAAGCCTTTACAGGTTGCCACTTTAGATTTACAGAGGAGGTCTACTGCTAAAATTACTGCCCTCGATCTGACCTTCGCGGTGATACCTCACATGCATGGTGCAATTGCGGTTTACATTTGACGCCAGACCAACGCTTGCGTTCGCCTTAGCGCAAGAGCAGGGGGGACAGGGGTGCTTTTTTTTTTTTTTTTTCTTTATTATTTTTTTGCTTTTATCTTATTTTTAAACTGTTCCTTTCATTTTTTTTTAAATCAATTTTATTGTTATCTCAAGGAATGTAAATATCCCCTATGATAGCAATAGGTAGTGACAGGTACTCTTTTTTGAAAAAATTGGGGTCTATTAGACCCTAGATTTCTCCTCTGCCCTCAAAGCATCTGACCACACTAAGATCGTTGTGATAAAATGCTTTCCCAATTTCCCAATGGCGCTGTTTACATCTGGCGAAATCTAAGTCATAAAATGCTCGTAGCTTCCGGTTTCTTAGGCCATAGAGATGTTTGGAGCTACTCTGGTCTCTGACCAGCTCTATGGTCAGCTGGCTGAATCACCGGCTGCATTTTCAGGTTCCCTGTTGAGACAGGAGAGCCAGAGAAAAACACGGAAGACGGTGGGGGGGGGCATTCCCTCCCACTGCTTGTAAAAGCAGTCTAGAGGCTAATTAGCCGCTAGGATTGCTTTTGCATGAAAGCCGACTGCTGGCTGAAAAGAATGATACCAAGATGATACCTAAACCTGCAGGCATCATTCTGGTATAACCACTCAAAGTCGTGAATGGCGTACCTGAAGACAAAAAAATGGTTAACAATAAAGCACAGTAAACGGTAAAGTATAAAAAATTGCATACCTGAAAAGCAAACATGATAAAACATAATAACAATAAAACATTGCAGAATAGAATACAGTAAAAAAGAGCAGAACAATAGAGAGAATAGAGAGAGAGAGAACAATAAAACGACAACTATTTTTTTTTATTTTATATTTTTGTTTGTGTTGTTTTTTGTTTGTTTTTTTACACTTTTTTTTGTAACTGTAACTTTTATAACTGTAACCGGTTCCAGGTTCGGGTCTCTCAAAATGCGATGGCATCTTGGGAGACCCTGTGAAAGTGTGCCTAGTCTGTGGAATGCTGTACCCTACCCTAATACTCAAATAGTGAATGGTAGCGTTCAAAACATTCACCAATGCAAAGACCAGGATTGTCAGGACAGGAGGGACAATAATAGCGGGTGTCACGCCTATATCCGCGCTTGCTGCAGACACAACATCTTTTTTGAGGGGGTTTGTTGGGTAGGGGTACTCGGGAGGACATAAAGAAAATGCCTCTCATGCAGCCGACTGCATTTGGTTGGGGATGTGAATGGGGGAAGTGCGGGTGCTGCAGAAGTGGTGGGTTCCCAATTAGGATTGGCGAATGCAGCAGGAAGGGCATTATGGGCACGACGGGCCTGTGTTTGTCTTTTTGGTGGCAGCGGGACACTACTTGTGCTTGCCACCTCACCAGCTTGAACTGCACTTATGGGACTCGCCACGTCACCAAATGTTACTGCAGTGCTGGTTTGACTAAGACCGGGGTGTACTAGGCCACTGGTGCTTGCCAGTTCACCAAAACGCTACCAAAAAAACTGTTAGCGATCGCAGGGATCAGGCCTGACTCTGCGAACGCTGCAGTTATGTGTTTAGTGTTTTGTAAGTGACAGTAATTGATCGATACTGCACTTGGGTGGGCTGGGCCGGGCCAGGCGAAGGGGCAAAACGCAGGTGCTAGCAGGTATCTGGGCTGATCCCGCTAACACTGTGTTTTTGGGAACCCTAAACTGCTGGGGACGCCAGTATAGATCTGATCAGATATTGATCTGTTCAGATACTACATCACTAAGGGAGGTGTACGCTGCGTGCGTGGGTGTTAGCGGTACTGGCACTAACCTGACGCTGCCTGGGGCAGGTGCTTGCCAGTTCACCAAAACGCTACCAAAAAAACTGTTAGCGACAGCAGGGATCAGGCCTGACTCTGCGAACACTGCAGTTATGCGTTTAGTGTTTTGTAAGTGACAGTGATCGATCGATACTGCACTTGGGTGGGCTGGGCCGGGCCAGGCGAAGGGGCAAAACGCAGGTGCTAGCAGGTATCTGGGCTGATCCCGCTAACACTGTGTTTTTGGGAACCCTAAACTGCTGGGGACGCCAGTATAGATCTGATCGGATCAGATATTGATCTGTTCAGATACTATACCACTAAGGGAGGTGTACGCTGCGTGTGTGGGTGTTAGCGGTACTGGCACTAACCTGACGCTGCCTGGGGTAGGTGCTTGCCAGTTCACCAAAACGCTACCAAAAAAACAGTTAGCGATCGCAGGGATCAGGCCTGACTCTGCGAACGCTGCAGTTATGCGTTTAGTGTTTTGTAAGTGACAGTGATCGATCGATACTGCACTTGGGTGGGCTGGGCTGGGCCGGGCGGAGGGGCACAACGCAGGTGCTAGCAGGCATCTGGGCTGATCCCACTAACACTGCATTTTTGGGAACCCTAAACTGCTGGGAACACTAGTATAGATCTGATCGGATCAGATATTGATGCGTTCAGATACTATACCACTAAGGGAGGCGTATGCTGCGTGCGTGGATGTTAGCGATACTGGCGCTAATCTGACGCTGCCTGGGGCGACGCATATCACCGCCGGGCGATCAGGGGGCTAAACCTTTATTAGGTAATAAACGGCGGGTGCCCTGACAATATAAAAAATAAACAAACTAACCAGCGTCACCCGTAACGGTTATACGGTGATCAGTGGTGAAAGGGTTAACTAGGGGGCAATCAAGGGGTTAAAACATTTATTAGATAGTATATGGGGGTCCCTGTCGCTATAAAACGCTGACGGCGAACCTAAATATTTACGTCCCTAACTAGCGTCACCAGTGACACTAATACAGCGATCAGAAAAATGATCGCTTAGCGACGCTGGTGACGGGGGGTGATCAAGGGGTTAAAACTTTATTAGGGGGGTTAGGGGGGTATCCTAGACCTACAGGGGGCTAATACTAACTGCCCTAACACTTCTAACTGTCACAAACTGACACCATGCAGTAATCAGAAAAAAAAAAAATACTGCTTGGTGTCAGTGTGACATGGGGGGGGAGGGGTGATTGGGGGGTGATCGGGGGCGATCGGGGGGGATCGGGGGTGTTATGTGTGCCTGGCATGTTCTACTGTGTGTGTGTGTTCACTCACTGTGAAGTCTTCTCTCCTTGGCGCCGGAACGGAAACTGCCGAGCCGAGGAGAGATGACATCACATCCTCTGCCTGTGTGTACTATACACAGGCAGGGGATGTTTCTCATTGGCTGGGAGCGATCGCGAAGGGGGGCCATGATCGGATGGCCTCCCCCTCGCCTCTCAATGCTCCCAGACAAATGGCGACCGCCGCTGGCACCGGGGGGGGTCCGATCGAACACCCCGCCCGCGGGAATGCAATCACGTACCAGGTACGTGATTTTGCCTGTCCGTGCCATTCTGCTCATGTATACAGCCGTGAGGCGGTCGGCAAGTGGTTAAAAATGACATTTTGTGCAGGGACTGTTCTAAACACTGGAAACACGTGCCACTTTACAGGCATACTATAGACACACCCCAGGTACGATATTTAAAGGAATATTTCACTTTTTTTTTTTTACTTTAAGCATCATTAAAATCACTGCTCCCGAAAAAACTGACGTGTTCGACTCATCCCTACTAGCCAGTAGCGAATAGTTGCCCTAGCGTTGGTTTTCATCCGTCGGACTAGCATACAGACGAGTGGATTTTTCTATAGGAACTGGGTCTGGTGGAGTTCCGACGTAAAGATTTGAAACATGTTCCAAATCTAAAGTCCATCAGATTTTCGACAGAAACAGTCTGCTGAAGGTCCGATGAAGCCCACACACAGTCAGATTGTCCGCCGGATTCGGTCCGTCAGACCAGTCCGGACGAAAAATCCACTCGTGTGTACAGGGCATTATGATGTCCAGTCGTACATCATTAGAGCTGGAAATGAGGAAAACCTTTAACAGAATTGCGAAAGAAAGATACCAATGGGGGAAGAAAAACAGGAAGTGTTTAGCAAGGATGTTGAGGAAAAAAAAAATCAATAAACTTCGTTGAGAAAATACAAAATAAAAAAGGGGAGATGGTAAATAATACAAAGGATATTGCAAGGGTTTTTCGAGATTTTTATGAGCGGTATGTAAAAAAGAAAGAATCAAAGAATATATACAAAAAGCTAATATCCCCCGGTTATCAGAGAAATTAACACTGGCACTCGAGAGTCCCATAACAGTAGAGGAGATAAACCATGTATTAAAAGAGTCACCATCTGGGAAAAGCCCAGGGCCAGACGGCTTTACGATGGAATACTTAAAAAAATTTAGAGAAATATTATCTCCAAAGTCATGTACATACTTTAATGGTTTGGGATAGGGATGCACCGAATGGGTTTTTTGGTGCAGAAACCGATACCGAAAATGAAAACTACACTAGGCCGAAAACCAAAACCGATACCAAAACAGCACCGATACCAAAAGTGACTGTTTTTAAAAATATTTTTATACAGGAGATGGTCAGAGACTGGGGACATGGTACAGGAGATGGTCAGAGACTGGGGACATGGTACAGGAGATTGTCAGAGACTAGGGACATGGTACAGGAGATTGTCAGAGACTAAGGACGTGGTACAGGAGATGGCCAGAGACTGGGGACATGGTGCAGGAGATTGTCAGTGTCTAGGGACATGGTACAGGAGATTGTCAGAGACTAGGGACATGGTGCAGGAGATTGTCAGAGACTAGGGACATGGTACAGGAGATTGTCAGAGACTAGGGACATGGTACAGGAGATTGTCAGTGACTGCAGACACATTACAGGAGATGGTCAGAGACTGGGGACATGGTACAAGAGATGGTCAGAGACTCAGACATGATACAGGAGATTGTGAAAGACTGCAGACACATTACAGGAGATGGTCAGAGACTGGGGACATGGTACAGGAGATGGTCAGAGACTGCAGACATGATATAGGAGATTGTCAGAAACTGCAGACACATTACAGGAAATGGTCAGAGACTAGGGACATGGTACAGGAGATGGTCAGAGACTGCAAACATGGTAGAGGAGATGGTCAGAGACTGCGGACACGGTACAGGAGATGGTCAGAGACTGGGGACATGGTACAGGATATGGTCAGAGACTGCGGACATGGTAGAGGAGATGGTCAGAGACTGCAGACACGGTACAGGAGATGGTCAGAGACTGGGGATATAGTAGAGGAGATGGTCAGAGACTGCGGACATGGTAGAGGGGACGGTCAGAGACTGCGGACATGGTAGAGGAGATGGTCAGAGACTGCGGACATGGTAGAGGAGATGGTCAGAGACTGTAGACATGGTACAGGAGATGGTCAGACACTGCAGACATAGTACAGGAGAGGGTCAGAGACTGCAGACATAGTACAGGAGCGGGTCAGAGACTGCGGACATGATACAAGAGATCAATGCAGCCTCACCAGTGCCAATCATGCAGCCTCACCAGTGCCCGTCATGCAGCTTACGTTTGCCCCTCAGATGCAGCCCGCGTTTTCCCCTCAGATGCAGCCCACATGTGCCCAAAAGATGCAGCCTGCCTGTGCCTATAAGATGCAGCCTCACCTGTGCCCATCATGCAGCTTGCCAGTGCCCATCATGTAGCCTGCCAGTGCCCGTCATGCAGCTTGCCAGTTCCCGAATCAGAGCGGCGATCTCCATGTGTCACGGAGCTGCATTTGAATTGTCCGGGTCTCAGTAACAATGTCCCGCCTCCTGTAATCACGTCACATTGATTCAATGTCCCACCATTGGATCAGTGTGCCGTCTGTCACAGGAGGCTGGACATTGTTACTGCTGTCTGTGTAGTTAAGCTCCGTGGCACAAAGGAGATCGTGGCGAGGAGGGAGGGGAGGGGAGGAGGAGAAGAGAGGAGAGGACTGTGGTGCGTCGCGCCAGAAGGACACCCCCATAATGGGCAGCACAAGGGAAGGGCCCCGCCCAGCCCCCGCCCCTATTTTCAGCGCCGCTATCGGCGAGATTTCCCTTTTAAAATTTTGCTGAAAAGGCCATTTTCGGATGATATGTTTCGGTGCCCGAAATTTCGGTGCATCACTAGTTTGGGAGTGAGGTATGAGATGAGCAAAGAAACTTTAATGGCCACAATAACAACTATCTTAAAAAAGGGTAAAGAGAGCTTTCTGTGCTCAAATTATAGACCGATATCATTACTGAACACAGACACTAAACTAAAGGCATCCTTGGGGAAAATTTATCAGGCAAACTACATACTATTGTTGGAGGGACTAGAAACAGAAATAAAGAGAATAGCAGCACGACCCCTGTCATGGATCGTCGGATTAATGCCCTAAAGATGATAATCTTACCCAAAATATTATATCAGTTTCAGATGCTCCCCATATATATACCCCCAGTGTATTTCAGAGTTATAAAAACTTTAATAACAAAATTAATCTGGCAAAATAAGAAACCCAGAAAAGCCCTAGCAATTTTACAGAAAGGGAAAGCCCAGGGTGGATTAAGTGTACCAGACTTTAAAAAGTACTACGAGGCGGTTCTATTAACACGTATGGTAGAATGGGCTAAATTGAAGAGTAGGAAAAGATGGGTAAAAATAGAACACATAATGGCAGACACACAGCTAGGGAGAAACATTTGGACACCACCACAACACAGGCCACTAGGGGTAAATACACATATACTGACAAGGAATGTAATGAGGGTTTGGGATCTGTTACATAAACAAAATAAATGGGAATATAATTCTCCACTAATGGCACTAAAAGAAAATAATTATTTTGCACCAGGGAAAAGCTCAATAGGGGGAAATTGGATTAAAAAAGATAATGCACAACTGTGACACATAACACACAGGGGGAAAATTTTCTCACTGCAAGAATTAAAAATGAAAAAAGATATGTTTGAAATGAACGAATGGCGTTACTTCTAGCTCAAGCACTTTGTAGCAGCATTACCACACCCAATGAGAGAGGGGGAAGATCTGACATCTTTGGAGCGATTATGTGACACGGAAATAGCGCAAGGGGGTATCTCGCGGATCTATAAAATTCTTGCGGAGGGAAAAGAGCTGGAAGTCCCAACATATATAAAAAACTGGGAGAGGGAAATAGGGCAACGAGGAAAGAACCAAGAGGTAGGGAAAATTATGAGACTGGTACATGGATCATCAGTAAACATCAGAGTGGCGGAAATGAACTATAAGTGTATAACTAGGTGGTATAGAACCCCGGACATAGTAGGGAAATATCAAATGGGGCAAACATGGAATGCTGGAGGGGATGTAAACAAACAGGGACTATGGCCCATATTTGGTGGAGTTGCCCTAAGATCAGAACATATTGGAAGGAAATACTAAGGTATATCAAGGAGATTGCTAGCATAGAGTTGCCTGAGGACCCCTGGATATGTCTATTCCACGGGGCAGACATCCCAATTAAAGAATATAGAAATTCAGTGATGATACATCTGATTAATGCTGCAAAAAGCCTGATCCTGAAAAATGGAAGGAAGTTGACAGTCCAGAAATAAGAGAATGGTTCGAAAAAATAGCATAGACATATAGTATGGAAGGTCTTAGATACTGTAAAGAAGGAGGAAGAGAGGGATTTATTAAGAGATGCGAAAAGTGGAAAATGTTCAAACTAAAGAAGGAGTGTAGCGAGGTAAAAAGGTTGTAGAGATGGGGGGGACAAAGGGGCGAAGAGGGAGTTTAGCACTGTAATAAATATGTAAATTGATATCCCTACTTTGTTTCTTGGGGTAAACAGTGTTCTCTTTTTTGTATGGAAACATTTTTGAAAAATAAAGAATTAAAAAAAAAAAAAAAAACATTAATGGCCGTGTGTTGAGTTATTTTGAGGAGACAGCAAATTTACACTGTTATACAAGCTATACACTCACTACTTTACATTGTAGCAAAGTATCATTTCTTCAGTGTTGTCACATGAAACGATATAATAAAATATTTACAAAAATGTGAGGGGTGTACTCACTTTTGTGAGGTACTGCATATGTTCTTACCATATATTTTATGGATGATGATGTTTTTACTGTACAATATTCCTGGTATGCACTTTTGTACATTAATATTTTTTTTTTACAATCTTTATTTATCAAAACATTTTTCACCACAAGTTAAAAAGGAAACTTATACACATCCAAGACATACAATAATTCTATACTTCTTTATCAAAGCACTAGTTCAGGTTTCATTAACCTTTTTAATTATTTACTTAATTGATGCAAGAATGTGTAACCCCTATTCTGAACCCCCCCCCCCCCCCTCCGCCCCCTGCCCTCTCTTTCTACTCAATCATCCATTCATACTACCAAACAAAAAAAAAAAAAAAAGGGTTTCCCTCTTGTAGTTTTCTGTTGGATTCTATATAATTGTCCTCAATAGCCCTGAAGAGGCTCTGAACTCTTCCCATTTAGCCCATGTGTTTAGTATTTGTACCTATATATTAAATACATATATTTAAGGTTGAACTGAATGGACTTGTGTCTTTTTTCAACCTGACTAACTATGTAACAATGTAACTATGTATTAGCCTACTAGTAGGCTTAATGTGATTGCTGCCAACACCTCACAGAGTGTATCCACATGTGACTCTCAATAAAATATTTGCAAACAAAATATAGTGTAGACTATATTATGTGGACTTGATTTATTGCAACCAAAAAGCAATAAATCAAGTCCACATAATATAAAATGCCACCGTTGTGCAACTTTCAGTGACAGTTCTTAATATCCAGTGACTTCAGTGACCATAACCTCTAGCTGGAATGCCTGCTCACTTCCAAAAGTTGACCCCATTACAGAGTCACACACGCCTGGTCATATATCTCTCAGGATATCTCAGGAAAACGAATCCTCCTCCTGATGTTTCTGGACAACACAGACCTCCTCCCGGGTTCTCCCAATGTATACCCCACTGCAGAGTTACACACACCTGGTGTTCTCTCAGGATCTCTCACACCTCATATCTCTCAGGATACCCTGGGAACACGAATCCTCCTACTAGTGCCCCTGGCAGCTCTGACCTCCTCCCGGGATCTCATTCAGTCATGTGTGGCCATATAGCGACATAGGCAAACCATAGTGCTCTCTGCTAATAACATTTATTAAAACTTAACTCAGGGATTAAAATACTCTCATAAAAATGTGTAAAACATGCATATCATCAACTTTGATGTGAACGGAGAAAAACTGGATGGCGTCACCTCACACCTGTACGCGTTATGCTCTCTGATGAGCTTCTTCAGCAGGTCACTGAAGTCACTGGATATTATGAACTGTCACTGAAAGTTGCACAACGATGGAATTTTATAATATGTGGACTTGATTTATTGCTTTTTGGTTGTGCTACTTTATATTTTGTTTGCAAATACTACACTATTGGATCATCTTTTGCTTATATCTCCTTGAGCTTTTTCATGCAAGAGCTGCACAATATGGAGTTGTAAAACGGGTGCTGCTGACCTGTTGTGATTAAAGTGCATTTGACCACCTTGATTATTTTAAGGGGTCCATCACATTAGGTGAGGAGATACCCGATTGGGCATGTGGGTGATATTCTTTAGTGGCAGTTCATGGTAGATGATTTCTAATATTGTGAAAGATTACTTTACTTGTGGCGTATGAACTATGGTGGTGTTTTTTCTGGACACTTACAATCTTATTGGATGATCTAACCTAATTAACCAGTTCAATACCGGGCATTTTCACCCCCTTCCTTCCCAGACCAATTTTTAGTTTTCAGCGCTGTCGCACTTTAAACGACAATTGCGCAGTCGTGCGACGTTGTACCTAAACAAAATTGACATCCTTTTTTTCCCCCACAAATAGAGCTTTCTTTTGGTGGTATTTGATCACCTCTGTTTTTATTTTTTGCGCTATAAACAAAAGAAGAGCGACAATTTTGAAAAAAACACAATATTTTTTACTTTTTGCTATAATAAATATCCCAATTTTTTTTTAAAAAAACACATTTTTTCCTCAGTTTCAGCCAATATGTATTCTTCTACATATTTTTGGTTAAAAAAAATCACAATAAGCGTATATTGATTGGTTTGCGCAAAAGTTATAGCGTCTATAAAATACGGGATAGATTTATGGCATTTTTAAAAAAAAAATATTTATTTTTTTTTCTTTACCAGTAATAGCGGCGATCGGAATTTTTTTTCGTGACTGCGACATTATGGCGGACACATCGGACACTTTTGACACATTTTTGGGACCATTCACATTTATACAACGATCAATGCTATAAAATTGCATTGATTACTGTGTAAATGTGACAGGCAGTGAAGGAGTTAACCACTAGGGGGCGGGGAGGGGTTAAATGTGTTTCCTAGGGAATGCTTCTAACTGTAGGGGGAGGGGACGCACAAAGGGAGGAGACCGATCAGTGTTCCTCCGTTCTGGGAACACAGATCGCTCTCCTCTGAGCTGACAGGACGTGGATCTCTGTGATTACACACAGAGATCCACGGTCCGGCCCGGTTAATGGGCAATCGCGGGTGCCCGGCAGACATCGTGGCCGCCGGGCACACGCACCGGGTCCCGAGGCCGTCATATGACATCTACCCAGGATGGGTATGGCCGGGTAGGGAAGCGGTTAAATGATGTATGGGATTGTTTTTACTTTTTTTTTCTGCACACAATTGTGTAATTTACAGTGCCTTGAAAAAGTATTCATACCCCTTGAAATTTTCCAAATGTTGTCATGTTACAACCAAAAATGTAAATTTAGTTTATTGGGATTTTACGTGATAGACCAACATAAAGTGGTACATAATTGTGAAGTGGAAGGAAGTGGTTTTCAATATTTTTTACAAATAAATATCTGAAAATTGTGGCATGCATTTGTATTTAGCCCCCTTGAGTCAATACTTTGTAGAACCACCTTTCGCTGCAATTATAGCCGCAGGTCTGTTTGGGGGTGCCTCTACCAGCTTTGCACATCTAGAGAGTGAATTTTTCCCATTCTTCTTTGCAAAATAGCTCAAGCTCTGTCAGATTGGATGGAGAGCATCTGTGAACAGCAATTTTCAAGTCTTGCCACAGATTCTCAGTTGGATTTAGATCTGGACTTTGACTGGGCCAATTTACCACATGAATATGCTTTCATCTAAACCATTTCATTGTAGCTCTGGCTGTAGGTTTAGGGTCATTATCCTGCTGGAAGATGAATCTCCGCCCCAGTCTCAAGTCTTTTGAGCTGTATACCCCACATGGCTTCTTGCAAACTGCAAACAGGACTTCTTATGGCTTTCTTTCAACAATGGCTTTCTTCTTGCCACTCTTCTATAAAGGCCAGATTTGTGGAGTGCGCGACTAATGTCCTGTGGACAGATTCCCCCACCTGAGCTGTGGATCTTTTGGCTGCTTCTCTGATTAATGCTCTCCTTGCCCAGCCTGTCAGTTTAGGTGGACGGCCATGTCTTGGTAGGTTGGCAGTTGTGCCATACTCTTTCCATTTTCAGAAGATGGATTGAACAGTGCTCTGTGAGATGTTAAAAGCTTGGGATATTTTTTTTATAACCTAACCCTGCTTTAAAGTTCTCTACAACCTTATCTCTTGTCTCTGACCTGTGTGGTGTGTTCCTTGACCTTCATGATGCTGTTTGTTCACTAAGGTTCTCTAACAAACCTCTGAGGGCTTCACAGAACAGCTGCATTTATACTGAGATTAAATTACACACAGGTGAACTCTATTTACTAATTAGGTAACTTCTGATGGCAATTGGTTCCACTAGATTTTAGTTGGGGGTATCAGAGTAAAAGGGGCTGAATACAAATGTACACACACTTTTCAGATATTTATTTGTAAATAATTTTGAAAAACATTTATCATTTTTCTTCCACGTCACAATTATGTGATACACTTTGTGTTGGTCTATCACATAAAATCCCAATAAAATACATTTAAATTTTTAGCTGTAACATGACAAAATAAGGAAAATGTCAAGGGGTATTAATACTTTTTCAAGGCACTGTATAAGCTTTGTTGTTTATATGCACTTTTTGAGTCTACATTTGGTCATTTATATTAAGGAGAGCTTTACTGTTAGTAGGTTTACATTTATTGATATTAGTGTGGTGACTGTGGAGTGGTAGCTGCTCTTTCACTGTTTTTATTTTATTATTTTATTTATTTATTTATGGTAGTGTAATTTTTCATAAATAATAGCACACAATTTCTGTACTGAATAGAATAAAATAGTAAAACTAAATTTTATATGGGGAAAAAAGAAGGGGGAGTGGGGAAGAAGAGGAGGAGGAAGAGGAGGGGAAGAGGGGGGATTATTTCTGAATACTTAAGTCCACAAGACTAAACATTTATTCTTGATTTTTTGCATCTTCCTGCTTATCTTGTAGGAGATTCAGTTCTGACTGGAGTTCCTCAATGTCTTTTTCATGGCCCTTCTGAACCGTTGTGGCTGTGTCCATTATTTCTCCAATTGGTTTGTATGGTGGCCAAGTTCTTTAAGACCCTTGACAAATTCTGAGAAGGCGTTACCTGTGGAGTCATTGTATTATTTCCATTTTTATTTTAAAAATATTTACTTAAATATTAATTTTGGGCTGCACACAATCTATTTTTTTTTAAATGCATCCTACAAGAGATTGTTGAAATGCTGTTTGTGCCATCTGTATAATATTCCTTCATTTAACCAGTGAAAAATCTACACTTTGTGTTTGTTTTTGCCCCTGAAAGCTGTAAGCAATTTGTGTTTAGGGATGAGCCGAACACCCCCCGGTTCGGTTCGCACCAGAACCCGCGAACGGACCGAAAGTTCGCACGAACGTTAGAACCCCATTGACGTCTATGGGACTCGAACGTTCGAAATCAAAAGTGCTCATTTTAAAGGCTAATTTGCATGGTATTGTCCTAAAAAGGGTTTGGGGACCCGGGTCCTACCCCAGGGGACATGTATCAATGCAAAAAAAACTTTTAAAAACGGCCGTTTTTTCGGGAGCAGTGATTTTAATGATGCTTAAAGTAAAAAAAAAAAGTGAAATATTCCTTTAAATATCGTACCTGGGGGGTGTCTATAGTATGCCTGTAAAGTGACGCGTGTTTCCCATGTTTAGAACAGTCCCTGCACCAAATGTCATTTTTAAAGGAAAAAATCTCATTTAAAACTGCTTGCGGGTTTAATGTCATGTCGGGTCATGGCAATATGGATGAAAATCAGTGAGACAAACGGCATGGGTACCCCCCAGTCCATTACCAGGCCCTTTGGGTCTTGTATGGATATTAAGGGGAACCCCGCACCCAAATTAAAATAAGGAAAGGTGTGGGGCCACCAGGCCCTATATACTCTGAACAGCAGTGCAAACAAGACAGGGACTGTAGGTTTGTTGTTAAGTAGAATCTGTTTGTAATTTTGAACATTTTTAACGTGTTTAGCTCCAGCCAAAAAATCTTTTCTAAGCTTTTTGGAAAACATAGGGAAGGGTTATCACCCCTGTGACATTTGTTTTGCTGTCTTTCCTCCTCTTCAGAAGATTTCACCTCACTTTTTTGTCCCAATGAAAAATGTTTTTTGAAAATTTGGGTTTTTTTGTGGAACAAGGATTGGAAAGCATCAGTGGAAAGGAGAAATTGTTTTCCCATATTAACTCTTACAGGAGAGAATTTCCCTTCCTAGGGGTAGATTTCATCTCACTTCCTGTTGTCTCCTTCCGTTTGCAAGTAGGAGTCATTTGTAAGTTAGATGTTTGAAAGTAGGGTCCTGCCCTATATACTCAGCAGAAATTTGGGCCTTAGGTATTGCTGTGGCCACAACACTGTAAGCCCTCACAGGGCCCTGCTGTGAAATATTAGATCAAGAATTGTAATTACATGCCCCTGTTGAACAGGAGCTGAAAAATTAGGCCTTAGGCACTGGTGCTGGTGCCACAACACTGCAACCCCTCACAGACACTCTAGTTGGAACGCAGGAATGAGCCCTGCTGCAAAGTATTGCTTCAAAAATTGTAATTACACGCCCCTGTTAGACAGGGGCAGAAAAATTGGGCCTTAGGCACTGGTGCTGGTGCCACAACACTGCAACCCCTCACAGACACTCTAGTTGGAACGCAGGAACGAGCCCTGCTGCAAAGTATTGCTTCAAAAATTGTAATTACACGCCCCTGTTAGACAGGGGCAGAAAAATTGGGCCTTAGGCACTGGTGCTGGTGCCACAACACTGCAACCCCTCACAGACACTCTAGTTGGAACGCAGGAACGAGCCCTGCTGCAAAGTATTGCATCAAAAATTGTAATTACACGCCCCTGTTAGACAGGGGCAGAAAAATTGGGCCTTAGGCACTGGTGCTGGTGCCACAACACTGCAACCCCTCACAGACACTCTAGTTGGAATGCAGGAACGAGCCCTGCTGCAAAGTATTACATCAAAAATTGTAATTACACGCCCCTGTTAAACAGGGGCTGAAAAATTGGGCCTTAGGCACTGGTGGTGGCGCCCAGAACCAAAAATGTTCTTACAAGCTATCAGCGTGATGATTGAGGAGGAAGAGGATAATTACTCAGGGATAGTCACTCAGCATCAGCATAGGCAGTCTTTGAAGGGATCTGAGATTTCAAAAAAAATTATTCGGTTACATCAGCATCAGGTGCTTGGTAGCTGGTGGTGATCCAAGACTCATTCATTTTTATGAAGGTCAGCCGATCGACCGAGTCGGTGGACAGACGCACCCTGTGATCGGTTACCACGCCTCCAGCAGCACTGAATGTGCGTTCCGAAAGAACGCTGGATGCAGGACAGGCCAGTAGCTCAATTGCATACTGTGCAAGCTCTGGCCAGTGATCCATCCTCAAGACCCAGTAACCCAGAGGATTTTCGGTGGGAAAGGTGTCCAAGTCTGATCTTGCCCCTAGGTATTCCTGCACCATATAAAACAGACGCTGGCGATGGTTGCTGGAACCGATCATACCTTGGGGCTGCGGACCAAAAAATTGTCTGAACGCATCGGTCAGACGGCCACCTTCTCCACCGCTCCTTCTTTGACTGACCGAAGCCTCAGCAACACGTTGTCCAGAAACAGGAGTTTGTAACCTCCCAGTCTCTGGGAACGCGTTGCACAGACCTTTCTGCAAGGCCTCCCGAAGATGTTTCATCCTCTGCTCCCTCTGCGATGGCAAGATAAGGTCCGCAACCTTACCCTTGTAACGTGGATCAAGGAGGGTTGCCAGCCAGTATTGGTCCTTCTCCTTGATACCACGAATACGAGGATCCTTACGCAGGCTTTGCAGGATCAGGGAGGCCATGCAGCGTAGGTTTGCTGAGGCATTCGGTCCGGAGTCCTCTGGGTCACTAAGAACGACATGGTCCGCAGCCACCTCCTCCCAGCCACGTACAAGTCCATGTGTTTCTTGGGACTGATCCCTTAAAGACTGCTGCTGATGCTGAGTGCCAGGCTCCACCTCCATACTGACACAATCTTCCTCCTCCTCCTCTTCCTCCTCGTCCTCTTCCTGTGTGATCGGCGGGCACGCAGGAACACTGTCTGGATAAAGGGGGCCTTGAGAGCTAAGGAAGTCCTCCTCTTCCTGCCTCTGTTCTGCCTCAAGTGCCCTGTCCATTATTCCACGCAGCGTGTGCTCCAACAGGTGGACAAGGGGGACAGTGTCACTGATGCATGCACTGTCACTGCTCACCATCCTCGTGGCCTCCTCGAATGGTGACAGGACAGTGCATGCATCCCTGATCATGGCCCACTGGCGTGGGGAAAAAAAACCAAGCTCCCCTGACCCTGTCCTGGTGCCATAGTCGCACAGGTACTCATTGATGGCCCTCTGCTGCGTGTGCAGCCGCTGCAGCATGGCCAACGTTGAGTTCCACCTGGTGGGCATGTCACAGATTAGGCGGTTCTTGGGCAGGTTAAACTCCTTTTGGAGGTCCGTCAGCCGAGCACTGGCATTATATGACCGGCGGAAATGCACACAGACTTTCCTGGCCTGCCTCAGGACATCCTGTAAGCCCGGGTACCTGCCCAAGAACCGCTGCACCACCAAGTTAAGGACGTGAGCCAAACAGGGCACATGGGTCATTTGTCCCTGTCGGAGGGCAGAGAGGAGGTTGGTGCCATTGTCGCAAACCACCATTCCTGCCTTAAGTTGGCGTGGCGTCAACCACCTCTGAACCTGCCCCTGCAGAGCTGACAAAACCTCTGCCCCAGTGTGGCTCCTGTCCCCCAAGCACACCAGCTCAAGCACCGCATGGCATCTTTTGGCCTGCGTACTTGCGTAGCCCCTTGAACGCCTACGGAGCACCGCTGGTTCCGAGGAAGAGGCCATAGAGGAAGAAGAAGAGGAGGGGGTGGAGGAGAGAGGTGTGTCACAATCAGCATTTTGGAGGCGTGGTGGCGGAACAACCTCCAACACTACTGCACCTTGTCCTGCATCCTTCCCAGCTGCCAGCAGAGTCACCCAATGCGCCGTGAAACTTAGGTAACGTCCCTGTCCATGCCTGCTGGACCATGAGTCAGCGGTAATATGCACCTTACCGCTGACCGCCCTGTCCAGCGAGGCATGGACATTGCCTTCCACATGCCGGTAGAGAGCCGGAATCGCCTTCCGTGAGAAAAAGTGGCGTTTGGGTACCTGCCACTGAGGAACCGCACATTCCACAAACTCACGGAAGGGGGCAGAGTCTACCAACTGAAAAGGCAGCAGTTGAAGTGCTAGCAATTTTGCCAAGCTAGCATTCAACCGCTGGGCATGTGGATGGCTGGGAGCAAACTTCTTTCGGCGGTGCAGCAGCTGGGGCAGGGAAATTTGCCTGGTACAATCTGATGTCGGTGTACCAAAAGCAGATTGCCCACAAGTACTTGGCTGTGACACACCTAATTCTACACCTTCATTCCTCTCACTGCAGGTCTCAGAGAGGACTGAAGGTCTAGTGGGGTTGGAAATCTCAGCTGATGAGGAGCAAGGAGAGATCCTCTTTGTTCTTTGGTGTGGGTCTTTTAGATACGCTTGCCAACGAACTGCATGGCAGGTCAACATATGTCTGGTCAAGCATGTGGTACCCAAGCGGGAGATGTTTTGGCCACGCGAGATACGCTTGAGACATATGTTGCAAATAGCAGCGGTGCGATCTGATGCACTCGTCTCAAAAAAGGCCCACACCAAAGAACTTTTTGAATAACGCGCAGAGACTGCAGCGCCCTGCACATGTGGAGCTTTGGGGTGTGATGCAGTCAATGTGCTGCCCTTAGGCTGGCCCCTGGAGGGCATCCTGCCTCGTTGGTGATGTGCCGCCGCCTCCTCCTCCTCCTCCTCCTCCTCCTCTCTCCTATCAGGCACCCACGTTGAGTCAGTGACCTCATCATCCCCTCCCTCCTCATCACTGGAGCAAACCTGGCAGTATGCTGCAGCAGGGGGAGCATGACTGCCAGATTGCTGTCCTTCTTGGGCACCCCCTCTGTCCGTGCTCATGTTACTGCCTTCATCGAGCTCAGTATCGTCATCAGAGCCTTCCAAACGCTGGGCATCCTCCTGGAGCATGTACCCAACACTGTGGTCAAACAGTTCGAGGGAATCCTCATGAGGACATGGTGGAGCTAGGGAAGGAGTCACTGATGACATTGAGCTGAGGGAAGAGGCTGCTGCTTTGCCAGACAAAGCACCCTGGGCATGGGTGAGAGAGGATGAGGAGGATGAGGACGGCTTGGTCATCCACTCGACCAAGTCTTCCGCATGTTGCGGCTCAACACGGCCAGCTGCCGAAAAAAAGGCCAAGCGTGTCCCATGGCCACGTGCTGATGAGGATGCACCGTCTCCACGACCAGCACTAGACACAGAGCCTGCTTGCCCTCTCTTATTGGCTTGTGACTGTCTGCCTCTCCTTCTTGGCCTTCCAGACATACTAATGGCCTGTAGCTGCACTAAGCTGGGATAGAACACCTGTAATTTTCTTCAAGTAGCTTTATATACTGTAACCAGACAAGCCTGCCTGTCAGTAGGAAGATAACAGGAACGGATCTAGCTGAACACTGTGAGCAGGACGCACTGTACTAAATGTAAATAGTCTAGCTGCCTGACCGTGGTACTAATAGGATCAAATAGAACACCTGTAATTTTCTTCAGGTAGCTTTATATACTGTAACCAGACAAGCCTGCCTGTCAGTAGGAAGATAACAGGAACGGATCTAGCTGTACACTGTGAGCAGGACGCACTGTACTAAATGTAAATAGTCTAGCTGCCTGACCGTGGTACTAATAGGATCAAATAGAACACCTGTAATTTTCTTCAGGTAGCTTTATATACTGTAACCAGACAAGCCTGCCTGTCAGTAGGAAGATAACAGGAACGGATCTAGCTGAACACTGTGAGCAGGACGCACTGTACTAAATGTAAATAGTCTAGCTGCCTGACCGTGGTACTAATAGGATCAAATAGAACACCTGTAATTTTCTTCAGGTAGCTTTATATACTGTAACCAGACAAGCCTGCCTGTCAGTAGGAAGATAACAGGAACGGATCTAGCTGAACACTGTGAGCAGGACGCACTGCACTAAATGTAAATAGCAGGAACGGATCTAGCTGAACACTGTGAGCAGGACGCACTGCACTAAATGTAAATAGCAGGAACGGATCTAGCTGAACACTGTGAGCAGGACGCACTGCACTAAATGTAAATAGCAGGAACGGATCTAGCTGAACACTGTGAGCAGGACGCACTGCACTAAATGTAAATAACAGGAACGGATCTAGCTGAACACTGTGAGCAGGACGCACTGCACTAAATGTAAATAGCAGGAACGGATCTAGCTGAACACTGTGAGCAGGACGCACTGCACTAAATGTAAATAGCAGGAACGGATCTAGCTGAACACTGTGAGCAGGACGCACTGCACTAAATGTAAATTGCAGGAACGGATCTAGCTGAACACTGTGAGCAGGACGCACTGCACTAAATGTAAATAGTCTAGAAGATAACAGGAACGGATCTAGCTGAACACTGTGAGCAGGACGCACTGCACTAAATGTAAATAGCAGGAACGGATCTAGCTGAACACTGTGAGCAGGACGCACTGCACTAAATGTAAATAGCAGGAACGGATCTAGCTGAACACTGTGAGCAGGACGCACTGCACTAAATGTAAATAGCAGGAACGGATCTAGCTGAACACTGTGAGCAGGACGCACTGCACTAAATGTAAATTGCAGGAACGGATCTAGCTGAACACTGTGAGCAGGACGCACTGCACTAAATGTAAATAGTCTAGAAGATAACAGGAACGGATCTAGCTGAACACTGTGAGCAGGACGCACTGCACTAAATGTAAATAGCAGGAACGGATCTAGCTGAACACTGTGAGCAGGACGCACTGCACTAAATGTAAATAGCAGGAACGGATCTAGCTGAACACTGTGAGCAGGACGCACTGCACTAAATGTAAATAGCAGGAACGGATCTAGCTGAACACTGTGAGCAGGACGCACTGCACTAAATGTAAATAACAGGAACGGATCTAGCTGAACACTGTGAGCAGGACGCACTGCACTAAATGTAAATAGCAGGAACGGATCTAGCTGAACACTGTGAGCAGGACGCACTGCACTAAATGTAAATAGCAGGAACGGATCTAGCTGAACACTGTGAGCAGGACGCACTGCACTAAATGTAAATTGCAGGAACGGATCTAGCTGAACACTGTGAGCAGGACGCACTGCACTAAATGTAAATAGTCTAGAAGATAACAGGAACGGATCTAGCTGAACACTGTGAGCAGGACGCACTGCACTAAATGTAAATAGCAGGAACGGATCTAGCTGAACACTGTGAGCAGGACGCACTGCATTAAATGTAAATAGTCTAGATAGAAGATAACAGGAACGGATCTAGCTAAACTGAATACAGTGTATATATATATATGCAACACCTGGGATGCATATATATACACAATACACTGTAAGTGCAGCTAACTGACTGACTGTTCTGCCTAATCTATCTAACTCAAATCAAATGACACTGTCTCTCTCTCTCTCTATCTCTCAGCACACCGGAACACACACTACACAGGGCCGCCGTGCAGGCGGCCTTATATAGTGTGGGGTGTGTACTAAATCCCCTGAGCCATAATTGGCCAAAGCCACCCTGGCTTTGGCCAATTACAGCTCTCTCTACTGACGGCGCTGTGATTGGCCAAGCATGCGGGTCATAGTGCATGCTTGGCCAATCATCAGCCAGCAATGCACTGCGATGCCGCAGTGAATTATGGGCCGTGACGCGCCACACGAATTTAGCGCGAACGGCCCATAACGTTCGCAATTCGGCGAACGATCGAACAGCCGATGTTCGAGTCGAACATGGGTTCGACTCGAACACGAAGCTCATCCCTATTTGTGTTTTACCAAATGAGGATTCTGAGATGTTTACACCTATGCAGTGTGCACCATATTCCTTCCATTTTAATATGAAAAATATAATCAATGTTTTTTTGCCTTCCAAAGCTAAATGGGGCATATTTAAACCAATGGGGCCTTTGGGAAACTGTAGCAATGCTATGTATGCTTTGTGTAGGATATTACTTCTGTTTTAATCTGAAAAAAAAAAACCTTTACATTCTTTGGTGCTCTAAAGATAAATGAGGGATGTGAATTAATTAGACAATGAAGTGTACAAGACATATGTTGTGTGTAGCATATTACTTTTATTTTATCCTGAAAAATATAAACTTTTCTTTTTTTTTTGGTCTCCAAAGCTAATTGAAAGGTCAAAAAATAAAAAAAAAATAAAGCAAAATTTGGCCAAAGAGGCCTACAAGAATACAAGAAATTATAAAAATATTATGTGTAGCATCCTATTTTCACCTTTTCAATGTCAGGCCCTGCACTACACTTTTTACCTCATTTTGCAGGACCATTTTTGCAATTTTTTACTTTTTTTCACGTTTTACTTACATTTTTCTGAGTTTGTAAAATATCTTCCAAAATATATATTTTATACACAAGTAGAATAGTAGAATAAAAAATGTCTCCTTTATCCTATTCATAGGGCCTATTCCAACAGGTTCATAACTGACTATAAAGTCTGTACAGTATTTATATACTCTAAATTGTATTTCATGAAAAAATCTGCCTTGTCTCTTCCTCTTGCATTGTAGCCCAGTAAAACTACTTACATGATGTGCAGTTTGTTCACTTCCATAGGCGTGTGCACAGGGTGTGCCGGGTGTGCCTGGGCACACCCTAATCACCCTATGTGCATTAGCATTATCCAGGGGTGGCACCAGGTGGGTGTTTGGGGTGCTGGTGCCCAGTGTAAATGCCCCCATTATATTAAAGGCTAGGTTCAGCTGTAGGAACATATTACACCTATACTTAGGATTTAAGGTAACAGGCTCCCAATCAACTGTCTTCCACCATCAGAGCCTCCTCCCTGTGACTCCTCCCTGTGACAGCAGGTGGCATTCATGTTTATTTGAGCTTTGGGGTGCACACCCTAATGCAATAGGCTGCGCACACCTATGTTCACTTCACAATAAAATCTACCTTGTCTCTCCCATTTACTTTGCAGTCTGGTAAAACTGCTTAAATTGGCCTACAGGAGCATAAATACCCACTATCAGAACTTGCCATGGTCTACCCAAATGTGAGTTCAAAGAGATGTAAGGTTATCCTGGTAGGATATAACTATTATATATGTTACACCTAATGCTCTATCTTGAACTCACTTTGTAAACTTTTGAAAATTAATCAAAACTTTGTAGAAGAAAGAAACATAAAGATGAAACATTTTAATTTTTGAGATGAAAACAAAAAAGAAAAATTTCTAAGCAGCCTAAATAATACATTTCTTAATGTTATACACATAAAGTACAAAACATGCCTGAGATGAATGTGTTTTCAAAGTAGAGTAACATTAAAATTGCTATTCTTTATTCCATTAAAAGTCTCTTTAATATTTTATGAAGAAACAAAGAAAAATAATACCATGAAATCTTCAAAGAGTTCATCGAACAAGCTGGTTAAATTCTTTCAGCTTTTGTGTGCATAATGTGACCTAGTATAGTGGTTTGTAATGCAAAATATCAATCAAACATAATCAGAAGCAAATGAGAAGGAAATAAGATATTCAGGGAAAGACAATGCATGATTAGAGTATGCCAGGGACAATGGAAAAGTGGAACATCCTTTCATTCGTTATGTGTGAACTTCTCGATGCTGACACATTATGGCAATGGAACAAAATGTCAATTCAAAGCAGCATTCAGCAGCTGCCATAGCTGAGTAAATTAGTTTTTCTTACTCTGGGAGTTTATTGAAAATAGAAGGTGCAGTTATAATAAAGCACATGTTCAGATGAAATAGAGGAATGCTGCAATTTGTAAAATGTGTTTACTGTTACCAGCAGAACATTGATGTGAAATGAGAAACATTACTAGATAAATGACCATTTTTTTAGGTTACATGATGAGTCCTAATTAGTTAAGTCAGCTTTTTGCTGTAAAACAAATGCTGAAAGATTCTCAAATGCACTTCTCTTCACTCAGGCTTTAATTGGCTTTGTAACATTTGAAGTGTAATGCAGAATTTAATTTAAATTTAGTTCAAAACAACATGGCTGAGTCATGAAGTAGAAGGCATCTTTGTTGCTCTTAATGGAAAATGTTGCTTATTTTCAGCTGTTTTTGCAATACAAACTAATAGTCTTATAGGATCCTGACTTATATTATCCTATGCTGTGGGTACACAGGGGACTGATTGGTACCGATAGCTCCTGTGTCCATTTATAACTTAAGCATTGTAAACTCTGTTTACTATGCATCATTTTGTGAATGAACAGGAACCTCTGGCTCCTGCTCATTCATCTGCAGTGCAGCTGAGGCTGCAGAGAAAGGGATCGAAGAATCTGTGTCCTCAATTTCTTTCTCTTTCTCAAAGGTGAGATGTCAGGGGTCTGTTTAGATCCCTGATTTTTCGCCAAAGCCCTCCCAACAGCGTTGTAAAAATAAATGCAAAAAATTATTTAAAACATTTAAAAAATAATAATAAATTGTAAGGAATATTTTAAAAATTGTAAAGAATAATTTTTAAAAAATGTAAAAAAGAATTAAACATTTTTGCAAAAGATAATTTTAAAAATCATTACAGCTGCAGGTCCTAATTTGATACGTGTGCAGGTGTGGGAGAGTGGCCCCAAATGCACACTGTCTGTGTGCTGGTTCATACATTTGCATCCAAATGCCTGTCAAATTAGGACCTGCGGCTGTGTTCGTACAGCTAGTGCATCCCTATAGCTTAACACAGCCTACTTGCACACAGCATTAGCCACATTAATAAAAAACATTGATTCATACTGTACAGGCCACAGCACTTATGTGAATGAGCCCCAAGACTCATTTGCACTTAGAACTTTATATATTAACTTAATAAAATTTCAAGTTTTACATTTAGCTGGAACTTTGTAAGTTATGTTATGTTTGTGTTTGCAAATAACGATTTTAGTTTTTTTTTGAAAATTAAAATTTTTTTTTACATTTTTCAGGGAAGGCTGTCAGGTGGGGCCTCATGATTTTTAACAGCAGCCCTAACAGTATATTTAAACAGAGAAAGGTACATATGAACAGGTCAGTATACAAAGCAATACAAAGGGGGTCCTCACCACACTTTAAACGAGCAAAGGAAAAGTACTAATGCATCTGTTTCAACTACTAAGCTTCGTGGCATTAAGGCACCACTGATAACTGTGGTCCCTTATGCTAAACTGTGTGAGTTTCCCAACTATGAGAACATATGGCAATGCACAAACAGGAAGCAGGCTCACCTGGAGGCAGCCCCCTCCTCAGAAGTACAGCAACAGACCAGAAGCCTAGACATTGCCCTTACAATGCAGCTGAAGACCTCTAGTGTGTCTGAACCAAATCCAAAATAGCAAAGATGACAGACACTCAAATCCAATATGTGCATTTATATGCAAATTAAAGCTCTTTTTTAACCTGGATAGTTGAAACAGCTTAGTTAAGTTTTTTTTTAATTTGCTGGTGAGCTTCTAAGTGTGCCTGGAACCTCCTTTGTACTTTTTTGTAAATGTGCACCTATCCCTGTTTACTAGTGTGAAACATGAGATCAGGTGTCATCTTTGTTTTTTTGGATTTGATGCAGAGACACACTAGAAGTGTTCAGATGCCTTTTGAAGGCAATGTCTGGACTTCTAGTGTGTTGCTGTACTTTTTAGTAGGAGGGGGCTGCCTCCAGGTGAGCCTGCTCTCTGTTTGTGCATTGCCATATACATTTCCATAGTAAGTTCAGATAGTTCATAGTTGGGGACCACAGGTATCAGAGGTCCTTTTTAGTTGTGTGTGACTGGGACTTCTGTTTTTAACCTGAGTAGTTGAAACAGATTTATTTCCATATAGGATAATGATGGGTTACTCAGGTGCCATAACCATATATAACAAAGTATAGATTGTACAAAAATATCAGAGGCACCACAGGACAGTATGATTATAAAAACATTATCTTTTATTTTTAGCATACAATAAAAAAAAAACATGCTGAGTCATGCATACATAAAATCATTTTGCATCTTATATATTTATACAATTTTTTCAGATTTATTTATATACATTGTGGGTCCAGGTTCATTATCCAAACGTCTTTGAACCCTGTTCAAACCAATCCCAGGGCAGTTCAGCTTATCCCTAGTTGTAAACTTGAAAACTGTGCCCCCTTATTATTCATTAATAAACTCTGGCCAAACTCCACTACTGCACATGCGCTGGCATTGTCCCAGAGCTATAGCGATGTTCAGTCCAGACAGGCAGATACAGCTACTCCCTTCCTCCCTGATTTTCCTCTATTGTACATGCATTTGTATTATTGCTGTTGGAAGTGCTGGAAATTATCAGGGGAAGTAGATACTGAGCTGGGGGTGTCATTTCTCTGGGAAAGCTCAGCTCACCTCCCACAAATGAAAGGACCAGCACAGAGGTTTAACGGTCCAATGACCACAGAAAAAAACATTAACCACTTCAGCCCCGGAAGGATTTGCCCCCTTCCTGACCAGAGCACTTTTTGAGATTCGGCACTGCGCCACTTTAACTGACAATTACGCGGTCATGCGATGTTGTACCCAAACAAAATTGACGTCCTTTTTTTCCCACAAATAGAGCTTTCTTTTGGTGGTATTTGATTGCCTCTGCATTTTATATTTCTTGTGCTATAAACAAAAATAGTGACAGTTTTGAAAAAAAAACAATATTTTTTAATTTGTGCTATAATAAATATCCCCCCAAAATATATATATAAAAAAAACATTTTTTTTCTTCCGTTTAGCCCGATATGTATTCTTCTACATATTTTTGGTAAAAAAAATTGCAATAAGCATATATTGATTGGTTTGCACAAAATTTATAGCATCTACAAAATAGGGGATAGTTTTATGGCATTTTTATTATTAATTATTTTTTATTAGTAATGGCGGCGATCTGTGATTTTTATCATGACTGCGACATTACAACAAATGACCATTGTCATTTATACAGCGATCAGTGCTATAAAAATGCACTGATTACTGTGTAAATGACACTGGCAGTGAAGGAGTTAACCACTAGTGGGCGATGAAGGGGTTAAGTGTGTCCTAGGGAGTGATTCTAACTGTGGGGGGGGATGGGCTTTAACACACATGACAGTGATCACTGATCCCGATGACAGGGAGCAGTGATCTCTGTCATATCACTAGGCAGAACAGGGAAATGCTTTGTTTACAAATGCATCTCCCTGTTCTACCTCTCAGTGACACGATCGCGGGCACCCGGCGGACATCGAGTCAGCGAGACCCACGGTCACTGAGAACACGGCAGGCGCACGCATGCCCGCAGTGCCCCTTCTTAAAGGGGACGTACTTGTACGCCTTTTTGCCCACCTGTGCCATTCTGCCAACGTTTATCGTCATGCAGCGGTCGGGAAGCAGTTAAATAAGGGTTTTATAATAATTTAAATGCGTATAGTGAAAAAGCAATAACACAAAGGCCATTTGGGCTGGTGGTAATATGCTGCCTTTCTTCTACTTTAATGAAGGGATTAGTAATGTCTCCCCACTCAGCTGATGAAGCATATCATGCTTTTTTGAGGAGATCTTCTAATACTGAGGAATACTTAACCTACCTTTACTGGTTAGTGGTCTGTTCCTCAACTCTCTAGTGCTGAAATGCAGATGGACACTCTTACATCATCACGTACATACTGACCCTACATTTTACGTGATGATGTTGGTAAGAGGGGTGGTGACAAGAACCAGTCATGAAGAGCAGCATTAGGGGATCGGTCACGACCAGAACTGGTGGAGAGAATTACAGGCAATGGATTAGGGTAAGTATTCCTCTGTATTAGATCATCGCTTAGCAAAATGAATATGATATTCTTCATCAGTTAGGTGGTTATGATGGTGATGGTAGGACAATGTTAATTATTTTTTAGACATTAAGGCTGGTACATATTTAGGTTTATATTGTTGAAATTTCTTACTAGGCTCAATTCACTAAGCTATAATGATTGTTATTTTCAATAATGGCAGTCATTTACATCAGTGAAAACAAAAGAATGCTGAAAATAACAGTCACATGGCTGAATATAATGACGTCTTATAGCATAGTTAATTGAGTCTACTGTCTCTAAATGTATTTTATCCTTTCACAAATGTATAGCTATGTTATCATTAAGGCAAACATAGTATACAGTGCATGCTTGTTTAAGGTACCATATCTTATGAAATACATGTCTAAATTGCTAATCCTGTATTTAATAATGTAATGTAGCAGGCTATTCATGAACATTTGTCTTTATGGTTTGTGCAATAATAATGTCAACAATATTCATTTCATTGCTTTTTATTTAATGAGGCAAAAAAGCATTGTGATAACTGAAGAAACCCATAAATCCCAATTTGAAATCAGATTTAATTAGTCTGTCCACTGTAAGATGCAGATAGTTTAATTCTGATTGCTGCACCTAATTTCTTTTTGTGTTTTGTTGCAAAATAGACCCTATTGTATTCATATAATGTGTTTAAAACTCATCATCTGCCAATTACTATTTGTTAATTAGTGTACAATTTGTCATATACTTATTCCATTTTAATCTAAGAAAATCACACATTTCTACTCATATTTATTCTGAGAAACATAGAAACAAGTTGCCCTATACTGCTCATGACTCTCTGACCATGTTTTCTTTCTCAAGACACTGTTCATAGCATCTTACTATGGGCTTATTGAGCTACTTGTAGAAGAGGATTTAAGTTAGTCAGGTCAAAAGCAGGCACCAGCACTGTGATTTGAAGATAACACTTTATTAATGTGTCACAGTTGACAATGGAGGCCTGTCTTACATACATTGTATTAGACCAAACACCTATGTGTAGTTTGATGAGAATTGGTTAGGAACACTGAAGTATATAGTTTACAGAACACCTGGAGATCTAAGGTTAAAGGTACAGGCAAATTCAGGTCACAGGATCACACGTCAAGGTAGCAGAAGATTAGTTAAGAGTTCAGGCTGGAGTCAATAACTTATATCACTATGTAAGTGTGTTAAAATAGCCAGTTGGGCACTGACCCAGCTGGGAGGGTAGGAGATAATAATCCCCTAATCCCCTAGTCCCCTAATCCTGTGATGTACAAATAAGAGACAGTGGTCCGATACAAGAGGTTAGCCCCCCTGAGGGAGCCGGCCAGTGTTGGTTTGGTTTGGGTTACCTCTAAAAACATGTTCCCGAACAAGGCCTAGTAGAGAGCTGAGACCGGTGAGAGATGTTGAATGACACCCACGAGGAACAGAAGGATGTTGCTTATCACCACTGGTATGTAAAGTCGTCAGAGACTGGGATTTGCCCCAAAGACACCAGCCCAGGAGGAATACCTTTAATGGACTTTGTACTGCACAAATAATACCTTTGTAGGTATGCTGGGGCAGCACACAGCCTTTAGTGAGAGTTAGGAAATTAGGGAATAGTTGCTGTCTATTCTCCCAGTTGCTGTCTAATCTCCCAGTTTTCCCTGGGAGATTGGATATAAGGATATCAAAACAGTGTGTTTTTCTGCCTATAATCCTGTCAAATGCGGTAAGAGCTTAATCTAAAGGCGGATGTGAGTACCCCCCTGCTTCTTCACATGTGGAGGTGTTGGTGACAGTCTAGCATCTTGCAAACAGGAATTGAACCGTGTTCTGGACAGTCTCACGGATTTTATTTTAGCTGCAATACACTATTGACTTTATTGATTTACAGTCAGGTCAATAAATATTGGGACATCGACACAATTCTAATCTTTTTGGCTCTATACACCACCACAATGGATTTGAAATGAAATGAACAAGATGTGCTTCAACTGCAGACTTTCAGCTTTAATTTGAGGGTGTTTAAATCCAAATCAGGTGAACGGTGTAGGAATTACAACAGTTTGTATATGTGCCTCCCACTTTTTAAGGGACTAAAAGTAATGGGACAACAATCAAGAGAAGACTTCACCAGAGTGAATACAGAGGGTTCACCACAAGATGTAAACCATTGGTGAGCCTCAAAAACAGGAAGGCCAGATTAGAGTTTGCCAAACAACATCTAAAAAAGCCTTCACAGTTCTGGAACAACATCCTATGGACAAATGAGATCAAGATCAACTTGTACCAGAGTGATGGGAAGAGAAGAGTATGGAGAAGGAAAGGAACTGATCATGATCCAAAGCATACCACCTCATCAGTGAAGCATGGTGGTGGTAGTGTCATGGCGTGGGAATTAATGGCTGCCAATGGAACTGGTTCTCTTGTATTTATTGATGATGTGACTGCTGACAAAAGCAGCAGGATGAATTCTGAAGTGTTTTGGGCAATATTATCCACTCATATTAAGCAAAATGCTTCAGAACTCATTGGACGGTGCTTCACAGTGCAGATGGACAATGACCCGAAGCATACTGCGAAAGCAACCAAAGAGTTTTTAAGGTAAAGAAGTGGAATGTTATGCAACGGCCAAGTCAATCACCTGACCTGAATCCGATTGAGCATGCATTTCACGTGGTCACCGGGTGATGTCGACCATGCCCCCACTAAAACGTCACAGTCCCAGCATGCCCAAGGACTGTGACGGCATAAAGGGGCGGGGTCACTGCCTATATAAGTCACATCGGAGCGCTCAGAGAGCATTCCAGCCAGAGAGAGCGTCGTGTCAACATCGGAAGAAGAAAAGAGGAGAAGAAGAGAAGAAGAGAAGAAAAGACGGCAGAAGTCCTGGCCCCTGCTAGCAAAAGAGTGGCAAAAGAGCAGAAGATAGCAGAGGAGCCCAGCAGAAGACCCGGAGAGTGCGGAGAAGAACTGGAGAGACCCCCGAAGCCGGAAGAAGACCCCCGGAGCTGTCTAATAAATTACTTTAAAAACCTGTGTAGTGTGTTTCTTATTGACACTTTTTCATTAGGTAAATGGGTAGAGGTACTATGTACCCCATACTCATTCACATAGGGTGGGGGGGCCGGGATCTTGAGGCCCTCTTATTATAGGGGGGCTCCCAGATTCCGATAAGCCCCCCGCCCGCAGACCCCAACAACCAACTGCCAGGGTTGTCAGGAAGAGGCCCTTGTCCTCATCAACATGGGGACAAGGTGCTTTGTGGTGGGGGGCCCTGCAGGGCGCCCCCTCCCCCAAAGCACCCACCCCCCCATGTTGAGGGCATGTGGCCTGGTACAGTTTGGGGGGGCACTCGCTCATCCCCACCCCCTTTCCTGACCGGCCGGGCTGCGTGCTCGGATCGGGGTCTGGTATGGACTTTGGGGGGGACCCCACGCCATTTTTTCAGCATGGGGGTTCCCCTTAAAATCCATACCAGACCTAAGAGCCTGGTATGCCCTGCGATGGGGCTCGCAAGGTGTCAATCTCGCCAATAAAAGCGGCGAGATTGACTTCCTTTTCTAGTCCCGTCATACCCGAGTCACGTTCAAAATGAATGGACTTGTCCGTGTGTGAGCAAGTCCATTCATTCGGAAAGTTCGCCGTAACTCCGGCGAAAGTCCGTCGGGAAGACGGGCGGACCTAGCCTGCCGGAAAATCCGGTCGTGTGTAGGCAAGTCCATCCGTTCTGAAAGTCGGGCCGTAGTCCGCCAGAAAGTCCGCCGGGAAGAACGTCGGACCTGGTTTCACAGAAAGTCCGGTCGTGTGTATGCGGCATTAGAATCACTTTAACATTAATTCTGAATTGACACTAAAACCATCGTTCAGTGGCATTGATGACTTTAGTAACTCTCTAAACTAACTGCTCTTTTGAAGGTAATGTGGGATGGAAAGGAGCAAATGGAAAAAGTCAATTGCTTCTGGCAGAAGTTTCATTTTGGTCTTGTGATGAAGATTACTGAAGCTTAAAAGAAAAGTATGGGGTTTTTTTGTTTTTTTTTAGATTCATACTTACGTAGGTTGATGCAGCATCAGACCGATACTGCAACTGTCCCCCGGCATCCCTGCACTGAGAACTGAGCCACCGAACATCACCGATGGCTCGGTCCTCTCACCTCCCCGAGCGGAGAGCTGCTGACTGTTAGTCAGCAGCTCTCCTGCTCTGCTCCTCCATGCTCATTGGAGTGCTGAGCTGTGGAGGGGTGAGGAGCGGCTGTCTCAGAGGCTCACTGAGACTGGCATCAGTCAAGGCAGCTGGTGGATCCAGACTTCGGAAGTCGGAATGACGAGCTGCCTCGACTGATTGCAGTGGCGTCATCGGAGAATGGACTTCAGTTTCAGGAGTGCAAAACGAATAAAAAGCTCAGGCTGGACTTCTTTAATAATTTGCCTTCAAAAGATAAACCCCTGACCCTAAAGATGGAGGGAATCCTGGACATGTAGATTGGAGCTCCTTGAGCAGTGACAACAAATTTTACCATCAGTGAGATGGTAAAAGATGACTCGTGTAACAAAGTCAAACCTAACAGTGGATTGTGAAATCTGCTTGTCTTGACAGAATATTTACTATCCTTGTGTGGACTGAGGAGAACTTCAAGCTATGATGAGGCCTCACAGCTCTATGGGCCACTGATATTTGTCAAATCCTTTTCATGGTCTAAAGCCATATTGTTTAATAACTATTTAATGGCAGTATAACGTATTTTAGAGGCTAGTGAAGAGAGATGTAACCAGTTTCAAAATAAGTACATATTTTATATAGGCGATTGTGAACATTCATTGCCTCATAAACCACACTGTAACTTTTTTCAATGTAATAGATTTGTTGTTTATGTTTTGTGGATCAATTCTGGTTAGAACCTCTCCAAATGGGAGTATGTAGGATATGTATATTGTATGTCTAATTTATATACAGTATGAACTGTATTTGTTCCTGAAAGTACATGCATAGACAGTTGACAAGTCCATTTACATGTTAAGGCCTCATGCACACTGGACGTTTTTACTGCTGCTGGGGCATCATCCATTTTTGTTTTTTTCTGACTCTAAATGCCCCTCCATGTTAGCTTATGTGTCCATAGTGGCAGGAGCTTTTACAAACATTTAGAGGTAGGGGGAAAAAAAACACTGACAATGCGGTCATGAGCACCAGAGTTGGGCAGAAAAAATGCTTGATGCTACTAAGAGCTGCTAGAAGCTGTGCAGTAGTAAACCGCAGTTGAAGAAAAAAAAAATATCCTGCAAGGCAATGTCATAATGTGCTGGTATGCATCACATTCTAGCACATTATGAGAAACTTACCTCAAACGTAGCCCCCCAGCGCCGCACTGTCACTTCATTCCTTCCTTCCGTCTGAGTCACTCCCACACATGCGAGCAGGAGCCGTTGTTTACAGCACAGGCTCTGAATGTCCGGGACTGCATGCCAGACCTTCAGAGCACATGCGCCGCACAAGTACTGTTGGACTTTGTCATGCTATTACTGGATCCAATAAACTCTAAAGCGACGTACACACGGTCAAACTTTTTGACCGGACTGGTCCGACAGACCGAGTCCGGTGGACAATCCGATCATGTGTGTGCTTCATCGGACCTTCACGGACTTTTCCAGTCGAAAATCTGACGGACTTTAAAAAGTCAGTTGGAAGTCCGTTAAAAGTCCGTTGAAAGTCCGTCGGAAAGTCCGTTGGACCAGTCCGGTCGAAAAGTCTGCCCATGTGTATGCCCCATTACTCTCTCCGGGAAAGAACCAAGTTGCTGTGGAGAATTCATTCCTGTCAGCACACTCTTGTTTCCACAATAACACTAACAAATATTCCTAAATATTAGCCATTATTATCCATTATTTACAAAACTGACCACAGCACTTTGCATTTTTTAAAATCTGAACTATGTGTTACCCACTCCTCACCCCTGCACTATACTACTACCAAAAATGTATAATGCTCTAACCAAGCAGAACCCAGTAGACATGCGCAATTCATTTCAGTCCAAATATAAATTCTTACCAATTTTTGGTTATTTAGAGATTTGGGTGTATCCGAATGAATTTTGTGGAAATTTGTTTAATTTTGTTTCATATGTTTGTTTTCTAACGAATTCCAAATCTTTGGAATGATTTGAATTCGGATCAGTTGAAAAATGATCAACCCATTCGAATTCTGTGTGAAGAATAGCTGGTTGTTAAGGAGTGGGCCAGCAAACCAGCCGCCGCATCCTTAACAACCGATAACTCAACAGCTGTCAGCGGGCTTCCCCGCTAACAGATCAATGCAAACAAAAGAATGGCAGCAATAACAAAATGCAGAAAGAAAAACTATGTGGGGTCCCCCTCCAATCTATACCAGGCCCTTCAGTATGGATTTTAAGGGGAACCCCATGCCAAAAAAAAAAAAAAAAAAACAGCTTGGGTTCCCCCACAAAATCCATACCAGACCCTTATCTGAGCATGCTAGGCCCTCAACATGGGAGTGCTTTGGGGCAGGGGGTTCTGTTGGGTTTTTACTTACTTTTTATACTTTATTGTTGCATTATTTTATTGCTGGCATTCTTTTCTTTACATTTCAGCTGTTAGCAGGGAAGCCCGCTGACAGCTGATGAGTCATCGGTTGTTAAAGACGCAGCGGCCAGCTTCCCAGCCTGCTCCCTAGCAGGCTATTCTTCACACAGAATTCAAATCGGTCTAAAATTTTGGAATATTTCCAAAAATTTGGAATTCATTCGAAAAATTAAGAAATGGAAAGCAACTAAATGAATTCCGAAATGAATCAACGAAACAAAATTAGTAACACAACAAATCTATCCAAATCTATTTTTTCCATTCTGCACATGTCTAGAAGCCAGCCAGCCAGTCCAGAACTCAGCCAAGACAGAGAACAGAACTTAGTTCAGCCAGCCAACCAGGACAGATTTCAGACCAGCCAACAGGGTCAGAATTCATGCCAGCCAGCCAGTCCACAAATTTAATCCAGTCAACCAGGCCAGAACCCAGACCAGCTAGCCAAGAACTCAGACCAGCCAGCCAGGCCAGAACTCAGTCCAGCCAACCAGGCCAGATCTCAGAACAGCTAGCCAGGCCAGAACTGGGACTAGCCAGCCAGACCAGAACTCAGACCAGTTAGCCAGGCCAGAACTAGGATCAGCCAGTCCATAACTTGGACCAGCCAGCCAGGCCAGAACTTGGACCAGCCAGCCAGGCCAGAGCTCAGACCAGCCAGGCTGGAACTTGGACCAGACAGCCAGGACAGAACCCAGACCAGCCCATCAAGACAGACCTCAGAACAGCCAGGGGAGAACAAAGGGGAGCCCATTGGGCCAGAACGTGGACCAACCAGTTACACCAAAATACAGACCAGGCAGTTGATCCATCTTAACAAAGACCAGCCATGCCAAAATGGAGACCAGCCAGCCAACAATCAGTGGCAGTTGTTCTTCTTTCAATACAATGGAAAACAAAAAGCAAAAAAACAATAATTTTCATTGTGAATGGGAACATGATTACTTTTTTACCGAAGTGAATGGGAAGTGCGTGTTTGTTGTGCAAAACTTAGGCTGCTTTATTAAAGAAAGGAAATATTGAGAGACACTTAAAAACACTCCATTCTAAAATGGATAATGACTTTCCAAAAAAATCTGAGTTAAAAATACGGAAAGTGCAATATTTAAAAAATTGTCTTAATATACAACAAAGGATTAGGCTTGCAGAGAGAAGCATAGCCTCAACTATGGCCTCTTATTGCATGTCTCACCTCATAGCAAAGAGGAAAAAAACATTTGAGGATGGTGAGCTGGATGGTGAGATAAGTAAAGCCCCGTACACATGAGCGGAAATTCCGCCAGGAAAAGTCAGATGAGAGCTTTTGGTCCGAAAATGTGACCGTGTGTATGCTTCATCAGACTTTTGCTGGCGGAATTCCAGCTAGCAAAAGATTGAGGGCATGTTCTCAATTTTTCGGTCGGAAAAAGTTCTGATCAGAAATTCCGATCGTCTGTAACAACTCCGACATGCAAAATTCCTATGCATGCTCGGAAACAATTCAACGCATGCTCGGAAGCATTGAACTTCCTTTTCACGGCTCGTCGTAGTGTTGTACGTCACCGCGTTCTTGACGGTTGAAAGTTCAGCGAACTTTTGTGTGATCGTGTGTATGCAAGCCAAGCTTGAGTGGAATTCCATCGGAAAAACCATCCAAGATTTTTCCGACGGAAATTCCGCTCGTGTGTACGCGGCATAAAAGGGCTTTTTGGAAGCTGTTCTCTCTTTGACAACTTTAAAAACAAAACAGTAATAACACCTGCAATACATTTTCTTTAACTTTCTGCTAGAACAGTTACATGAAGAGTTGAAGTCATGGCAACTGACATGATTTCACAATGCAAAAAAGACTTGGCTGACTGGAACTATTTCTCACAGAAACCAATTAATTTTTAGCACTATGCCAAGGGGATGCAAGTTTCCCCCAATTTTTTTTATTATCATTTCATCCTGCACCAGCAAGCACTCTGTGGGACATTTTTTAACATGAATAAAGTTATGAAGACAGTTATTAAGATTGTTAACAAAATGCGGTCCCACTTGTTTCAAAGAAGGTTGTTCAGGGAGTTGATTGAAGAGCTGAAATGGAATATAACGAACTTTCCTATCACGCTAAGGTGCATTGCCTCAGCAAAAGAAAATACCTATATCATTCAAGCAGCTTCTACCAGTCACAGTAACTTTTCTAAAAGAACGTAATGAAGAAACATTTGTAGTGATGCTGGAAGATTCTGCCATGCTGGAAGACTTCACCTTTTTTGTCACTGAAAAATCTAATGATTTGAATCTGACATTTCAAAAGCAGAAATAAACATATTGTGGGCATGTTCTGAGGTAAAAGCATTTTTAGACAAACTTGATCTATGGGAGCATAATTAGAAAAAGGGAGATTTGAAGCACTTTCCAAATTTAAGAGAACAGATTGAGAAATCCACAACCTATGAAAGGGAGACATTTCTGATTGTAATTTCTCCACTGAAGGAAGAATTTGAAAAATGTTTCACTGATTTCAAGAGGATCGAACCTGTCTGTCAGTTTGTACATTTCTATTTTCAAACATAAATGTTGAAGAGTTATCTACTTCAATAGAAAAGGCAATTCATGAAGATCAATCTTCTGTTGAGGTGGAATTTTTTTCTCTGAGAAGTGACTTGTCTGTGAAGTGTGTTACCAATTTAATAAATGCCTGGTGTGTAGTTCCAAAGGAAAAGTATACCCTTTTGGTTTCTGTGAGAAAAGGCCTTCTTTGCCTTTGTGTACCTCTATGAGTCAGAATTTTCAAACATGAACTTTAGCAATAACAAATATAGGAGCAGACTGACAGATGAACATCTGGGCTCCTGCATCAGGCTTTTAGGGTGATGAATTACTCCAGACATAAAAAATGTGAATCAAAGAGAATGCCAAGTTTCTCACTGAAGCTATAAAAGTACGATAAAGTAATGTTTTTATATCACTTCTATTATTATATATTTTATTTATTTATAAATTATAATATTTTATTTCAGAAGAAAAAAGGAAGACACCTTTCATAAAAGCATACATAACTGAGGTGCTAATCACCGAAAACAGGGCAATATACACATATCTAGAAAGTTAAATACAATCTGTCCAAAAACATGATAGATATATATCAACATATTATTCAAGATAAATATCCCACCTCAGTCATAGACTTAAAGAAAAACAGAACCCCAGACTCAGGATCCTATGATACCACAACACACAGGAAAAACCCCCATGTGGTGGAAAGATGTTGAACCATCTCCTCCCTCCCTTTGTTTTCCAAAAAGAATAAAGAGAAAGAAAAAGAAAAAAGAAGAGGTAGATGAAGGAAAAACAAAAAAAAGACCCCTCCTCCCCTTAAGGGGGAAAAACCAAGAATCCCCTCCACAGGAGCAAGCTTACAAGGACATCAAATATCTAAATTAAAGGGTATAAAATATTAATTTCCTCAACTAATAGAACTCACATCAATGGTAGTCCCTCCCTCCTCTGAGTTAATAAAAAGGTTCCATGAAGACCATTTTTTCATGTATATCTCTTGTTTCTGCCTGGCTGTCCAGACCAGATCTTCCATTTGATTCAACTCCTCCACCTTCCTGAGCCACAGTCCCACTGAAGGTGGTTGTGTCTGCTTCCAGGTAAGAGGAATGCAAGGTTTGGCCACATTCTAAAGGTGACACAGAATAGATTTCTTTTACGTCTTAACAGGTATTTTGGAGTCATGCAATAGAAAGAAGGTTGGGTCTTCAGGGACCTCCCAAATACTGAATTTTTGAGTGATCCTCTGGACCTCTCTCCAGTGGCACTCAATTCTGGAGCAAGACAAAAAAATGTGTAGTAACGTCCCACATTTTTCCTGGCATTGCCAGAAACTATCAGATGTGCCCAGGAAGTATTTATGGAGTAGGACCGGAGTCCTGAACCATTGAAAAAAAATCCTAAAATTTGTTTCCTGCACTTTTGTGCAAATGGAAGATTCAAATATAGAGTGTATTATGTTGGTACACTGCTCCTTCGAGAAGGCTCTATCCAAATCCAACTCCCATTTAATTAAAAAAATGGCAATTGGAAGTCCTTCAGATGTGCAGCCAACAGAGCATACATGGGAAAGGATATGGTCCTCTCTCAGTGCAATATTCTTCAAATGGAAGCAAGTTGCCCTAAAAAATGCTAGGAGCAGCTAGAGTATGTAAAAAATGTCTTAGTTGTGTCGCTCACCAAAAATCCAATTGATAGAGTGTGGTTCTAGATGTCAATTTTTTGAACGTGGGCCAAGATCCCGATGATGCAAAATGAGAGACCTGATATAGCCCCTGGTCCAACAGTGTATCAAAGGCCCCTGTCTGTAAACCCGGGGCAAATTGTGGGTTCCCCAAAATGGGGACTCCATTGATGATAGCTTACACTTAGAGAAAAGCCCAAAGCACAGACGTAGCATGGGCCCTATCAATGGGTGTGTCTTAATAGAAGGTGGAATATCACTAAAACGCCAAGAGGCCCTATGTAGCAACACGCTGCTCTGTGCCTGCTCTAGACTTGGATACATTTTTAGGTCCCTATGTCAACCCCACTCAGACGGCCTAAGAGGGTGACCTGATAGTATTTATACAGATCAGGTACAGCCAACCCACCATATTGCTTAGTAAGTGTCAGCAAAGACCTTCTAAACCTTGGCTGTTTATGTGCCCAAATAAATCCAATAAAGAGTGCGTGTATCCATTTAATGTAATGCCTGAGTATAAAAATTGGTATAGCCTGGAATAAGTATACAAAATTTGGTAGGATGTTCATTATAATAATACACCTCCCAAACCAGGAGTGGAGCCCCTTATGCCACTTCTCCAAGAGAGTTTGCACTTTATGAAGAAGTGGTGGAAAGTTAAGTTTAAATGTACGTGAAAGATCAATTGGGATAAATCTACCCAGATACTTCAAGGCTTGATCTGTCCATTTAAATTTATAGCTGGATTTCCGTGTCCTCATCAGAATGCTAGTAAATGCTATTCCTATAGCCTCCGACTTAGAATGCTTAATCTTAAAATAAGATAAGGAACCATAAATCTCCATTTCATGATAAAGATTAGGGATATCATTGGATTGCTCAATGAGAAAAGCATATTGTAGGCATAAGCCAAAACCTTATGCTGAGTTCTTTCAACCGTCAGTCCCTGGATGTCAAGGTTTAACCAAATCTTACAAAGGAAAGGTTCCAAGGAAAGAGCAAAAATGAGGGGTGACAGCGGACACCCCTGCCTGGTCCCATTAGTGACCATAAAGGGGGGGCAAAAAAACATCTACCTGAACCTGTGCAGCTGGTGAAGTCTAAATACATGAGATCCATCGAAGCATGTTGTCTTCCAACCCTACATGTTGCAGAACTGAGAATATAAACTGCCAATTAACCCGATCGAAAGCCTTCTCTGCATCCATTCCAAGAAACATACATGGGGTCTTAGATGAATTGGCCACGTGAATTAAGTTCAAAGCCTTAATAGTATTGTCCCATGCTTTCCGCCTCGGGACAAACCCCACTTGGTCAAGATGAATCAGAGAAGGCAGTTGTTGCAATCGTGTTGCAAGGATCTTGGCAAAAAGTTTCAGATATATGTTTAAGAGAGAAATTGGCCTATAACTCCCACATTGCATGGGGTCTTTACCTTCCTTAGGTATGACCATGATAAGGGCTTTCAAGGATTCTGTATGGAAAGAGATTGAGTCACCTAGACCATTAAACATCTTTGCAAGATAAGATCCCAAAGTGAGCAAGAGGAGTTTGTAGTAATGAAATGTAAAACTATCTGGACCAGGAACTTTACCCATCTTTGCCGAGCTCACCGCAGCCTGTAGTTCCTCTAATGTAATTGGTGATTCCAATTCCTGCTGTGCAATGCAGACATAAAACCAGGCATTCTTGAAGATGCCAGGTACTCATTCACTACAGACTGAACAGGAGGGTCTAAATGCAAATTATAGAGGGAGAAATAGAAATCACCAAATTTCTGGGCTATTTGTCTAGGTAAGGTAAATCTTTCTCCGTCGACTCGACACCTAAAATCAATGGGACATCAGTCATCGATTGTTGCTACCGCAAAGCTCTAGCAAGTAGTTTGCCACATTTGTTGCCAGATTCATAAACATGTTTGCATCCTACCTGTATTGCCCTTTTGGCTTTATAAAGTAATAGGTCAGTAACCTGTCTATGGGTGGTCAAAAGCTCTAGTTCTACATCAGGAGAGGGGGGCATATTTATGGAGTAATTCTAATCGATGTATATCTGTTTGCAGAGATGTTAACTTTGCATCCCTCTCACATTTAATCATAGCACGGTGTTTAATCAAGACACCATGAATCACTGCTTTGTGGGTCACCCATATCAACCCCGGAGCACATTCGGGAGTATCATTAGTCTGAAAGAACCATGTAACCTCCCTAAGAAAATCTTCCAAAACAACGGGGTCCTGTAGGAAGCTTTCATTAAGTTTCCAAATCGCCGGACCAGGGCGACAGGTATCTAAGATATTTCAAGAAAATTGGTGCATGGTCCGACCAGGTGATCGATCTAATAGTGGCTTTGACAACTAAATGTAATTGGTTACGAGGAATGAAAAAAAAAATCTATGTGAGAGTATGACCTATGCAGCGAGGAGAAAAAAAATAATATTCTCTTTCCCCAGAATGGAGGAGGCACCACACATCCACTAATCTTGCTCCATGAGATCTGCTTCTGGGGCCAGGCAGAACTGACAAGGAGCCTGTTAAGGTATCTTCCCTAGGAATCAAAGGTACATTGAGGTCCCTTCCCATGATCAATTGGCCCTCTGAAAAATTCCAAAAGTTAATCCAGGAAATTTCTAAAAAAGAGATTCTGTTGTACATTAGGGGCATAGAAAGAGGCCAAGGTTACCCCAAACCCCCCAATTGTACCTTTAAGAAATAAATATTGACTCCCAGCGTTCACGAGAGATTCTGGACAGATCCATGGGACTTTACTAGAGATCAAAATAGACACTCCCCTGGACTTAGTAACTGGGTTAGTAGCATGGTAGACCAATGGAAAAGCTCTATTTCCATGCAAAGGAAGACTGTTCTCCCTAAAATGTGTTTCCTGAAGGAATGCAATATCAACCCAAATCCTGAAAAAGTATACGTCGCTTTTCAGGAGTGTTTAGTCCCTTATCGTTAAGGAACATTGTAAAAGAACCATTAGAATGCACCCAGCGCACTCACGGGCAACTACGGATGCCCATAGGCACGAATGCGCATGCGTGGCGGACTGCGTTCATGCCCAGGAGCACGTCCCTAGTGCCAATTGGCACCAGACGGCCTATTTAAAGGATTCCCTGAGCCCTGATCAATGCTGACTGGTCTTCAGCTGTTCCCTGATATCTGGAATCCTGCTGTTATCCTGCTTGATACCTGTTGCTGAACTTGGCTTTCCTTGACCCTGCTTCTGGACTCTGTTATGTTCCTGATTACTGGTTCCTGATCCCGCCTTCCCATTTGACCTTGCTTCTGCCTAATGCCTTGGTACCTTGCTGCCCGCCTGCTATGGAACCCGGCTATCCTAGTGACCTCGCTCCTGTTTCCTGCTTGGCTCAACACTGCCATCTGAGTGTCTGCGACTATGATCCTGCAACTTTCTGCTGCAAGCCTGACAGAAACTCTACATTGCCTGACTTTCCAGTTCTGCAGTCCAAGCAGAGTGCCTCTTTAAACTCAGCTGACCCATGGTGCACGGTTGCTCTTCCTAATCTGATGGTTCTCCTGCCTTCCCAAGGTCGCATCCTCTGCTACAAGTTTCCGGGTCTACATCTGCAGGCACTCGTGTTCCTCCTGTCCCTCAGCTCCCTCTGTTCCACTCTCAGCAGGACCTGGGCTGGAGATACAAGAGAGGCCAACCTCATCATTTCAGTCTCCCTTCAGGTATATGACAGTACCAGTCAGCCAATGATTGAGTCTGAAAGGGAGGTCTCTCTTCTGACAACCCTCTGCCGGACTTTTACCACACTTTCTCATGTAGTGCAAGGGTTGCATATGAACTTTTTTCAACTACATAACCAACTGCAGCCTGCATCCAGCTTGGATTCCACCTCAGAGTATTCAAGAGTCAAGGATTCCGCTGCTCAGACCATGACTTGTACCCATGTTGAACTATCTTGTCCTCCTGAGCCCAGAGTACCATTGCCTGAACGTTTTTCTGGGGATCGTAGAAAATTCAGGACTTTTAAGAATACCTGTGAACTTTTTTTTTCTCTGCTGTCTCGCACATTTTTCTACCGAGAAAGTGAAGGTGGGATTCCTCATCTCTCTGCTACTGGAGGAACTCCAGGCTTGGGCACACCAGCTTCAGGAGCAACATGACCCTATCCTGGCTTCAGTAAACTCCTTTTTTACTGCCATGGCTCAACTGTATGCTGATACTTTCCGTCACCAGACTGCTGAAACCACGCTGAGCCACTTGCAATGGGGCTCAAGGCCTGTGGAGGATTATGTATCGGACTTTCGATTGTGGAACACTGATACCAAGTGGAATAACTCAGCATTACGTTTCCAATTTTGTCTCGGCCTGTCTAAAGCTATCAAAGATGAACTTGCCAGGGTGGGAACACCCACCTCCCTGAATAACTTAATTCATCTCTGTATACAGATTGACCGCCGCCTGCACGAAAGAGAGTTCGAAAGAGCTGGGAACCTCCTTCTGATGCCTGCTCGTTCTGGGGCCCCATTATCTGCCTCCTTTACGGCAATGCCTAAGAACACCACTGACATCTAGAAGGCTCCACGCGCCATCTTTCCTAGATCTCCTCTGTCCAAACAAGAATGGTCTGGAAGTCACTGTAACAATCTCTGTGTCTACTGTGGCGATGAAGGACACTTTCTAAGGACTTGTCCCCGAAGACACCGTAGGAGACTATCTCCTCCACCTCATACTGTTGCTGTACTAAATACCAGCCAAAACCACACCTTGCTGCCAGTCTCCTTCAGGCTAGCAGAAAAGACTCTCGCTGTTTCTGCCATCCTGGACTCTGGGGCTTGTAGTTGTTTTGTGGACTCTTCCTTCACAGCCATGCATGAACTGCCCCTGTATGCCAAAAGAAACAGCTTCTCGGTTCACCTGACGGATGGTCCAGGCATCAAATCTGGACCTGTCAATCTAGAGACTACACCTATCTTGTGTCTTACATCTTCTGAGCATCAGGAATTCTTATGTTTGGATGTCATTATGTCCCCTCTGATAGAGCTAAAATTTGGGGTCTGTTAGAACCTCTTCCTGTACCTGATAAGTTATGGAGCATGATCTCTATGGACTTTATTGTCAAATTACCCCCGTCTGAAGGATTTACCACCATTTTTGTAATTGTGCTTCGTTTGTCCAAGATGGCCCACTTTGTGCCCCTGAAAGGTACCCCTTTCGCTACAGAAACTGCCTCTTCCTTTATCAGGGAAGTAGTATGTCTACACGGTATTCCTGTTAACATCACTTCAGACTGTGGGGTACAATTTACTTCCAGATTCTGGAAATCCTTATGTGAAGTCTTGGGCATTAAACACTGTTTATCATCTGCCTATCACCCGCAGACGAACAGTCAAATGGAGAGAACGAACTAGACCCTGGAACAATATCTGTGTTGTTTTTCTTCTTTTGCACAAGATGACTGGGCATCTCTTTTGCCGGAGTTTGCTTATAATAACTCAATACATTCTGCTATCAAACAAACACCCTTCTTTGCAAACTAAAGGTTTCACCCATCCTTCTTGCCTGATTTCCCCCAAGAATCTTCGGTACCAGCAGTACAGAATCGTCTGGAGTTCTGGAGGTCCAAAAATCAGTTCTTGCAAGAAGCTATTACCAAATCTCAGGCAAATAATAAAGGTTCTATAATAAGAAGAGGAGAGGTAATCTAGACCTGAAACCTGAGGATAAGGTATAGTTGTCTACTGCAAACCTAAACCTGGCTTGTATCTCAAAGAAATTAGGACCAAGATACATTGGCCCATTCCCAGTAAAGAAGAAGGTTAATGCTGTAGCCTTCGAGCTAAGCTTGCCGGAGAGTTTGAGAATTCATCCGGTGTTTCATGTGTCCCTTTTAAAACAGGCTGTGGCGGATCCTTTTCCTGATCGGGAACCTGAGATTCCTGCTCCACTGCTTGTCCAATGTAATGAAGAATTTGAGGTGGAAGCTGTCCTGGATTGCAGGAAGAGAAGGGGCCAAACTCAGTTCCTAATTAAGTGGAAGGGCTATGGCCCTAAAGATAATTCATGGGAACCTTCCTCCAATGTGCATGCTCCATGATTGGTTCAAGCCTATCTTCATCTCCACCCTGAAAAAAGTTCCTTAGTGAGCATCTGGAGGCTGCCCATAAGGGGGGGCAATGTAAGAGAACCATTAGAATACGTCCGGCGCGCACTCGCACATATGCGCACGCTTACGGGTGACTGCAGATGGCCATAGGCACCTATGCGCATTCGCGTGCGCGGTGGACTACATGCATGTGCAGGAGCACTTCCCTAGTGCCAATTGGTGCCAGACAGCCTATTTAAAGGGTGCCCTGACCCCTGATCAATGCTGACTGGTCTTCATCTGTTCCCTGATATCCTTATTCCTGCTGTTATCCTGCTTGATACCCGTTGCTGAACTTAGCTTTCCTTGACCCTTCTTCTGGACTCTGTTATATTCTTGATTACTGGTTCCAGATCCCGGCTTCCCATTTGACCTTGCTTCTGCCTAATGCCTTGGTGCTCATCTGCTACCGAACCCGACTATCCTAGTGACCTCGCTCCTGTTCCCTGCTTGGCTCAACACTGCCATCCGAGTGTCTGTGACTACTGTCCTGCGACCAGCTGGGACTTCCTGCTGCAAGCCTGACAGAAACTCTACATCTCCTGATGTTCCAGTTCTGCAGTCCAATCGGAGTGCCTCTTTAAACTCAGCTGACCAATAGTGTACAGCTGCCCTTCCTAATCTGATGGTTCTCCTGCCTTCCCAAGGTCGCAGCCTCTGCTACAAGTTTCCGGGTCTACACCTGCAGGCACTTGTATTCCTCCTGTCCCTCAGCTCCCTCTGTTCCACTCTCAGCAGGACCTGGGCTGGAGATACAAGAGAGGCCGACCTCATCATTGCAGTCTGCCTTCAGGTACGTGACAGATATTATGAAGAGAGTATCCATCCCGCTCCTGAGTCACAGACACCAAAGAAAAGGAGGGGAGAGAGGAAGAGGAGAGGAGAAAGGGGAGAAGGAAAGAGAGGAAGAGAGAGAAAGAGATAAGAAAAAAACACCTCCCCAAAAACAGACTCCAAATTAATAAACTGTGGCCACTCATGGTGGACGCTATACGGCGACCTCCCTGTGGGTCACTAAAGCAAATTTGCTTGAAGCACTATAATCTCTAGGCTATATGAGTACTGGCCTACTGGGGGGATGTAGTTAAGCATGACTGATGAAAAAGGAGCTCCTGGCGATCTCCACCAGTCAACGTACAAAATAAATAAAAAGACTAAACAGCAACAATGTCTGTATATATATGATCAAATCTAATAAACCAACCCTGAAATTCAAATGATGAGCAAAGCAAAACCTGGTTATAGAAGAAAAAAATGTAAGGCTATACTCAAAGGGTTACTCCTTCCTTAATTAGGAACAAGATAATGTTATTTATTCTACAAATACATGTCCTAGGGTGACTAGTTCTATCCCAGGTGTAAAGAGGAGAGAGAGAAAAAAAACGCACCCTCTTTTCACTAGCTTCCCTCCCCTTCCTCCTCTTCCCTTGTGCGCTTCCCCCAACTCCCCCCCAACTCTTTCCATCTGTTTTCCTGACCTCCAGCCCCTCCATTGCCATTAAGATTTTATAAATCCGTGATGTACAATTTCTTGTGTTTGGTGATATACACAGCCGCTCTAGAGTTTTTAGGTCTTCCAATGATCTTATTGGTTGTGGCAAAGTTGTAACAAAATGCTTCAACTGGAGGTACCGCCATTCATTAAACACCATCAAATCTGTTTTGTGTTTTAATTCTTGAAATGTGCATATTTTCCCCTTTTCTATTATGTCCTTTAATTGTGCATTTTGATTTTTTATCCATGCTCCAAATAATTTCCCTTTTCCCTTGTTTATGTATTTGGTCCCATATGCTAAGTACATATCATATCATTACATGTAAGTTCTCACCTAGTGCTCTAAATTGAGGTGGAATCCAAATAATTCTCCTAAACCGTTTATCACTCATTATATTCTCAATTTGTACCCATCTTTTTCATTTTTCTCCCTTATCCACTCCATTACTCGTGAGATTAAAGCAGCGTTATAATATTTTTAAAAGTCTGGTACCTTTAGCCCGCCTTGCGTTTTATCTTTCCTTATTACCGAGAATGAAATCTTGGTTTCCTATTCTGCCAAATGAACTTGGTTATTATATTTTTTAATGTTTTAAAGTATGTCTGAGGTAGAGAAATGGTCAACATTTGGAATTTGTACATAACCTTCGGTACTATTACCATCTTTATGGTATTTATTCATCCTATCCATGAGAGGGCTCTTGTTGCTATTTTTCTTATTTCCACTTTTATTTCATTTAGTAGTGGGATATAGTTTACCTGGTATATTTTCCCTGGAGATGATGTTTATTATCTAAATATTTTAATGCTGTCTTCCATATAAATTGAAATTCTTCCTGTAGGCACCGTTCTCCTGTTTGATTTAGAAAGATTTATTTTTAAGTTTGAAAGTTCCCCATAATATTTCAATATCTTCATTAAATTGGGCATTGTGATCCTTGGATTAAAAATGTAGAATACTGCATCATCAGCATAAGCTGCTATTTTATGCTCCTACTCTCCTATCTTAATCCCTCCTATATCTAGGTTATGGGCCTCCCAGAGGGTAGCCTCTGTTATCTCCTTTGTGTCATTTATTTTAAAATATTGTTCTAGTTCCTCTTATTTTCCTTTTCTTTACCCTGTATTAGTTCTTCTTTTTAATCTTCATGAATTAGATTTTTTTTGAGCTCCTGGTATCTTCATTTCCATACTCACCGTGGAGTGATCTGACAATGTTGTTATTTCAATATTCGCCCCAGTCACCAAGTCTAATAACCCATGTTCGACCATTATAAAGTCAATCCTTGAGTATGTCCCGTGCACAGGGGAGTAGAATATATAGTCCTGTGTCTTAGGATGCTGCACTCTCCATACGTCCAGCATTTGACACTGGTATAAATTATTTTTTATTATTTTCAGCTGTGCATTCCTAGTCACCTGTACATGTGACATACTATCAATTCTTGGTTCCAAGCAGAAGTTTAAATCTCCTGTCATAATCACACTTCCCTTTTTAAAGTCCATTAACTTCCCCATGACCTGCCTCAAATAATTTGTTGGATTCTTATTGGGGCAATAGATGTTTGCCAGAGAACATTCCATTTCACATAATTTTCCTTTTAGAAAGAGACTTCTGGATCTGTCATCCTTTCCTCCAATATGAATCACACTCCTCTTGCCATCCCAATAGCAACCCCCTTTACTCTTCTTGTTGTAGAATCCCCATAATACCATATTGAGTAATCATTTGAAAACAGCTTTACATTGGTATCATGGGAAATATGCATCTCCTGAAGGAACACTACCCCAGCTTTATACTGTTTAGCCTTCTTTAAAATGTTATGTATCTATGCTGGCGTATTGAGCCCACGAACATTCTATGATATAAATTTTATTGATGTCATCTTTGATTACCAAGCTCCTTTTTCCTCTCTCTATCCTCTCTATTCATTAGAACCTTCACTCTATTTCTAAACTGTCTGGGAGAAAAATAATCTGGTTGGTGTAGATCACATAGATAGGGCTCTCCAGGACCCCCCCCCTCTACCAGTGATTCTCTTATCCTGCGGTGAGACTCTGACCATGCCTCCCTCCCAGCGAAAAAAAAAGGGTGGGGGTGGGCCGGGAGTGCTTCAGTGATCCAAGTGTCCCAACTCTCCGTGCCCTTTTTTCCCTGCTGCCACTTATTCCCTCCCCATCCACTTCCATTCCCCTTCTCACTCCCCTAAGCCTGTTCTGCTAAAAGTTTTTCCACGTATTCCCTTCTGTTTCTGCTCTATTCAGCTTAAACTCTGTCTATCTTATCACATTCTCCAGCACAACCTAATTCTATTCAGTCTCTAGGGTATTCTTAATTTTTGTTTTTATTTTTAAGTCTTCCTTGCAACTCTATGCAGCTTTTGCCATTGCTCTTCTTTCTTCTGTGTTAATATTTCTTCTTCTGTCCATCCTGGGATAACCTTAGCTTGTAAGTCCAATTTGTTACAGAATTCTTGTAGGTCTTCTGGAGACCTTAATTTTGTTGATCTTCTGTCCTTCTGGCCTATTAGAGATACCAGGAAACCCCAGCTGTATTTGATGTTCTTTATTAGAATTTGCTCAAGTAAAGGTTTGAAGAGTCTTCACCTAGCCAACGTCTCTGGTGCCAAGTCTGTGAAGAGTTGGAGGTCCACCCCTTCATATTTTAATGGTGGTCGTCTTCTCATTTCTCCCCAAATTTGTGCTTTTTCTTCGTATAGTTGAAATCTCACTATGACATCTCGGGGTAGATCAGTTGCTATGTTTTGGGGTTTTCTGATCCAGTGGATTCTCTTGATCTTGAGGCAGTCCTCTACCGCTTTATCCAACAGAGGGTTAAATATTTTATTCATTATTTTTCTTAGATCTTCTCCTCTTTCTTCTGGTAGAGCACGGATCCTTAAATTCTGTCTTCTATTTTGGTTCTCCTCATCTTTTAGTTTATATAAAACATTCTCCTCTGATCTAATTGCATACCTTTAACTTGTTCTTTTAATTTTTCGTTTTTAAAGTTTTATTGGTTTTCAATAAATCAACATAACAGAGATATCAAAAATAGAGGTCATAGTACAAAACATTGATTATCATATTGACATATGGTTAGATCATCCAGGATTAAAAGGCTTAGGTAAGAGCCAACATGGTTTTCTGTTAGCATCTATCAGGTGTTTTGTATGTAATTTAAATTAGGAGGACGTTGGCGCTTCACCTCGCTCCAGACACCTCCAATGGGATCACACTGTGCCCGGAGCAAGGTAGATGCACTCCAGGCCCATACCTTTCCCAATCCCATAGAAGCTTTCATAGTGTAGAATCTTAGGTGTTTTGGGTCCACTAAGGGACCGTTCCTGGAAGCACCTCGACCTTTATAGTAATTCTGGTCCTGTTTAGGTTTAGGACCTCTTTAGGCCATATGGACCCTATTGTGCGATTAATTAACCAATATTGTGGAGTTTAGACTACATAAGGGGAAGAAAGAGGAGAGTAGGGAGAGGAAAGAGAAGAGGAGAGAGAGTTGCCAGCCTGTGCGATGTCAACCCCAGTGTTCAGGGACCGTTGTTGCCGGGTAGCAGGGAAATGCCCATGTGTTGGGCCCAGGGTTCCCATGTCGCTTTGAATTGTTTGGTTGTGTCCAAGATGGTACTTACTATTTTTTCTTTGGCCATTATCCAGGAAATTTTCCTTTTCGTGGGTAATAGCGAGACCTTGGGTCATTTCCAGGCCTTGGCTATAGAGAATTTTGCCCCCATTAGGATAAACAGGATCAATTTGCGAGTGAGTTTGGGGATACTTGGGATGAATCTATTGAGCATGCTATGGTCGGGGTTTGGGGGACAGCGCAGCCCGTGACCTTGCGAATGAGGTGGAAAATATTATTTCAGAACCCTCTGAGTTTTGGGCATTCTCACCAAATGTGTAGCATAGAGCCCAAGTTCTGACAGCCCCTGAAGCACAATGGGGACGAGGAAGGGAATATGGACACTAATCTAGTAGGGACAAGTTACCATCTCGTAAAGATTTTAATGTTGGCTTTTATGAGTGAGGTATTGACAATGCCTTTGAGTGATCTGGAGAATGACTTGTGCCAGTCCTCCAAGTTCCATGTGTTTTGGAGGTCTTTTACCCAAGCCAGCATATAAGGTAGTTTGTTAGTGTTCCTCGCAAGTGACGCATAGATTATAGATATCCCTCCCTTCTGCTCCATTGCCTGACCACACCAGCATTCGTAATCCGTAAACATGGGGGGTTTGGTTTGTTTTTCCATATGGAATGAATGTAATGGGAAATTTGGTAGAACCTGAATTTTTCGGTGATGGGGAGATCGGTGATGGGGAGATCTAGTTCCTTTTTAAAGTGCTTAAGGGGCAAAGGACCAGTGCAGGAATAAAAGTTTCCGATGCGGTACACCCCCTTGTCTAGCCACCATTTGAAGGATTTGGTGTTCATGCCCGGTTTAAATCTAGGGTTATTGAAAATGTGGGCTAGTGGCTGGATATCATAGACCAGTGAAGGAAGTTTTCTCAGTGAATCCCACAGAGAGAATGAGTGTGAAAGAGTAGGGGATGGGATTGGGGGGTCTACTCTTGGGTGGACACCATAGTAGGAAGTCTAGTGTGAATTTAAGTACTGCTTGTCTCTCTATGGCCACCCAATCTGGTTTTTCTACTCTGAGGTAGGGATGGGCGAGCGGTTCGGCCCGAGCATAAGTTCGGGCCGAACTTTGGTTGTTCAGATGTTCTGCAATCACCGAACAATATGCTGTGTTCGGGGCAAATTCGATAGCCGCCGGAACACTGTTAAAGTCTATGGGACACTAACATGAAAAATCAAAAGTGTTAATTTTAAAGGCTTATATGCAAGTTATTGTCATAAAAAGTGTTTGGGGACCTGGGTCCTGCCCCAGGGAACATGTATCAATGAAATTATTTTTTTAAAATGGCTGTTTTTTCGGGAGCAGTGATTTTTTTATTGCTTAAAGTGAAACAATAAAAATGAAATATTCCTTTAAATATTGTGCCTGGGGTGTGTCTATAGTATGCATGTAAAGTGGCGCATTTTTCCTGTGTTTAGAACAGTACCACAGCAAAATGACATTTCTAAAGGAAAAATTGTCATTTAAAACTGATCGCCGCTGTAATGAATTGTCGGGTCTTGGCAATATAGATAAAACTCTTTGAAAAAAAGAGCATGCAATCCCCTCGTCTATTACCAGGTCCTTTGGGTCTGGTATGAATATTAAGGGTAACCCCAAATCAAAATTTAAAAAAATATGCGTGGGGGTCCCCCTAAAATCCATGGGGACAAGTCCTTTATTAAAAAATTAAAAAATAAAAATGTCCCACAATGTCCATTCATCTTCTTCTATCTCGCTGCGAGAGAAGAAGAAAAAATGCAACCGATCCACCTCTATGGGAGGCCCCCGGTGTGTGCCGCTTCTTCGCTTGTGACAGTTCTTACATAACTGAGGGCGGGGCCACCCGGTGACGTACCTGGGTGACCCGCCCTCTCTGACGCCACGGGACTTCCCTATGGCTTCCCCATGGCATCAGAGGGGAGCGGGGTCACCCGTTTACGCCACCGGGTGGCCCCGCCCCCTCTGACAACACAGGGACTTCCCTATGGCTTCCCCGTGGCATCAGGTACATCACTGGGTGGCCCCGCCCTTAGTTATATAAGAACTGTCAAGGAGAAAAAGTGTCACATGGCTCGAGCCTCCCATAGAGGCCGGTCAGTTGCATTTTTTTTCCTTTTTCAGTCCGTCACGGGGAGATAGAAGAAGATGAATGGACATCATGGGACATTTTTATTTTTTTATTTTTTAATGAAGGACTTGTCCCCAAGCTGTGTCTTGTTGTTTTTAACATTTTGACACTTTTTTTGTGAAATGGTAGGGGTACTTGTACCCTGTTACCATTTCACACGGGGAGAGGCCGGGATCTGGGGGTCCCCTTGTTAAAGTGGGCTTCCAGATTCCGATAGGCCCCCCGCCCGCAGACCCCTACAATCACCGGGCAAGGGTTGTGGGGATGAGGCCCTTGTCTCTATCAACATGGGGACAAGGTGCTTTACGGGGGCTACCCCAAAGCACCCTCTCCATGTTGAGGACATGTGGTCTGGTACGGTTCAGGAGAAGGGGGGTGCTTTCTCGTCCACCCCTCCTTTCCTGTGGCCTGCCAGGTTGCGTGCTCGGATAAGGGTCTGGTATGGATTTTGGGGGACCCCTACACCATTTTTTTTTAATTTGGCGCAGGGTTCCCCTTAATTTCCATATCAGACCCTAAGGACCTGGTATGGATTTTAGGGGAACCCCCACGCAATTTCTTTTAAAATTTTGGTTCGGGGTTCCCCTAATATTCATACCAGACCCAAAGGGCCTGGTAATGGACTGGGGGGGACCCATGCTCTTTTTTTCAATGAGTTTTATCTATATTGCTGTAGGTTACAGCCGCGATCAGTTTTAAATGACAATTTTCCCTTTAGAAATGTCACTTTGCCATGGTACTGTTCTAAACATGGGAAAAATGTGCCACTTTACAGGCATACTATAGACACCCACCAGGCACGATATTTAAAGGAATATTTCATTTTTATTGTTTCACTTTAAGCATTAAAAAAATCACTGCTCCCGAAAAAACGTCCGTTTTTAAAAAAAAATTTTTGCATTGATACATGTCCCCTGGGGCAGGACCTGGGTCCCCAAACACTTTTTATGACAATAACTTGCATATAAGCCTTTAAAATGTGCACTATTGATTATTCATGTTCGTGTCCCATAGACTTTAACGGTGTTCGTGTGTTCTGCCAAATTTTTTGCCTGTTCGGTATGTTCTGGTGTGAACTGAACCGGGGGGTGTTCGGCTCATCCCTACTCTGAGGTAGACGATGGATAATTGTGCTAAACTTGCAGCTTGGTAGTACCATATTAAGTTTGGTAGGCTTAGTCCTCTCATTGCGTGGCCTTTCTTGTCCCAAATGAATCTGGTAATCTTTCCCTGAAAGGATTTAAGGTGGTCTCTTCTGATTGGGATGGGGAGGAAGTGGAATAAGTATAGTAACCTGGGGAGAAGGGTCATCTTGACAGAATTAATTCTACCCATCTATGCCATTTTATATGGGGCACAGTTTCTAAGATCAAATTCTAGTTTTCGTTAAATTGGGGAGTAGTTTGTCTGATAGAGGTCTTCGACCTTAGGGGGGATCTAATGGAGGTATTACTCCATTGGGATTTGAAGGAGTTCTTCAGTTGAGAGATAAGGGAGTGTTGTAGGGAGACGTTTAGTGCTTATGATTTAGCCATATTTACCTGTAGACCTGATATTTTCGCAAATTTATTCAGTAAGTGAAACAAATTAGGGAGTGAGGTGGACAGAGAAGTTATGAAGAGGAGCAAATCATCAGCGAACAGGGCGCACTTATGGGTTTTCTGACCACACTGTACTCCCCTGATATCTGGGTGGGTATGGATAGCTATCACTAATTATTCAATCATCATGGCAAATATCAGGGGTGAGAGCAGGGAACCCTGGCATGTGCCCCTAACTACCTTAATCGGGTTTGAATGGTACCCTTGTAGCCTGACTTTAGCTTCTGGTGTGGAGAACAGGGCCTCTAGGATCCCGATAAAGTTTGGACTGAATCCCCAATGTCGGAGTACCGCAAATAGATACATCCAGGAGACCGAATCAAAAGCCTTTTGGAGATCTAGCGATAAGAGCAAGCCCTCTTCTCTGAGTCCTCCCTCCCATCCGGATTACAGTATTGAGATTATGTCTACTGCTCTTCGCACCTGGTCAGGGCCCTGCCATCCCGGTATGAATCCAACCTGGTCCTTATAAATATATTGACCAATAAATGCAGCTAGGTGGTTTGCTAAGACTTTGGTTAAGATTTTTAAATCATTGTTAATCAGTGAAATGGGTCTGTAGTTCCCTACAATCCCTGCATCTTTTTTGGGTTTGGGTATTACAAAGATGTAGGCTGAATTTAGTTGGTTTTCCAATGGGATTCTATTCTTTTTTGAGTTAACGTTTTATAGTAAGGTGTTGGGAATCCATCTGGCCCCGGTGCTGTTCCCCCTTTTAGATTTTTGATAACCTCCACTACCTCCTCAGATGTGATGGGTGCTTCTAGTTCTGCTTTGTGGTCTTCTCCCAAAGATGGGAGAGGTAAACCTTCCAGGAATGTTTCCAATTGTGTGTTAGATTTGTATTCACATCTGCCTTGTATAGGTCAGTGTAATAATCCTGGAAGGACTGCATTATACGCTATGGATTTAGGGTAAAGGTGCCATCTGCCTGCCTGATTTTCGGGAGTGAGTATGATTTATGTCTCGGGGAGAGTTTTGAAGCAAGCATGTTTCCTATTTTGTCCCTTTGCTGGTAGAACTTAGCCCCAGTCTTATCAGCTTTCGCTGTTAGTGCTAGATTTAGGGCTAACCTTGCTGCGTCTATGGTAGCAATGGGGATGCTCGAGGGGTCTTTTTTGTGTTGTTTGTGCAGTCTAGTGAATTGCTTATCGAGCCTCTCTATTTCTCCCTGCCACTCCCTTTTTAGTTGGGATGCTATCTGCATGAATTTGCCCAGAATTTTCACCTGGGGTGTGCTCTGTCTAGGTGTGTCTCTATGCAGTGTCAGCAGGACCATAGAGTGGTCTGACCAGGCCGCATCTATGATTTAATGGCTATTGGGATGTGGTGTGTAGAGAGCAGGATATGATCTATTCTAGAGTATGACTGGTTTGGGTTTGAGAAGCGTGTAAAGTCTCATTTGATGGGGTTCAGCTCTCTCCATATGTCCGCCAAACCATGTTGAAAGATGAATTTCGCTATCTTGACACTACCTTTGCTGGGACTAATGAGTTGTGCTTTACGGGGCTTGGTTTTATCAAGGCCCGAGTCGAAGGCCGTATTGGAGTCACCTCCGAGGATTGTGATGGCCTCTGCTAGAGGCCCTAGGGTTTGAAGCATCTGCTGATAAAATTGTGTCTGCCCTCTGTTAGGGGAGCAGTAAGATATGAAGGAATATTGGTGATCATCCAAAATTCCCTTTACTAGGAGGAACCTTACCTCTGGGTCTCTGTGTTCCAGTTGTGGGGTAAATTTGCAGTGTTTGGATATTAAAATCGCCACCCCCCTCATTTAGCCTCCGGCATTTGCCAGGAAGAACTGGGGGAAGTGTGCATGAAAGAATGAGGGGGTGTACTGCGCCGGGAAGTGGGTTTAATGCAGTAGGACCACGTCAATATGGTGGGAAAGGTATGCCTGAAAGGGTTTCTGTCTTTTTCAAAGGTGAGTTTAACTCTTGTGCATTATGGGAGATTATACGTAGGTGAGAAGTGGTTGTTTTGTCATTGGCCATGAAGCAGACAGAGATGACAGCTATTTGATCTATTGTCACCTACCTTGTCCCAGAAGGGAGTTGAGAGATAGCTGATCTGACGTGTCGCAAAGACAAAATTCCAATCTTAAAAACATTAGAACAGTAAGGCCTAATCCAAGCCTGGAATGAAAAGAGGGGAGAAGCTCCCTCCTTCCATTCAAACCAAACATCTTTTTATAGCCCTCAACTATTGTCCCATCACTCAGGTACGGAGACATCATATCCGAGTGGCGTGAGGAGGTGCGAGGAAATGGCCCTGAACAGCTCTGTAAATAAGTAAATTAAAGTATAGTCATAGTCATAGGTGGAATCAAAACCATCAGGACCCCCAACCCATTGCCCAAACGTTGAGGGCTAGGGTAAATGTGGAATGGGCTGGGGGTCATGTAGTTGGCAAGGGGGGGTCTGGGATAGCAGCCTTTGAATGTTGGCTAAAATGGGGTGAACACTCCTAAACTTGTAAAACTGAGTGTGTGAACAGATGTCGAGGTTCATTCTAGGCAACTGGAGTCCTCAGGCTGGGAACCTGGCCTAACTGGGAGCAATGAGTTAGCTTGTGGATATTCGAGTCAGGGGGGTAGATTGCCCTTGACTCTCTTGGTCTTGGCCTTTTCCCATAAAGGTGATGTAGGGCTCGTTGGCATGGGGCATTTGGCTGACCCCTGCTGTAAATTTGAAGTGTCCATCGCAGACTCCTGGGAGATGAGTTTGAGGTCCAGCAGCAGTCCGGGAAGCTGGAAATTGCATGTTGTTTGCCATTGTAGGTGAATTTTAAGGGTTAACGCCCATCTGTATTTAATGTCTTTCTCAGTAAGGGCGACGAGGAGGGGTTTTAGGGACCTCTGTTTTTGTATAGTGAAGGGGGATATATCAGCAAATATCTGGATGGTATGTCCCTGGAACTTTAAGTGGGCTTGCTGGCTAGATCTCTTCATCACCTCTTTGATGGAGCGAAAGTGGGGTTTCACCACAATGTCCCTTGGGAACCCGTCTTTCCTAGGTGGACCTAGGGATCTGTGGGCCCTGTCTAGTTCCAGTTTGTGTGCTGGATTAGAAGGGATGAGGGCTTTGACAATGTCCTGTACCGCTGAAGGAAAGTCCGTAATAGATTCAGGGAGCCCCCTGATTCTGAAATTTTCCCTCCTCAATCGATTTTTGAGGTTGTCAATCCTAGCATGGGTTGTGTCAAGTTGTTCTTGGGGAAAGTGGATATGGTCTGTATTTTGATTAGCTCTGGAGATAGTGATATCCAGTTTATGCTTGATGTTTTCTATTCTCAAGTCCAGGTTCTGAAAATCTGACCGAATGTCTCCAGTGATTCTGTCAGCAGTCTTTGTCAGCCCCCTATCCAGCATCTCTGAGAATTTAGTGAAGAGATCAGAGACAATAAATGGGATGTCCTGAGCTACGTCTCCTGTAACTGTGCTGGGGCCTGGGTGTGCAGGGGTTAATCCCATCGGGGACATTCCATATGATTCCATAGAGCCCTATATGAGCGATATTGTGGAACCTGGGACGGAGTATGGTTGTTGGAGTTGGTGCCTGGCATCTGGGGGATATAGGAGAGGGTCAGCACTTGCCTGGACTCCGTGAGATCTTCTGCGGCCTGGTCTCGTGTCTGGGAGCATTTTAGATTTGCTCCGTTTGTCCACTGACTCAAATTGGGGTCCTAGCTCTCATCTGGTGGACCCTCCTGGCATGTGCTGGTACTTGGGGATCCCCCTGTGATCTGCTGCTGTTTATGGGTGTCCTGCAGGTCCCGCTCCGCTGTGAGCTGTGTGGCTTTGGCAGTGTAGAGTTCCGGGCTCTTGGGAGACTCTGCGCATGCACCGCCCTTGTTCTTTTAATTTTATTAGTTCTTGAGCTTGTTTATCCGTTTTTTCTTCTGTCTCTTCTACTTCTTCTCATTTTTGTTGGTATTTGGGCACCAGTTCCTTGTTCCTCCATTTTGTTTATCTCCATTTCACTTTCCTTACGTATATCTTCTCTGGATTGGTCTGAGGTCTCGCCTTTCTTTTTTCCAGGGTCTTTTTCTCTTTGGGCTCCCGTCCTTTGTCAGATATTTCTTAATCATACTTGTATTTGCATTTTCTTTTGAGATTTTTAGTTCATTGCCTTTTATAGTTCTACCTCTCATAGTGGTTTTTTTACTTGTGATTTTCTGTTTCCCCAGGTTGATTATCGACTTGGTGTACCTTCTTTAATTTCCTTAGAACTGTGTGATTATATGGTCTTGAATATTTCTTTTTTTTTTTTAATTTCTTCATTTTTATTGTTTTTCATATTGCAAAAATTAAAAACATACAGCACAGTTAACATGTGATATCGAATAGTACAAAAACATTATTATTATTTTATATTCCCTTATCCTCCCTCCCTCCCAACCTAATTCCGCCCCCTACCACACATCACCCAATCATTATCTATACATGTCTTCTTGTCTATTGTCTATCTATACCAAAAAGAAAGAGAAAATCCACTCCATAGACAGATAGAAAATATAGAAAAGTGGCCACAGAAAGAAGAAAAAAGGGGGGAGACGAGGGCGGGAGCGGATTCTCCTCAGCTCACCCCTATCCACTCATACGGGGCACCTCATCTCCTCTAGCCAAGGTCTCCACATTCTCTCGAACTTTCTGAGGTTATTTTGTCTAACACATAACACTCTCTCACTCCAGACCATTGAATTGATGGTTTCAATCCAGTTCTCTATAGTCGGGGGGGGGTCTGTGCCTGCCATTTCTGTGCAATTAATTTTCTCGCTTGGAACAGGCATCTCAACACTGCTACGGTAGTACCGGGGAAGATTCTATCTTCCTCCAAGCTCCCTAATAGGCATGTCTTGGCCTCAGGTTCTAGTGAGCTCCTAAAGATTTTATTTATCCTATCAGTTATCTCCACCCAATATCTGAAAAGCTTTGGACACCTCCACACCAAGTGGATAAGGTCTCCTGTCGCTTTACACCTGGGGCACTCATCATTTTGTTTCTATCCAAGTTTAAACATTTTTTGAGGGGTATAATAGACTCTGTGGATTAGGAACAGATGAGAAACCTTCTGCGAAGGGGAAATCGAGACCAGGGCTCCTTGTTCTAAAATCTTATCCCATTTTTCCAATGTTATTGGCCCTACGTCTCTCTCCCACCCCTCTCTACTCTTAAGAGGTCCCACTTCACTTATAATTCTATCCCCCAAACTAGCATACAACTTGGAAATTATACCTTTAGTTGAGGCTGAGTTAATTATTTTTAGGAGTACGGGGATCGGGGTCCACTCCATAGACTGAGACCTGAACTGCACTTGAATGGCGTGCCTAATCTGCAGGTATTTATAAAATGCCTTGTTTGATATGTTAAATTCCCGTCTTAGATCTAGAAATGACTTCATGAGGTTACCCTCATATAACTGAATTAAACGGCTCATACCCTGCCTTTCCCATTCCCTGGGTCTCTCCATACCCCTTTTCTCAGTCAAGTTTTTGTTGTGCCATAAAGGGGTATATTTTGTACCCCATTCTACCCCATTAGTGCCTTCGTTACCTGCCACACTTTACTAACTAGTTTTATCATCGGGTATCTATAAATAAAAGAGTCTGCTTCTAGTGCCTCCACCAGTGTATTGTGTGGGACCCCATTAACATCATTCTATTGCTAGAGTTCCCACCACCTAGGGTTCCACAGACCACTAGGTGTTGCAGCTGGGAAGACAAAAAGTATAATCTCGGGTGCGGAATCGCCATACCTCTTTCTTTAATCGGTAATTGCAAAGTTTGCAAGCTAATCCTAGATTGGCCCTTTTTCCAAATTAATTCCCTAAAAAGGGATTCTATTCTCTTAAACCACTTGCGGCCTATCCAGGTCGGAGAGTTGTGAAGCATATACAATATCTGTGGTAGCCATATCATCTTTATCAGATTACAACGACCTTCAACAGATAGGGGAAATCGGCACCAAGTATCTCCCTTTTGCTTTAATTTCAATAGCAATGGGGCTAGGTTATTGTTAACGTACTGGTTTATATTAGTCGTAATCCAAATCCCCAAATATTTCAACTTATCCATCCACTACTTTCAGGTAGGAAGTTCCTGGTAGTATCTGATCGTCAAGTGGTTCAATCGGTAACAGAGCTGACTTATTCCAATTGATGACCAGATCGGAAGGTCGCCCGAACTCGCCATCCATTTGTATCACTGAATTTAATGAGGTTTCAACATCCCCAAGGAAGAACAGGACATCATCTGTGAACAGTGCTATCCTGTCCTCTACTGACTGGTGCCAGAACTCCTGTATGTCTAGTCTTGATCTAGTCATAATTGCTAGGGGTTCCATTGCAAGGGCGAACAATAGGGGAGACAGGGGGTAACCCTGTCTCATCCCTCTCTCCAACTGGAACACTTCTGAATGTTTGTTGTTAATTTTAATTTTTGCTCTTGGTTCGCTATAAAGTAGCCTCACCCATCTAATAAAGGAGGGGCCAAACCCAAATCGCACTAGCACCTTCCATAGATAGTCCCATTCTAGACTGTCGAAGGCCTTGGCGGCATCCAAGGCCAAAATGGCCTTAGTGCCGGAGTTATCAGTGGAAATCTGCAGATTTAAGAAGACTCTTCTGATGTTAATGCTAGTTGATCTACGGGGAATAAAGCCTGACTGGTCCAGATGTATCAGCCCTTGAATACATCTGTTTAGGTGGGTTGCTAAGACTTTAGCCAGGACTTTTACATCAGTGCATAATAATGAGATTGGGCGATAGGAGGAGACATCCAGTTGGTCTTTCCCCGCCTTGTGTATTACAGTAATAGTGGCTTCCGACACTGAGGTAGGGAGTCTCCCGTTGCTTAACGTCCACTCCAATGTTTTCAGTAGTTCTGGGAGTAATACTTCACCATATCTTTTATATATTTCTACTGGGAGCCCGTCCACAGCCTGCTGATTTTTGGCTGGGCATCCCAGCCACTGCCCATTTTAGCTCCTCTAGGGTCACTGGTGCTTCCATATCTGTTCTATCCTGCTCTGACAAGGTCAGGATTGATATTCCCTGGAGAAAATCATTCATTATTTCACCCTCTACTCCCCTGTTGGATTTATACAGAGACTTATAATAGTAGCTGAATACCTGCATTATCTCTGTCGCATCGGTAGTGATGTCTCCGCTTGGTGTCCTAATCGCCCCAAACGGTAGATGGGGGAGTATTAGATTTAATCAATAGGGGTAGCATAGGACCAACCCTCTCCCCCTCTCCAAAATGACACTGCCTCTGGAATATTAGTTTATTCTCCGTCCTCCTAGTAATAGCCATTTTATAAACTTGTTGCTTATCTAGCCATTCTCTCTGCCTGTCTGGAGTTGGATCCTCGACATAACGCTTCTCTGCCCACATCGCCTCTTTCCTAATATCCCCTTCCCACTCTCTAGATTTCCCCTTAGTTCTTGCCACTTGTTGAATCAAGAGGCCTCTAAGATAGGCCTTCAAGGAGTCCCAAACCACATCCGGCAGCGCCGTACCTGTATTGATTTGTACAAATTCATTTAATCTAGACACCACTTCTCCAGAACTGCCAATCAGTTCAAGCCAACAAGTGCTGATTTTCCATTCTCTAGAATGGGTCTTGCCCCCAGCATTGATTGTCAGCACAAGTGGGGAGTGGTCTGATACTCCTCTTGGACCATACTCTATATTGCATACTGTTGATATTGCCTCCCAATTACCCAGGGCCATGTCGATTCTAGAGAGAGTGAGATAGGAGCTTGAAAAACATGAGTACAGCCTTTCTTGCGCATAGCGCATTCGCCATATGTCGCTCAAACCCATTTCCTCTAGGAATCGAGATAGCCGACCCTCGCCTGCTGTGCTGGACCTATGACCCGACGGGAATCTGTCTAGGCTCTTGTCCAGTACTTCACTGAAGTCCCCCACCACTAATATCGGGGTTCCTGCTTTATCCAGCACGAACTCCAATAATTTATGTAGAACCTCTAGCTTAAATGGGGGAAGAATATAAATATTTGCCAACACAAATGGTTTGTTTTCAATCGAGCAGAGCAAAAAAATATACCAGCCCTGTTCATCAAAACAACTCTCCCTGCAGGAGAACACCACTCCTCTCCCAACCAAAATACTCACCCCCCTAGAATAGGAGGAGTGGACCAAATGGTATTGGGCTCGGAACTTCCGATTGCGGAATTGTATCGCAGTATCCTCGGTCAGATGAATTTCCTGCAGGCAAAGCACTCCGGGCCCACTCCCCGCTAATGCCGATAGGACCATAGCTCTCTTAATTGGATCCCCTAGGCCCCGGACATTCCATGAGGTTATACTGACTCTCCTTTCTTGCATGGTGAGAAAACAAAAAATAAATTAACACTAGAAGCCAACACAAAATTAAAAAATAAAAAGGTAATCAACCTAATAATCATCCTCACACCTCTCAATCTCAAATGATTTCTCCCATTTGTGCCTTCCAATATACTAGTGTTAGTGATATGTGTTTCTTAACCCACAGCATACTCCCTTCCCCACCTCCCACAACCACTCTCCCTCCCAACCCACCCATGCCCCCCCACCCATGCCCATCTGAGCCAACCCTAAGGGCTTTACCTGTGACCTTGCCATTCCTCTCCGATCTTACCCTTCTCATATTCCAAACTGGTGACTTTAATGTAAAGAAAAACCATGGGAGCCCCATTCGCTCTCTTTCTCCCCTACTTACAAACATACAACCAAAAAAGTGCCCCCCCTTCCCGCTCCCTCCAATCTAAACAATCTTATTTCCGTGATATCACAGTGATATTTCAGTAATATTTCAATAAAAGTGCAATCAAAAAAACCCAAAAAAGGAAAACAAAAAAGAAAATAAAAAAAAGGGAAGGGGGAAGGGAGAGAGAAGGGCCAGTGAACCCGAAAAGGTATAACAAACCTCAACCAGTCCACCCCCCCCCACACACAATCAAAATAGTTCCATGTACAACATCTTCTACAGGTCCTTCTTGTTTTCTTCCATCCACTGCTCCACTTCAGGCGGTGAGCCAAAAAACAAAGTTCCTATACAAAAAAGTGTAGCGCTATAAACCCCTGAAAATTAAGCAAATAAAACAATATATGGTGTATATATTAAACTGATATCACAAACTTATGATGTATCCTTTAGAGTACAAAGTGAAACAAAGTGATATGCTGTGAACTAAAACCATTACATTGCCTTTACCAAAAATATTAATTAATGCGTTTAAAAATGACTGGTAAAGAACAAAGATAAAGTCCAAAAGGAGGCCCAATGGGATTAACACCGTTAAGAGTTCTTTATCAAAAAAGTCCACAAATGTTGATTGTAGAAATGAGAAACCGCCACCAGGTGTCTATGGAGGCTTACCAGAGGCAGAGGACCAAAGTCCACCCAAACATTACAATAAAAGGGATCAACTGGATCAGGCAGGTAAGTAGAAGTGTAAAAACACCAAAGGTGAGCAAAAGGACTGTTGGTGATTCAGAAACCGTCACCGAAGGCATCAAGAGGCTTACCAGAACTAATTGACTTGAGAGGACATACGTCATACAAGTCAAAAAGACTTAGTGACCAACAGGTCTAGATAATATGTCTCTTCAGATGTCTTCAATAGTTTGCAAATGGAGATGGCGATATGACTTCCACAATTATCCACACAACATAAACAATCTAATAGAGGCCATACGATTGTTCATATGCCATGCGAGAAATGAAAAAAACTCACATAGCGTGATAACGTTAACACATTTTAGATGCTTTTATCTGAGAGCTCCAGAACATTCGTATGGCCTCTATTGGATTGTTTATGTTGTGTGGATAATTGTGGAAGTAACACAAGGAATTGTAGAAATAACAGACTTACTGGCCAGATCACTGGATGAAAAAAAAGCTTAAAAAAGAAAACTAACACAACCATCACATTTAAGAATTGATGAGCTGCAATATAATAAATGTATTTTTTTGCATTTAATATCACTTTAACAACTTGATTGCTTTCTTGTTCATGATTCTGATGACTAAAAATATGATCTGACTAGCAAAAAGTTTTAAGAGCTAAACCTAATATTTTATATAGTTTTTGTGCTGTTTCTGAATGAAGGATTTTTCATTTGATAGACATGTTTTATTTCTTGAAAGAGAAATCATGCATTGTTAGCATTTTTAAATGTTCTTTTTATTTTTTAGCAAGCTAAGCAGCGTTTTCCAGCACTTAGTAAAACACAAAATGTGAGATACATTCAACTTGAAATTGCTGTGCTATTTGTGATAGTTATGTGTACAATTTTCCTGAAATTGATAACTTGAGATGAAAGACTAGAGAAGAAAGAAATCCTTAAATTGACAATACAATATTTTACTCAATTGACTTAAACCATTGGAATGTAAAGTAAAATGAGATTTAGCTCACAAAACTGCCAGACAACAGCTATGGCAGCTTGTAAATGACTGTAATTTACTTCTGACTATAGCAGTAAGTTGATGGCAAATAAATTGCAATGCTAAGGGAAACTTACTATATTTGATTAAAATTACCTGTGTTTCTTTTGATTGAAATGAAAGAAAAATGAAAATAATTGCCACTCTTTTTCTAAATGATATAGGAAAAGGATTATGGAAATTTGAATTCAAAGCCTTTTTGTTGCACTGCTTAAGACTGTAATGGAAAATAATTTGAATTTTCTGTGATCATACTTTGACACACCCCTATTATGTTGTTATGTTATACTATATTATGGTATATTATATCATATTATTACAGTATCATAATATATATCTTTTTAACTCATGTTCATCACGTTCTTACAAAATTCCTCCTGAAATTGCTGGTATGATTAGTTTAAATCTGAAATTGACTATAAGAAATAAGAAAACACAGTTAGAAGCTAACATATCAAACAACTTTCCTAGCAAATAGTTACAATAGTTTTAGGGCTGGTTTACACCGGGAATCCCACAAGATGGTGCTGCGCGTTCTTGTGCAATTCACATGCAGTTCTGTGCAATTTCCGCCCATTCATTTTTTCACATGCACTACTTTTGGAAGCTCACTGCAACTACATTGCATGGTGCTTCTGTACCACGTGATCCGATGCAGGCATATGCACTGCGTTTGTGACCTGCATTTTGGGGTTTTATTAACTAAATGTTAACAACCACTGCAGATTGCGTTTTGATTGCAGCCTAGAAAGCGTGCACAGAATGCAGATTTCTGACACTGTGTTCTGGTGTGAACCGGCCCTTAAGCATGTTATCAAGTACAAACAGTGATGTACAAGATTTAACCACTTGACCTCCGGAAGGCTTTACCCCCTTTATGACCAGGGCATTTTTCCTTTTCAGCAAATGAAATTTATAAATGAAATTTATATCATTTTTTTCACACACAGAGCTTTTTTTTATGGTACTTGATCGCTACCTTTTTTTTTATTATTATATAAGTGAAAAAAGACCAAAATTTCAAAACCCTTTCCTGATATTTTCTACTGTTTTAAAGCGCATCCAATAAAAAAATGTAAAAAAAAAATCTAATTTCTTAACCACTTGCTTACAATGCTGGGGACTTGGCAGGAAAGCCTGAGATTGTTTATTTTTTTTTATCTTAGGCTTTCCAGCCTGGAGGAGAGATGTGGGGTCTTATAGACCCCACATCTCTCCATAAAGAGGACCTGTCATGCACTATTCCTATTACAAGGAATGTTTACACTCCCTGTAATAGGAATAAAAGCGATCAAAAAAATATTTTTTTAAAAGGGAAAGTGTAGAAATAAAAATAAAAAAATTTAAAAAATTAAAGCGCCCCTGCCTCTGTGTGCTCACACACAAAAGCAAACACATATGTAGGTCATGTCCACATATGTAAACGGTCTTGTCCTACCCTATGGGTCTTCCAGACCCATAGGAAATGCTATAACACAAAAGTACACTGACCACTGTATTCCAAAAGATAAAGGCTTCTTTCTCCTACACTATAATGATATTCCTTTATAAAAAGTCTGTCTTTATCCATCTGGTCAACACAGCCTGCTCCTGCATTCCAGCTCTATGGAAGTTGCCCCCCACCTTATAACAGTAGTTCCATCAAATCCATGATATTGAACATATGGAAGATCTAACCAGCTTTTTCAAGAGGACTACCACAAAATTTCACAAGACTTGGTTTCATTGGTGGCACTTCTAGTCAGATGCTTACATCTTGCTTCTTAGCTGACTCCTCTCCTTCTACCAGAATATCTCAGCCACCCTTAGGATAATAACACTCCACATTTTTTGGTGCCCTTGTTATGAGTGGTTTACTTGACCCTTAGTGGTTTGAATATTCCCCCATGTGGCACAGTTTCCCCTTCCCATTTTCTCCCTGTCTCCCCTTTGCTACTCCCCTTCTTTGCCTTCTTTTCTTCTTCCTGTTTTTCCTGCTGGTTTCGGGTTTAATTTAAACCCCCATAATCCACTTCTGTCCCATGTATGTTTATTGATATGATGTTTCAATCTATTATAGCTGTCCTGATTTACCCACACTGATGTTCTGCAAACTGATGCTAGCTTCAGGCTCTGGCCCGCTCAACATCTTTGGGTCTATGTTTCATGGCCTTTGCACATATAACTGGTTGCCTCATCCTTTCTTTGGGTGCATTCTGGATTTTTAACTTATGTACTTATGTGGATCTTTGAAATATCTCTGTTTACCTTGTTTATTGGACGAGTTATTATGACTTGTATTCCATGTAAAATTTTGATTACTTTGAAAATAAAGAATACATAAAAACACTTAAAATGTGAAAACATTTCAAAATGACCAAAATGAGTGCAATATTTCAGAAAAAAAGTTGCCACACATATGATATGATCAACATGTATAAATACATAAGTGGTCCATATAGTGAACTTGGTGTTATTGGAGTTATTCACTTTAAGGTCTTTACAGAGGACAAGGGGACACTCTTTAGATCTGGAGATTTAATTTCCAAATACAGAAAGGTTTCTTCACAGTAATAAGAGCTGTGAAAATGTAGAATAGATTCCCTCAAGAGCTGGTTCTGTCCACCTCTGTAGATGTCTTGTACATAATATAACTCAATACTAACACAGAATACTAACACTAAAGTTGATCCAGCGAATATCCGATTGCCTCTTGGGGGATCAGGAAGGAATTTTTTCCCCTGCTGGGGCAATTTGGATCATGCTTTGCTGGGGTTTTTTTGTCTTCTTATGGATCAACTGTGGCTATAGGAATGTGTTTATAGGATTGTATAACATTATTTCCCTATTATTGGTTGAACTAGATGGAACTATTTCCTACTATACTAATTATAAAGTATTATTTTAAACAGCCAAAAATATTGTACAGACTTGCTGCGCATTATGTAAGCAGTTTTACTAGGTCTCAATTTAAAGAGAGATGAGGCAGGTTTTACAGTGAAATAAAAAAATAAATCATTAAATTAAATAAAAAAGACAAAGTACACCCCATATTCAGAGGGAGAGACAAGGTGGGTTTAATTTCAAAACAATATTTCAGAGACAAGAGCGAGAAAACAATGTAGAGGCTTGTTGCACAGAATGCAATAATTTTCACTAGACCGCAAAGAGGGAGAGACCAGACAGGTGTTATCAGGAAATAAAATTTATGCATTGCATTATTTCAGGGACAACAACCAGAAATATTGTAAAAACTCCATGCACAGTATGTAAGCAGTTTTACTAGGCCACAATTTACAAGGGAAAGACTAATCAGGTTTATCATAAAATAAAAATGAGAGTGTATTATTTCAGTCACAGCCAGAGATATTGTACACACGTCATATGCAAGCCTTTTTCTAAGCTGCAATTTAGGAGGGAGAGACTAGGCAGGTGTGATGAGGAAATAAAATAAGTTAATTATTTTAGAGGCAAAAACCAAAAATTTTGTATTGACATGATGCACAGTATCCATAATAGGCTGCATTTTCAGCGATAGAGACCAAGAGAGAGAGCAAGCCTCAACATGAAATTAAAATTTAAGTGAAATTTTTGGTACAGTATGTAAACCCTTCTTGGCCCCAATTTAAGAATTAGAGACCAGGCAGGTTTGAACTATGAAATTACATGAAAAACATGAAATAAATATGAAATTAAATTTCAGAGACAAAAGCCGAAGCATTGTAGAGACGTGGTGCACAACATTTTTGGCTGGACTTCAATTTAAGAGGGAGAAAGGCTGGTTTTAATATAGAAATTAGGAAAAAAATTTAAAAAATACACTGAGACAAAAGCCAGAAATATTGTACTAACTCCAATGTAAGCAGCTTTAGTAGGTCCCAATTTTAGAGAGAGAAAAAGAAGAGTGTACTCTTTCAGGAAAAAAAGCAGGAATGAGCAGTATGAAAGATTTTTAGCTAGGCTACAATTTAAGAGGGAGACACCAGGAAGGTTTTACCAGGAAATAAAAATTAGAGAGTTTTATTTCAGAGACAAAATCCATACATATTGTACAAACTCAAGGCACACTCGTTCAGCAGTTTTAGTAGGCCCCAACTTCAAAGGAAAAGACCAGACAGGTTTAATCATGATAAAAGTGTAACTAAAATTTGGGAGCATTTTCTCACCAGCGCTATAGTGAATACCGTTTTAGCGCCAATTATCAATAATTAGCGATAATTCGCACTAATTCACAGCAATTGGCACTAATTAGCACCGCGGTACTATAGTAAATGACCCCCAATATGTCTCAAGATGGGCGCGATGTAACGTCAATAAGCAGGCTCCCTCCCCTAGACGCGTATCGTCAAAGCATTGACGCCTTTAATAGAAGTCCCTAGAAATAAAGAACACTTAGGAAAAATGGGAGTGGTTTAACCAGTTCCACACTGGGCGGTAGTAATATGACATTGGCAGGAACCCTCTCTCCCTCCCGCATGGTGATCGGGGACGAGGCTCATCCCTTGGACAAAGCCCAGCCCCGATCAGGGTAAAGAGTCAATGAATTTGGCTCTTTACCACGTGACCGGCTGTGTCCAATCACAACAGGTCACAAGTGTAAACAAACCTGAGTGTAACGGCTGTTGCTGGGTTCTCCTCCTCACACACCGATCCAGTGTGAGAAGGAGAAATCTGAACAGTGAGTTACAGTCTTACAGCGTTACTAATTATTACTATTGTGCCCAGATTGCCCCCCCTCGAATAAAGAGTACCTGTCACCCCCATCAGAAATACCTGTCACCCCCATCAGGAGTACCTGTCACCCCCATCAGGAGTACCTGAGTACCTGTCACCCCCATCAGGAGTACCTGAGTACCTGTCACCCCCATCAGGAGTACCTGTCACCCCCATCAGGAGTACCTGAGTACCTGTCGCCCCCATCAGGAGTAATTGTCACGTCCATCAGGAGCACCTGTCACTTCCATCAGGAATACCTGTCACCTCCATCAGGAGTACCTGTCACCCCAATCAGGAGTACCTGTCACCCTGATCAGGAGTACCTGTCACCCCGATCAGGAGTACCTGTCACCTTGTCAGAGTACCTGTCACCCCGTCTGAGTATCTGTCACCCCGTCTGAGTATCTGTCACCCTGTCTGAGTACCTGTCCTGTGAGCCCAGCAGTGCCTGACGTGCAGCCAATTTCTAGCTAATGTACAGCCAATTAGTCCTTGTTGTGCAGCCCTGTCATACAGCCACCATGTCCAGAAGAGTATACATCCCAGAAAGGCATACCAAATGCTAAGCCTGACTGATGAGAGCAGCGGGGAGCTCTCACTGCCCCAGTACAGCTCTGATTCCAGTTCCGATTCTGGTTCATAATACGAGCCCCCCGAAGGCAGTACATCTGAATCGGAGGAGGAAGCAGTCGATCCAAAAAGAAGACGGTCTGAACTCCAGGCAGCTACCAGCAGCACTAGACACCCCAATTTCCACTGAGTAAATGCCAATGGCGCTAGACCCCAGGAGGAGAGGCCCAGTTCAAGCACTGCTAGACCCCAGGAGGAAAGGCCCAGTACAAGTGCTGGAATTCCATGCCAAAAAAGTAAGGTTCAAACCCATCTTTCGGATGCACTGGCCAACCCATTGTGGCTGCCTTCTAGCACAGGGTCAGCCACAATCCCCCCTTTCACAGCACAGCCAGGTGTGCAGGCCAACACAAAAGGTTTCTCTGAAATCAATTTTTTAAATGTAGTTTTCCCTGATGAATTACTTCAAAGCATCATGGACCAAACAAATCTTTTTGCCCACCAATATATAGAGAACAGCCCCAACTCATGCTATGCCCTCCCTTTGAATGGAGACCCCCAACAGTGGAGGAGCTTAGATTGTTTGTAGGCCTTACACTCAAATTGGGGGCTTACTAAAAAATGAACTGCATGCATATTGGTCTACCAACCCCATCCACCATATGCCAATTTTTTCAGCTGTGATGTCCAGGTCCCACTATGACATGATCATGCGGTTCCTTCATTTCAGTGATAACTCGCAGTGCCCCCCGAAATCATCTGCCGTTAAAATCATCTGCCGTTAAAATGCTTGACATGTTTTATATGGATATTATTATTATGTTCTTCATGTATGGTTCTCGCTACTTTTGAAATCATCCTTGTTCCTCTTTTTGTCTGCAGATTTTGTTCTTGATTCCTCTGAACAATACCAATATGTACAGATGACGATCCCACATCCCGTCAGTCCAAGTTTTTTGGAAACTCCAATTATATATAATTCTTCTTTTTATATTTCTCTTTTTTTTATATATTTACATCTATTTTTTATTTATTTATTATGCCCTCTTTGCAAATCTTGGACTGGCTCTGGTTTTGGCATGGGTGGGTGCTGCTTCCCCCCTCTTTCAGTGGTGTGGCTCGCTGGTGCTCCCCAACACGGGGGGCCTCCGCTCCTCTTCTTGTTGGAGACAGAGGCAGTGTTTTTTGCGGCGCATGTGTCCACTTGCCCTGGTTCTTCGGTGCCCCGCGCCTGCGCACTGGCTTCTTTTCTTCCTTGCCCTTAGTTGCCACCCATCCTCCATGTTGGAGGCCCATGTCGACGTCTGACGTGTTCGCTTCAGTTGACGCGGTGGCGCCGGACGCTGTGCCGGCCGGGGAGACGCGAATGGAGGGTCTCCCACAAACAGGTGTGTTATTCGCACAGGTGTCTGGATGTTTCTCCGATGCGTCACCAGGCTGTATTCCCTTTGTTTTCTGACGTTTGGAACATTCAAACTGCTGGGATTGGTTGCCTCCCTCTTACCACTCCCATTGCTGGGCTATTTAATACAGGTAAGTGCAGCACATTATTGCTGCACAGCCGAGATGAGCATTACCCCTGCATGGATGTGAGAGGACTGTCCAGAAAAAGGTTAGAAACAAATACTCTGGTCCTCTCTTTTTCTTATATATATGGGGCTTTTTCCTCTACATACTTATCTCTACCTCTACATATATATATATACATATTTATGGTATATATGCATACCTTCTTGTCTCCCTTTTTGCCTGTCAGATTCGCACCCTTCTCTTTGGTGGTTCCTGTGAGCTCTGACCTTCTGCTCCACCTAGGGGGTACAGTTCACCCTTAGCCTCAAGCAGAGACTTGTCTCACATCCAAACTTACCATATATTGAAAAGGGTATCGAGATTCAACTTATTGGGGTCACCCTAGAGTTGTATTCCAACTTAGTGGACCTCCGGACGTGGGAATTCTTCTACTTACACTATTGCTGTGTATCATCTTCACTGTAGAGGAACATGTGATTTGTGAGTACCAACCTATATAGTACATACCGTGGCGTATGCCTGCTTCTCTGAAAAACTAATTCTTATATTTATAAGTTTAATGTTTATTTACTGGTCGACTATTTAAATGTGTATATATATGCCCTTTTTCTTTGATATAAATATAACAGCACGCTTTGTTTGAACCCCTGAAGAAGGAAGTACAGTATCATGAAAAGAAACAAATCTTTCTGTGTTTTCCAAAACATGTAGGGTTTTTTTGTTGCAGCTACAATTTGCTTCTGACCCTTGGTTTTCAGAATCATTGTTTGCTGCAGCATTTAGCAGCTGTATTTCTATATTCCTGTTCCCATTTTCACGAATGTTTTTAGATGTTGATATTTTTGTATACTGAATAAAATTTGTATTTTTATACTCCTTTTGTATCTATTGTCTATCAATCCTGTGTTGGTTCCCTGTCCATACTACCCCTTTTGGGGCATTCCTCTTTCTCTACATTTTGTTGGGATGTGGCAGAGACCCTCAGGATTAGCCTTACAAATAGTTTCCTTTTCTATTCTCAATTGGGTAGCAGATACCCATTTAGTCCCCACTCCTTGGAACTATTTTTTGAGCTTCAAATTTATTGTGGTTTTTCTCAGAAATGGCAGAACTATATAGTCAATCTTGGGATGACTTTGTGACCAAACTCCAATAGGACTATGGTCAGAATGAATCCCGTGACTCTGAATTGAGCTTCTTATTCTCAGGCCTCACAAAATGGCTCGAGAAGAAATTGCTCACTTACTGGCACATAAAAAGTTTCAAAGAATATATTAAAGATGACCTCAACCGCTTAGGACTTTGTGTCCAAATTTTTCCTTCCTTTGAAAATTTAAATTCTGCATTTAAAGTAGCATGGGAAAAAAATCTGAAATCATGCTCTGTGGGAATGATGACGCATGATCGATATACAGTAGATGCTAATATAGACTCCATCTATTCAAAAATCAAACCATTACAAACACACCCTTCCTTCCAAGGTCTTAACAATAAATTAAAGGTACATATAGAACTTTTTAATAAAACAATCCTGTCTAAAAATAATTTAAATCCTTGAGTGATAAACAAGCACTTGAGAAAGGCAAGGCCTATAAATGGTCTCAGAAAACTGGGGGTAAAAACTTTCAATGCAATCCTACACAATGTCCGAGACATTCAGACATATCTGATTCATCCTCTGTGTCATCTAGTGTCTCTCGTACTCCCTCCAAACAATCTAGATGAACTAAAAAAAACAAAAATATGTCAAGAAGGAGATCATCCTTCAGCGGGTAGTACTAAAAAACATTTTCCCAAATCACAATCCAAGGAACTTATCCACTGCTGTCTTGGGTTCTGTGACGCCGACACCACTGCTCGGTGCCGGCGCTACAGCACCAACACCAGTTGAAACCCCTTTATCTACAGCATCTGTCAAGAATCCAGCACTATTCTTTAAAAATAAAACAGGGGAATCCCCCCGCACCCCAAATCCGGTACTCCTTTAAATGTATCATCTTCTTCCTCACAATTGAATATCGTTAATCTTTCAGCACATAATCTTACTTCAGATGAAACCTCAGTTCTCTCTAAGGGCCTTACTTTTTGCCCAAATAATAGATTGAATAAGTTTGTAGCTATAAAGGATTTGCACCTTTATACTCACAAACTATTACTCTAAAGTATGTTTGAAAAGCAAAAGCCAGATAATGAAGGCTATCACACGTTCAGTGAACAATAGGCCTTAGACAACCTAAATTCTCTTTTAGAAGAAAGCGAACCAAGGGATCTTATTGATACTATCGATTTAGAATCTCTACTTAAAGAGACTGAGGATCCGCCCACAAATATTCCACCCGGAAAATCTTCTTTAAAGAAAACTTCCTCCATGTACCCTGCCCCAAGCTCCAATCACGGTGTCACGACCTTCCTTAAAATGGCCTCCCAAGAGATCAAATCTCTAAATTTCACACCTTCCCACAATGGGAATCTAACCAAAAGTGAGAAGTTGGCTTTACAAAATGTATCCAATAATCATGCCATTACGATTAAACTGAGTGACCATGGAGGGAACATTGTCCTTATGGACACTGAACAATATAGAAAAATGTGTTTCAACATCTTAAGAAACCGTGACTGGTATCGCCCAGTGGGCTCAGACATTGTAGAGGTTTTCAACAAAAAGTTCTATTCATTTGTAGACGATACCTTTTTCAGTAATACTATCTCCAAACAAACGTGGGATTTCATCCGTACCCCTTATCCAAGATTGGCGATGTTCTATGCATTACCGAAAATACATAAAAATGCTGTTGATCCACCAGGAAGACCAATTCTCTCCGGTAACGGATCTATCACTGAAAATTTATCCAAGTTTATCCAAGATGAGCATATCAGACCCTTTGTCCTCACAATCCCATCTTATATCCGAGATACCATCCATCTTTTACAACTCATAGAAGATGTACAAGTCCCTGATAAGTGCATTCTTGCAACCATCGATGTAGAGGCCCTCTACAGTTCAATACCACACTGTAGAGGACTAGCATGTATCTGCAAGGTGCTGTCCCAGACTAGCCATCACGAAGCCCTGTTTAATGAATTTATACTCCTTTCTTAGGATCACATACTCAATCATAATGTGTTTTCTTTCGATGGTCGGTTGTTCCTCCAGGTACAGGGCATAGCCAGGGGCACTTGTTGTTCCCCTTGCTACGCCAATCTGTACATGGAGAAATGGGAAAATGGGATTTTTAGCAACGAGGATCTCTCTATGTACCTGTGCCACGTTATTATGTGGCACAGGTACATAGATGACATCTTCATAGTCTGGGATGGTTCCCAGTCCCTTCTGGATGAGTGTTTAAATGTGTTAAATGAAATAAATTCAATCTCAAATTTACAATGATTTCTGATATGTCCAAAGTCACCTTTTTGGACATTGAAATGTTCAAAAATGAATCTAACCTATTGTCCTGCAAGCTCTTTAGGAAGCCCACCGCAGGCAACACAGTTTTGCACTCATCTAGTTTCCATCCGAAACCACTCATTAATTCCATCCCTTATGGTCAATATTTACGTATCAAACGTAATTGTTCTAACCATTTGGGTTTTAAACATGAGGCCAATAAACTCAAAAAAGTCTACTTGAACATGGCTACAGCCATAAATGCCTTAAAAAAGCATTTCAACGTGCCAATGGCAGTAATAGACACAAACGGTTGGCCTTCAAATGAAAGCCTAGAATAATTACAGTCAGGTCCATAAATATTGAGACATTGACACAATTCTAATCTTTTTGGCTCTATACACCACCACAATGGATTTGAAATGAAACAAACAAGATGTGCTTTAACTGCAGACTTTCAGCTTTAATTTGAGGGTATTTACATCCAAATCAGGTGAACAGTATAGGAATTACAACAGTTTATATGTGCCTCCCACTTTTTAAGGGACCAAAAGTAATGGGACAGATTAACAATCATCCATCAAACTTTCACTTTTTAATACTTGGTTGCAAATCCTTTGCAGTCAATTACAGCCTGAAGTCTGGAATGCATAGACATCACCAGACACTGGTTTTCATCCCTGGTGATGCTCTGCCAGGCCTCTACTGCAACTGTCTTCAGTTTCTGCTTGTTCTTGGGGCATTTTCCCTTCAGTTTTGTCTTCAGCAAGTGAAATGCAGGCTCAATCGGATTCAGGTCAGGTGATTGACTTGGCCATTGCATAACATTCCACTTCTTTCCCTTAAAAAACTCTTTGGTTGCTTTCGCAATATGCTTTGGGTCATTGTCCATCTGCACTGTGAAGCGCCGTCCAATGAGTTCTGAAGCATTTTGCTGAATATGAGCAGATAATATTGCCCGAAACACTTCAGAATTAATCCTGCTGCTTTTGTCAGCAGTCACATTATTATTATTATTATTATACAGGATTTATATAGTGCCAACAGTTTACACAGCGCTTTACAATATAAAAGGAGACAGTACAGTTACAATACAATAAAATACAAGAGGATTAAGAGGGCCCTGCTCAGAAGAGCTTACAATCTAATAGGGTGTGGCAGGTGGTACAAATGGAAGTGGTAGGAGATTAGTTGGAGACATGATAGGTTTCCCTGAAGAGATGAGTTTTTATGGATTGCCTGAAGGTAGCAAGAGTAGGGGATAGCTGGACCAGTGGAGGTAGCGAGTTCTAGAGGATGGGAGAGGCTCTGGAGAAATCCTGGAGATGGGAGGAGGAGATGAGAGAGCTTGAGAGTAGGAGGTCTTGAGAAAAGCGGAGGGGACTATTTGGGTGATATTTGGAGACAAGATTGGTGATGTAGCTCGGGGCAGAGTTGTGAATGGCTTTGTATTTTGTGGTTAGTATTTTGAATTTAATTCGCTGGGTGATTGGGAGCCAGTGCAGGGATTGGAGGAGAGGGTTGGCAGACACTGAGTGGTTGGTAAGGTAGATAAGTCTGGCAGCAGCATTCATGATAGACTGAAGTGGGGATAGCCTATGTCGAGGCATGCCAATGAGAAGGGAGTTGCAATAGTCAAGGTGAGAGATAACAAGGAAGTGAAAGAGGAGCTTGGTGGTTTCATTTGTTAAAAAGGGGCAAATTTTAGAGATGTTACGGAGATGAATTCTACAAACATTTGACAACGATTGGACTTGGGGCTGAAATGACAAGTCAGAGTTTAGGATTACACCTAGTACCCTGGCGTGAGGGGAGGGTCTGATGGTTGCATTGTTGATTTTGATGGAAAAGTCATGGAGGGGGGCATGTGCAGGGGGGAATATTAATAGGTCAGTTTTAGAGAGATTTAGTTTAAGGAAGTGGTACGACATCCATGCTGATATGTCAGTTAGTAAGTTAATAATGCGAGAGGAGACTGAGGGAGTGAGGTGAGGAGTAGACAGATAGATTTGGGTGTCATCGGCATATAAGTGGTATTTGAAGCCGTGGGCAGTTATCGAGTGACCAAGGGAGGAGCTGTAGATAGAGAAGAGAAGGGGTCCAAGGACAGAGCCTTGGGGGACCCCACAGAAAGGGGCAATGGAGAGGAGGAGACAGAGTTGTAGGTGACACTGAAGGAGCGCTGTGATAGATAGGCAGAGAACCAGGATAGAGCAGAATCTCGGAGGCCAAGGGAATGTAGTTTAATGAGAAGGAGCGGGTGGTCAACAGTATCAAAAGCCACAGAGAGGTCAAGTAGTGGGAGTATGGAGTATTGGCTGTTGGTTTTAGCAGTTAGTAAATCGTTAGTGAGTTTTAGTAAGGCAGTTTCCGTGGAGTACTGCAAGCGAAAGCCAGACTGTAATGGGTCAAGAAGGTTATTTTCACTGAGGTAGGAGCTAAGATGGTTGTAGACTAAGCATTCTAGATGTTTAGAGGTGAATGGGAGCAATGAGATGGGTCTTAAGTTGTTTAGATTGGTGGGGTCAAGTGAGGGCTTTTTAAGTATGGGACTGATCTGCACATGTTTTAGAGGGGAGGGGAAGGTGCCACTAGAGAGGGAGAGATTGAAGATGTGAGTGAGGGTGCATAGGATAGAATGAGAGGGTGACCTTAGTAATTGTGACGGAACAGGATCCAAGGGACAATTGGTTAGGTGGGCATCTGGAAAAAGTTTTGTAACCTCTTCAATAGTAGCCAATTCAAAAGAGGAGAGTGTTGAATGTGCTGTTAGGCCAGGTATGTTGGGTGGGGAAGATGTACGCACAGTGGAGGTGTCCTCACAAATTGCATCAATCTTGTCTTCAAAGTGATTTGAAATCTCTTGGGCAGTGAGTGAGTTAGTGGGTAGAGGGGGTGGAGGATGAAGCAGAGAGTTAAAGGTTGAGAAGAGCTGACGTGGTCTGGATGACAAAGTATTAATAAGAGAAACAAAGTAGGCTTGTTTGGCAACATGGAGGCAGGAATTGTATTTTAAAAGGGCAGATTTATATAGGGTGAAGTCTTGCAGGCATTTGGTTTTACGCCACAGTCGTTCAAGAGCGCGACAATGTCTTTTGAGATTTCTAGTGTTGTCAGTTTGCCAGGGTTGTAACGGTCGGAGCCTGATTCTGCGTGTGGTTAGAGGAGCAAGTGCATCTAGTGATGATGAGAGCAAACTATTGTAGAAAGAGGTGGCCAGGTCAGGACAGGACAGGGGAGAGATTATGTCATATAGGTGGTCAGTAGCAGAATAGAGAAAAGAAGGGTTAAGGTGGCGAAGGTTCCTACAAGTAATTGTTTGCTGCTTGGAGGGATGGGTGGTTGGAGGCAATGATACAGTGAAACTAATGAAGTTGTGATCAGAGAGAGGAAAGGGGGTGTTTATGAGGTTGCCAGGGTTGCAGAGATGGGAGAATACAAGGTCAAGGGTCAAAAGATGAGGTTAAGTCGAGAAGTTTAGCTGTAGTTGGGCTGTTAACATTGACAGAAATGTTGAAGTCACCAGGAATGATCGTGAGTATTTCAGAGGAGAGAAAGTAGGGTAGCCAGGCAGCAAAGTCATAAAGAAAGCGCTACACCGGTCCAGGAGGCCAATAAATTGCTGCAATCTTCAGAGAAATAGGAGAAAACAGATGAATACAGTGCATCTCAAAAGAAGAGAGGGATAGAGAGGGAGGGATAGGAAGGACTTGGAAGGTGCTTTGTGAGGATAGAAGGAATCCAACTCCACCTCCTTTCTGTCCATTGGGTCTGGGGGAGTGAGTCCAATGGAGGCCACCATGGGAGAGGGTGGCAGGAGAATCTGAGTCCAAATTTTGAAGCCAAGTGGCAAGTATGTTAAAGCCATGAGAGGTGAAGAGGTCATATACAAATGTTAAATAATTAATTGAAGTTGCGCTGATATTAACCTTCCAAACAAGGAGCAATAAATAAATATGTGTGCTCAAGTGATAAAACCATATATATATATATATATATATATATATATATATATATATATATATATATATATATATATAATTCCCAAAAGACATATATATAATTCCCAAAAGACAGAAATTACCAAAGTGAATAATCAAACGTGCATGGGTTCATTAATCCAATAAAGTGAAAAATTGCAAAGTTGCAGTGAAATGTGCAAATAAATTCCTAATGTGCACATACATGAACGATCTAAATTGAGTATCCCATCATCGATCCGGACAATCCCATAGATGTTAAAAATACTCAAAACGTGATTAATTCAAATTCCGCTGTGTAATAAAATATTTCCACCAAGATGTTTGGTCTAAACATACAAGATCCAAATGCTGTTGTGTGATGTATTGATTCACCAGATTTTCCTCAATGTCCCCAGTACATGTAATAAAAGAAGAGATAAAACATCATTGCGCAATGATCTCTAAATAGAAAGAATAGTGCAGCACTGCTCAGAGTGCACTCACATAAGCCCGAATGAGATGATAGCCTGGAAGAACAATCAGCCGCTTCAGAGAGCGGTGGATTCTCAAACCGCTCATACCAGCTGCTGACTTAGCCTCTATGGCTGACGTCATTGACTCCTCCTACGCATTGCGTCACCCGACACGTGACTTTTTCAAGAATTTTATGGTTTTATCACTTGAGCACACATATTTATTTATTGCTCCTTGTTTGGAAGGTTAATATCAGCGCAACTTCAATGAATTATTTATCCAAGGTAGTTTTAGGTGTCTATACACTCATGTAGTTTGCGGCTTTTATTATTTGGCTATCTTCCAAAAGTTTTTTGCACTTTATATTTATTGTATCAATATTGATTAATTTTTTTCACCACAGCTCTTTAGTACTATTTTTTCATGTACAAATGTTAGTTTGTTACAGATGGAGCGGGCATTCCAAAGGGCGCATGAGATAGGTGGGCTGCTTTGAGGAAGCAGGGGGATAGAAACTAAATTAAGTGGATTGCGGTGATTGCCAGAGAGGGAGGGGTATTGGAGATGTGGCTTGCAGTTTGAAAATGGCGGAATGGGATTAGGAGAAATGTCACCTGAGACTAGGAGAAGGAGGAGGGTGAGGGAGGCAACACTGGAGAAACAGCAGAAATTGGTGAAGCCTTTGGCCCCCAGGGCACACAATTATTTTACTGCAAAATTGGTGGCCTGAGGAGTCCATATCTATGGGAGTGCAGTCTGGTCCAGAAGTCACAGAGATCGCAGCAGATGACATCTGTGTCCCCAGGCTGTGGTCATACAAGAGACTGCATCTTTTGTCAGACCAGACTGAACCCAGGGCCATCACTCTCTGGTCTTCCTTCCACGCTTCCTTCCACGCTGTGGCTCTGGTGGTGGAGTTGTGGCAGGAGGAGGAGGAGGATGGTCCTCAATCACGTCGGTATTGGGTGTGATTTCGCCACTCACCCCCTTAGTTAGGACTTTAAATAAGTTTCTCGCATATGAGGCGTTGGCCCTCCTGCATGCTCTTTAGTTTGGTGGCAGCCATGCAGGCAAAGACCTCTTCAGGAGTGGGTAAGGCTCTGAGGGACGCAGAAGCCTCCTGAATGAGCCTGAGCGCTGAATCCTGCACGTGACTCCCCTTCCTCTGTCTTTTGTATGGAAGGCGGAGGGGAGGAACCTGCGATTCTGTCAGGCTCCGACTGGTCCCAGGCTTCTCCTGGCTGCCACTTAGCCCCACCTCCTCCTGACTGCCACTAACCCCCACCTCCTCCTGGCTGCCACATTCCACAGCCTCCTCCTGTGTGCCACATTCCAGAGCCTCGTCCTGGCTGAGGTCTTCCGGTGTATGAAAAAGGGACAGTTTGAGTTTTTTATTCATCAATCACACACAATTGTCACCTCACGACTGTTGCAAATTGAATGTTAAGAAATATAACTGGTGATCATTCTGAGCCCAGCATTTTTCATTCTTGTGCCAAATCTTTTTGCTCACTACTGTCTATTGATATGTAAAACACTTTAATAAATCTGCAATTAGTGATCAATAATAACATCTAGTAAACATCATTTATTTATTGACCAGAAATCTGTAGAAGAATGCTATACCTGGCTCAAGCTGGGCTCCTCCACTTCTTCCTGGCTGGAAGGCCCAGGTTAGACATTGGAAGCCTCAGCTGGGGTGGAAGTAAGAGTGGAAGGAAGAGTGGAAGGAAGAGTGGAAGGAAGGGGATTCCCTGACTCCAGCGTGGTCTGACAGAAATCGCAGTCTCTCATAGTACCACAGCCTGGGGACATAAATGTCATCTGCTCCAGCTCCTGAACTCTGGGAATCCATGACCTTCTTGCACTCCCTAAGATAAGTGCTCCTCAGGCCACCAATTTTGGTTTTTAAATAGGGGATGGTTGCTGTGGGGACCACCGGCGTTACCAATTCCAGCAGTTTCTCCAGCGCTGCCTGCCTCTTTTGTTTATTATTATAATGCGGATGTTTCACCTGCCACAGACAGGGCAGCTCCCTGTACTTGTCTATGAACAGGGGGAGGAAGTTGTGGTCATTGAAGCCATCCATTTTTTCTGCAAAACACAACACGAGACAAACCCTAATGTCAGGCAAAACTCTCCTAATCTTGTTACAATATAGGCCTCAATCTCGAAGCAGTATAGGCCCAAGTTTTGCTCTTACCTTCGTTATCACGATCGGCGCCTCCGATACTCCTTCCTCCGCTCACAGATCGTACGTACGCTTTATACACACTGCGCATGCGTGTAACTCCTCCCACCCCTGACATTCTTTCTAGTCTATTCCCCGCCCCTTTTCGTTCGGCGCAGTGGGGGAAGAGCACATGGCGGAGACACAGCAGGTGCGTGCTAATTATAGCAACGAGGAGGAGGGGGAGGAAAGCCCGGAGCCGGAAACATCTGGATCCAGAAGGAGAAGATTTAAGGCCTCAAATATGTCCTTTGGGGAGATGTTGGAGATGGTCGCAGGTAGCACATGTTGACATTCAGGTATTTGTGTGCATCTTCAAAATTTGGCTTTTCCGGGGGTGACTTCACCCCATTTGAACGCAATAACAAACACAGTTCCTAAATACTCGTGTCTGATATTGCCTTCAAGTTCTACCAAATGTGAACTTTGTAAGTTCAAGATATGTGTCTTTCTTGTGTGTTTTTAAACATGCCTGTTTTACCTTAAATGGACATTTCTACTTTTTCTAATGTGACCCAAAAAATTGTTATACAACAAACATGTTGGTTTGTTTTAAAAACCTTTTCTAAATGCACATGTGATTGTGCAGGTATTAAAAAGATTGTTGATCAAGAATGTGTGGATTATTGTCTCAACGCTACAACACTTTTGGGGTGCTCTAATTGGTGTTTTCTGTGACAATGGGTATTATTTCCTAAGGGAAAATCCGCTTTGCACTACAAGTGCAGTTTCAACTGCACTTGTAGTGCAAAGTGTCTTTGCCTTTAGTAAATAACACCCAACAGTGCTTTGTATAAGGTTACACAATCACGCCATTTTCAGGACTCACCACATTTCAGACAGGGTCAGCTAAAACAAACACAAGCAGGAAATGTCACCAAAGATTTGCTTAATGTTTTTTTTTTATTTGATAAAGGTTTCACACATTGTCTGGCATATTGATAGCCCCCCTGCCCGCAAATAATTCAAGGTATCTTAGCCGGACATCACGGGCACTCAGGGAGGGCAAGCCAGGACGGCCACTTTCAAGATCCGTCAGGGTTGGTTCATTTTGAATTCCGGCCTCAGGCCCAACTGAGCCAGCATAGTTGGCAGAATGTTGCCGTAAAAAGTTGTGTAGAACACAGCACGCCAGGATAATATGATTCAGTTTATACTCCGCCATATGTATGAGTGTAAGAAATAGGCGGAACCGGCTGGCCGGTAATTAAAAACCCTCTGGTCCGGGGTGAGGGTCCTCATCAGGAATGGCCGCATAAGATGGTCCCCCAGCGCAAAGGCTTCATCCGCAATGAAGATGAATGGGAGTCCTTCCACATTGTCTTCTGGAGGTGGCAAGTCCAAGCTGCCATTCTGGAGACACCTGTAGAACTCGGTCTGGGCGATGACTCCACCATCGGACATCTGGCCATTCTTCCCCACGTCCACATACAGGAACTCATAAGTAGCCGACACCACTGCCAACATCACAATACTATTGAACCCCTTATAATTATAATAGTACGACCCCGAGTTGAGTGGTGGGATGAGGTGGACGTGTTTCCCATCAATTGCCCCTCCGCAGTTAGGAAAGTCCCACCGCTGGGCAAAGTGGGAGGCCACAGTCTGCCATTCCTGTGGCGTGGAAGGAAACTGTTGAGGAAAACCAAAAAAATGAGTCTTTTTGCACATAAACATGGAAAGCTGATTAGACACAAACATTCTTGGCCAACATCAAGATAACATTTATTTATGGGAGTTTTTAAAGACAAAAGTATAAGGTACAACTATCATATTCCCCCCCTCTCATGGGCCATTTCTAACATTATAGGGGGGGAGCTCTTGGTCAGGTAACCTTCTCCACTTCATTGAGAGATGAATGCCTAAATAATGGGTATTACTTTGAACAGCCACTCCTTAGTTACACTATTGGCAGCCCACTGGACAGGTAATAAGTGTCATAATACAAAGATATAAATACACATTGTACACATTTTAGCACATTTGGACATTCTGCTATTACCTATCATGATAATAATAGGATACAAAAAATGTAAACAGTACCATTTGAAAGTATACAGGCAGGCCCTTGCACTACATGCTTTGGGGAATTCATCCATAAATCTGACCACTAAAAAGATGGGTATAGTGTGTATTGGTTTGGCCAAGTCAGCAGATAGATGATTGAGGATAGATAGAGATATGTTATCAGCTGACTTGGGGCAGTTGGGGGGAGGGAGGGTTCCAAATGATTTGGGGACCCCCCAAAAAAAGCCTCTGGAACTCTGCATGAATTTAAAGCACAAATCACATTTCAAAACATTTTAGGGGGTGTTTGGGGTAAAGCACTACTATGGAGCTGATAAAATACATTGTTAAGTGACTACATGAGGTGAATATAGGGCCAGGAGAGCATGCTGGGGAGGTAAGTGAAGGCAAATATGTATGAAGGACAAAAAAAATAAGTACATAAAAATCCAGCATGCATGAGAACAAAGGGGACATTCACAGCATATTACAATCATGGTAATTAGGGAATGAGGAAAGAAATACAATATATTATCAAACATTAAATACAATAAAATGTGATATTAAAGGACAAAAATCTTACCTTAATATACTCCTTCTGCAGGACCTGGATGATGGCAGAACAAGTCTCTGGGATAATGATCCCCAGAGCCTGGGGGGAGATGCCTGTCGAGAACTTCAAGTCCTGCAGGCTTCTCCCTGTCGCCAAGTACCGCAGGGTAGCGACGAGCCTCTGCTCCAGAGTGATGGCTTGCCTCATGCAGGTATCCTGCCTGCTAATATAGGGGGTCAGCAAAGCCAACAAATGGTGAAATACGGGGTCCGTCATCCTGAGAAAGTTCCTGAAATCATCAGGATTATTCTCACGGATCTCACAGAGCAAAGGCATATGACAGAACTGGTCATGCTGGAGCAACCAATTCTTGGTCCATGAACTCCTCCCCACCCTGTTCATGGACTGGACTTGTGTCAAGGTCGGGACCCCAACACCACAGCACGAACTCTACGAGGAGTACATATACGCAACATGGCTAGAAAATGGTCGGCTGTTCAGAATGAAGTAACAGAATGCACTGAAGAACAGCAAGGCCTGTGAAGAGCGACCTGAAAAACAGTAACGAACGAACAAGAACACAATGACAAGTCACGTGTAGCTTGCTTGCACGCACTGAAGAGCAGATACAAACCCACAAGCACAAACTGAACAGCAGAAAACGATCTGAAAACCACGAGTCTGAAAAAGCGCAAATCGTCTCTCACCAAACTTTTACTAACACGAGATTAGCAAAAGGAGCCCAAAGGGTGCCGCGTTCGAGCCAACATCCGTCGGAAAAAAATCCTAGGATTTTGTTGTCGGAATGTCCGATCAATGTCCGACCGTGTGTACGGGGCATAAGAGGGAGAGGTACAGTTTGAAGCTCAACAAGCTCTGTGAAAACTTCTCCAGATATGTGAATGCCTTTCGTGTATATGAAGGCAAAGACTCCCAGCTCCAGCCCTCTGAGTGTCCAACGTACAAGGGAATAAGCGGGAAAATTGTACGGAATTTGGCATTCCCACTCCTCCAAAAGGGTATCACATTTACAACTACTACACCTACTGCCCCTTTTTTGCCAGCTACACCTGAAGAAAACGTTGGCCTGTGGTACTGCAAGAAAAAACAGGAAAGGCTTCCCACAGCGTCTAGTCACCTCAAGGCTACAAAGGGGGAATCGGCAAGCCTGAGGAACGGGGAAGTGTTGAAGTGGAGGGATAAGAGAGATGTTTACATCATGTCCACCATCCACGATGACACCTCGGTGGAACTTCGAAGAAGACACGGTACCGTTCAAAAGCCTTGCTGTATCAACGAATATACAATAAGCTCATTGGGGGTGGATATAAACAATCAAATGCTGCAGCCCTATCTTTCAACATGAAAGTCCCTCTTCTGGTACAAAAAAGTCGCAATATATTTCTTCCATTTGGCCATTTATAATGCGTATGTCACTTATCAAAAATCAATGGAAATACCCAACCCCTTTATCAAATTTATTGAAAATATTTTCACTGCCCTGATCTATCAGCAAGGATCCCCCCACAAAGCATTCGCTCCGATTGTGTCAGTAGACTGCATGAGCGCCATTTTCCTGACAATATTCCACCATCAGCAACCGGAAGAAGACGCCAAAAAAAAATGTCGGGTGTGCAGCAATAGAGGAGTTAGGAAAGACACCAGTTTCCATTGTCCCCAATATCCCTCCCAACCTGGCCTATGCATCAGAGAATGCTTCAGGTGCTATCACACTCTCGTAAACTATTATACCAGATTTCTAATAGATTGCCATTTCCCCGGTTTCAATTTCTGTGCTGGTTTTTTCCCTGCTGCCTCAACCAACCAACCTAGTGCTTCAACTCAACTGACCCTGGTCTGTTTATCGACTATGCCTCTGCCTTCCGACTGCATTGATTACCCACCATGTTTCTGCCTTTCACGTGAACTGACCCTGGACTATTGACTATGCCTCTGCCTACCGTCTATTTCTGCCTTTTACCTGCACTGACCTCGGCCTGTTGACCATGTTTTTGCCTTCCCCTTGGACTGATCTTTCACCCTGCTACACAGGGGTCTCACATATGTGAGGGGCTCCAGAATAGTGTTCTGAGTTTGGAAAACCAGTTTTTGGTTTTCTCTTTGTTTTGTAATTCCCAGAACAGGGTCTGGTTGTCCGGAGGCTTCAAAGCGATTTGGGTGGGAGAAGCCTCTACCCCTGTCCCCATTCTTTCCTGACCGAGGCCCTAAACTTGATGGTCCTGCCTGCTGCCTGGACCAATACTTTGGCTGTGCTGACAATAACTCTACCTGCACTGACCCAGGACTTTTCATGGACCATGTGCCTGTTGTCCAGACCAATACTTTGGCTGCACTAACCATATCTCTGCCTGCTGCCTGTACTATGGACAGTATTTCTGCCTGCTGCATGGACAATCCTTTTGCGGCTGCTGAACACATCCCTGCCTGCTACCTGGACCGACTCTCTCCTCTGTGGACCACTGCACTACTAAAACTGCAGGTAATCTTTTGTTTACTCTTTACTCAGAAGAATGTATTGTGGTTTGTAATTGGTATGTACTGTACATGCTATGGGTTAGAAATATGAAGGGCCTTCAACAATGCGATAGGTTGGCAGGAATTTGTGTGTGTAATTTATGCTCCTAGAATGCCTTGAGGTGCTACTAGGATGTTATACCTCTGTATGTGGCCAGGATATGTAAAAGTCTCACATGTGGTATCGCCATACTCAAGAGGAGTAGCAGAATGTATTTTGGGGTGTCATTTTTGCTATGTAGATGCTATGTGTTAGAAATATCTTATAAATGGACAACTTTGTGTAAAAAAAATGCATTTTCATTTTTTCTCCACATTTTTCAAAAACTTCTGGGAAAAAATGAGCCTTTCAAAAGACTCATTATGCCTCATAAATTATACGTTGGGGTGTTAGCTTTCCAAAATGGGGTCATTTTGTGGGCGTTTCGATTGTCCTGGTGCTCCAGGGTCTTCAAAAGTGTATGTAATAGGTGGTTGAGAAATGAGATGTGTATTTTATGCTTGTAGAACATCTGAAGGTGCTACTTCAATGTTCGGCCTCTGTATGTGGCCAGGCTATGTAAAAGTCTCACACATGTGGTATCACCATACTCAGGAGTAGGGATGGGCCGAACACCCCCCCCGGTTTGGTTCGCACCAGAACATGCAAACAGGCAAACAGGCCCCGTCCTCAGTTATAAAAGAGCTGTCACCTGAGAGCGGCCGTCCATTGCGGCGGATGCCTCCCATGGAGGCAGATTGTAGGCGACGTGCAGCTTTTTTTTTCAGTCTGTCGAAGCGCAAGAAGAAGAAGACTCCATTGAACAGTTTTATTTTTAATTTTTTTAATAAAAGACTTGTCCCAAGGTGTGTATTGTGGTTTTTTTTTACCATTTCACACATTTTTTGTGAAATAGTAGGGGTACATTTGTACCCCGTTACAATTTCACACAGGGGGCAGCCGGGATCTGTGGGTCCCCTTGTTAAAGGGGCTTCCAGATTCTGATAAGCCCCTCGCCTGCAGACCCCCACAACCACCGGGCACAGGTTGTGGGGATGAAGCCCTTCTCCCCATAAACATGGGGACAAGGTGCTTTGGGGGGCTATCCCAAAGCACCCTCCCAATGTTGAGGGCATGTGGCCTGGTTTGGTTCAGGAGGGTGGCCACTCTTTCATCCCCCCTCTTTTCCTGTGGCCTGCCAGGTTGCGTGCTCGGATAAGGGTCTGGTATGGATTTTTGGGGGGACCCCATGCCGTTTTTTCTTAATTTTGGTGTGGGGTTCCCCTTAACCACTTCAGCCCCGGAAGGATTTACCCCCTTCCTGACCAGAGCACTTTTTACAATTTGGCACTGTGTCACTTTAACTGCTAATTGCGCGGTCATGCAATGCTGTACCCAAACGAAATTTGCGTCCTTTTCTTCCCACAAATAGTGCTTTCTTTTGATGGTATTTGATCACCTCTGCCGTTTTTTTTTTTTTGCGCTATAAACGGAAAAAGACCGAAAATTTTGAAAAAAAATGATATTTTCTACTTTGTCTTATAAAAAAATCCAATAAACTCAATTTTAGTCATACATTTAGGCCAAAATGTATTCGGCCACATGTCTTTGGTAAAAAAAATGTCAATAAGCGTATATTTATTGGTTTGCGCAAAAGTAATAGCGTCTACAAATTAGGGTACATTTTCTGGAATTTACACAGCTTTTAGTTTATGACTGCCTATCTCATTTCTTGAGGTGCTAAAATGGCAGGGCAGTACAAACCCCCCCAAATAACCCCATTTTGGAAAGTAGACACCCCAAGGAAATTGCTGAGAGGCATGTTGAGCCCATTGAATAGTAATTTTTTTTGTCCCAAGTGATTGAATAATGACAAAAAAAAATTACAAAAAGTTGTTACTAAATTATATATTGCTCACACAGGCCATGGGCATAAGTGGAATTGCACCCCAAAATACATTTAGCTGCTTCTCCTGAGTATGGGAATACCACATGTGTGGGACTTTTTGGGAGCCTAGCCACGTACGGGGCCCCGAAAACCAAGCACCGCCTTCAGGATTTCTAAGAGCGTAAATTTTTGATTTCACTCCTCACTACCTATCACAGTTTTGAAGGCCATAAAATGCCAAGATGGCACAAAACCCCCCCCAAATGACCCCATTTTGGAAAGTAGACACCCCAAGCTATTTGCTGAGAGGCATGTTGAGTCCATGGAATATTTTATGTTTTGATACAAGTTGTGGGAAAGTGACAATTTTTTTTTTGTACAAAGTTGTCACTAAATGATATATTGCTCAAACATGCAATGGGCATATGTGGAATTACACCCCAAAATACATTTTGATGCTTCTCCTGAGTACGGGGATACCACATGTGTGGGACTTTTTGGGAGCCTAGCCGCGTACGGGGCCCTGAAACCAAGCACTGCCTTCAGGATTTCTAAGGGCGTAAATTTTTGATTTCACTCCTCACTACCTATCACAGTTTTGAAGGCCATAAAATGCCCAGATGGCACAAAACCCCCCCAAATGACCCCATTTTGCAAAGTAGACACCCCAAGCTATTTGCTGAGAGGCATGTTGAGTCCATGGAATATTTTATATTTTGACACAAGTTGCGGGAAAGTGACCATTTTTTTTTTTTGCACAAAGTTGTCACTAAATGATATATTGTTTACACAGGCCATGGGCATATGTGAAATTGCACCCCAAAATACATTCTGCTGATTCTCCTGAGTACAGGGATACCACATGTGTGGGACTTTTTGGGAGCGCTGCCGCGCACGGGGCCCCGAAAACAAAGCACCGCCTTCAGGATTTCTAAGGGCGTAAAATTTTGATTTCACTCCTCACTACCTATCACAGTTTTGAAGGCCATAAAATGCCCAGATGGCACAACCCCCCCTAAATGACCCCATTATGGAAACTAGACACCCCAACCTATTTGCTGAGAGGCATGGTGAGTATTTTGCAGCTCTCATTTGTTTTTGAAAATGAAGAAAGACAAGAAAACATTTTTTTTTCAATTTTCAAAACTTTGTGACAAAAAGCGAGGTCTGCAAAATACTCACTATACCTCTCAGCAAATAGCTTGGGGTGTCTCTTTCCAAAATAGGGTCATGTGGGGGGTTTTGTGCCACCTGGGCATTCCATGGCCTCCGAAACTGTGATAGGCAGTGAAGAGTGAAATAAAAAATTTACGCCCTTAGAAAGCCTGAAGGCGGTGCTTGGTTTCGGGGCCCCGTACGTGGCTAGGCTCCCAAAAAGTCCCACACATGTGGTATCCCCGTACTCAGGAGAAGCATCAAAATGTATTTTGGGGTGTAATTCCACATATGCCCATTGCATGTTTGCCTTTGCGCGAGAGCGGGGGGGGGGCAGGGGTGCTTTTTTTTTTTTTTTTTTTTTTTTTGCTTTTTTATCTTTATATCTTTATCTTATTTTTAAACTGTTCCTTTCATTTTTATTTTTTTTTTAATAATTTTTATTGTTATCTCAGGGAATGTAAATATCCCCTATGATAGCAATAGGTAGTGACAGGTACTCTTTTTTGAAATAACTGGGGTCTGTTAGACCCTAGATCTCTCCTCTGCCCTCAAAGCATCTGACCACACCAAGATCGGTGTGATAAAATGCTTTTCCAATTTCCCAATGGCGCTGTTTACATCCGGCGAAATCTAAGTCATGAAATGCTCGTAGCTTCCGGTTTCTTAGGCCATAGAGATGTTTGGAGCCACTCTGGTCTCTGATCACCTCTATGGTCAGCTGGCTGAATCACCGGCTGCATTCTCCCACTGCTTGTAAAAGCAGTCTAGAGGCTAATTAGCCACTAGGATTGCTTTTACATAAAAAAGTTAGGAGCAAATCGCTCCTCTGCCCACTGCTGCCCCTACGCTTCGGCATATATGCTTAAGTATGTAACTGTGGTGGTGAAATCACCTCCGACAGTGCTGGAGTCATGGCTTTATATATCGTTTATATATATAAACGCTGTTGCTGTCAAGATAAATAAATCCGCGCTGCAAGCAAATACAAAAAAAATAGTAAAAAATAAAACATTTAACGCAACCTGTGCCTAAAATATATATATGCCGAAGCATGGGGGCATCCTCCCACAAAAGGCAGGAGCAAATCGCTCCTCCACCCACTGCTGCCCCCACGCTTCGGCATATATGCTGAAGTATGTAACTGTGGTGGTGAAATCACCTGCGACAGCGCTGGAGTCATGGCTTTATGTATCATGGGAGCAAATGCTGTTGCTGTCAAGATAAATAAATCCGCTCTGCAGCTGAATGGCGTACCTGAAAACAAAAAAATGGTTACCAACAAAACACATATCTGAAAAGCAAACATGGTAAAACATAATAACAATAAAACATTGCAGAATAGAATACAGTAAAAAAGAGCAGAACAATAGAGAGAAAATAGAGAGAGAGAGAACAATAAAACAACAACTATTTTTGTTTTTTTTATTTTATATTTTTTTTTTGTTTTTATTTTTTTTATTTTTTTACACTTTTTTTAGTAACTTTAACTTTTGTAACTGGTACCAGGTTTGGGTCTCTCAAAATGCGATGGCATCTTGGGAGACCCTGTGAAAGTGTGTCCTAGTCTGTGCAATGCTGTACCCTACGCTAATACTCAACTAGTGTATGGTAGCGTTCAAAACATTCACCAATGCATAGACAAGGATTGTCAGGACAGGAGGGACAATAATACCGGGTGTCACGCCTAAATCCGCGCTTGCTACAGACACGACATCTTCTTTGAGGGGCTCGTTGGGTAGGGGTACTCGAGAGGACATAAGGAAAATGCCTCTCATGCAGCCGGCTTACTGCATTTGGTTGGGGAAGGTGAGTTGGACCACCGTCTGGAAACAGAATGGCTCTGACGATCTCTTCCTGGAATTTAAGGAAGGATCCAGTCCCTCCTGAAGCTCTGTATAGCACATGAGCATTTAGCAAAGCCAATTGAAATAAATAAACAGACACTTTTTTGTACCAGCGTCTGGCCTTACGGGCAACTAGGTACGGCGCCAACAACTGGTCGTTGAGGTCCACCCCTTCCATATTTTGGTTATATTCATGGACACAGAGGGGTTTCTCCACAACACCAGTCGCCGTAGTAATTTGGACCGTCGTGTCTGCATGAAGGGAGGTAAGAACAAAAACATTCTTATTGTCCCTCCACTTCATAGCGAGCAAGTTATTACACTGCAAGCAGGCTCTCTCCCCCAGCCTAAGACGGGAATCTACAAGCCGCTGGGGAAAGCCCTGGCGATTAGGTCGCACAATGCCACATGCTCCAATCTGTTGATCAAAAAGGTGACTAAAAAGTGGCACGCTCGTATAATAATTGTCCACGTACAAGTGGTACCCCTTTCCGAATAAGGGTGACACCAAGTCCCACACTATCTTGCCAGCGCTTCCTATGTAATCAGGGCAGTTTGTTGGCTCTACGTGACTATCTTTGCCCTCGTAAACCATAAATCTGCATGTATAGTCTGTGGCCCTGTCACAGAGCTTATACATCTTGACCCCGTATCTGGCACACTTGCTGGGAAGGTACTGTTTGAATGACAAGCCGCCAGAAAATTTAATCAGGGACTCATCAACGCAGATAACTTGATGGGGAGTAAACAAGTCTGAAAAATGCTGGTTGAAATGGTTTACGAGGGGCCGAATTTTGTAGAGCTGATCGTATCCAGGGTCTCCACGAGGACGACAGAGTTCATTGTCATTGAAGTGCATGAACCGCAAAATCTGCTCGGCCATGGAAGCAGAGAACACGGGCATATGGTGAATTGGGTCAGTGGACCAATATGACCGCAACTCACTCTTTTTGGTTATGCCCATGAGGAGGGAAAGGCCCAGAAAGATCTTAAATTCGGACACCGTAATTGGTCTCCAATCTCTGGCAAGGGAGGACTGGGGATTAGTGGCGATGTGTTGACCAGCGTATAAATTGCTTTGGTCCACAATAGATCTATAGAGATCTTCGGTGACAAACAGCGAATAAAAATCCAGTGGCGTAAAATCAACTGTTTCCACCTGAATTCCGGGTTGGCCAGTGAATGGGGGAAGTACGGGTGCTGCAGAAGTGGTGGGTTCCCAATTCGGATTGGCGAACGCAGCAGGAAGGGCACTATGGGCACGACGGGCCTGTGTTCGTCTTCTTGGTGGCAGCGGGACACTACTAGTGCTTGCCACCTCGCCAGCTTGAACTGCACTTATGGGACTCGCCACATCACCACGTGATACTGCAGTGCTGGATGTATGACCAGGGTGTACTAGGCCGCTGGTGCTTGCCAGTTCACCAGAAGGAATATTGGCGCTAGTACTTCTCTGCTCCATACGTGGGACCTGCGGTTCTTGCACTTCAAGGACAGAAGAAGAAGTTCGGGGTCTGGTACGCCTGACCTTAGCAGGGACCACAACTCTGTCGTCAGAGCTATCTGTCATGGAGCTGCTGTCCTCTACAGGTTCGTATTCTGAGCCTGAATCTGACAGATGAGTGACTTCCTCTTCACTATCTGTCATGCTCAGAAACATGTAGGCCTCTTCACTAGTGTACCTTCGATTTGCCATTTTGGGCTCTAAATTTAGGGGTACACTAGTGAGACTCACAGGCAAAAAAGCTCCTGACTGTTAGTGACTGATTCAAAACGCTACCAAAAAACTGTTAGCGATCACAGGGATCAGGCATGACTCTGCAAACGCTGCAGTTATGTGTGCTTAGTGTTTTGTAAGTGTCAGTGATCGATCAATACTGCACTTGGGTGGACTGGGTAGGGCTGGGCCGAGGGGCAAAACGCTGGTGCTAGCAGGTATCTGGGTTGATCCCGCTAACACTGCGTTTTTTTGGGGACCCTAAACTGCTGGGGAGTATAGATCTGATCGGATCAGATATCGAACGGGTAAGATACTATAGCACTAAGGGAGGTGTATGCTGTGTGCGTGGGTATTAGCGGTAATGGCACTAACCTGACACTGCCTGGGGTGACGCAGACCTTATCTAACCCTAAAAACTTAACTTATATCACCGCCGGGCAATTAGGGGGTTAAACCTTTATAAGGTAATAAACGGCGGGTGCCCTAAAACTATAATAAACTATAAAAAACAAACTAACTAACCAGCGTCACCCGTAACACTTATACGGTGATCGCTGGTGAAAGGGTTAACTAGGGGGCAATCAGGGGGGTTAAAACCTTTAGTAGGTAGTATATGGGGGTCCCTGTCACTATAAAACACTGACGGCAAACCTATATACTTACCTGCCTAACTAGTGTCACCAGTGACACTAATACAGCGATCAGAAAAACGATCGCTTAGTGACACTGGCGACAGGGGGTGATCACGGGGTTAACCTTAATTATGGGGGGTTAGGGGGGTACCCTGGACCTAAAGGGGGGTACCCCAGACCTAAAGGGGGCTAACCCTAACTGCCCTAACACTTATAACTGACACAAACTGACACCAATGCAAAAAAAAACCCCGCTATTGGTGTCAGTGTGACAGGGGGTACAGGGGGGTGATCGGGGGGTGATCGGGGGGTGACTGGGGGTGAAAAGTGTGCCTGCGTAGTGTAGTGTTGGTGCACTTACTTGATGTCTTCTCTCCTCGGCGCCGGAACAAAAAAGACAGGCTCGAGGAGAGATTACATCACTTCCTCTGCCTCTGTTTACATTACAGAGGCAGAGGAAGATCCTCATTGGCTGGGAGCGATCACGAGGGGGAGCCACGAATGGATGGCCTCCCCCTCACGTCTGATCGCTCCCAGACACAAGCTGATCGCCTCTGGCACCGGGGGGTCCAATCGGACCCCCCGCCCGTGGGAGGCAGATCACGTACAGGTACGTGATTCTGCCTGCCCGTGCCATTCTGCCGACGTACATCAGTGTAAGGCGGTCTGCAAGTGGTTAAAATCCATAACAGACTTAAAGGGTCTGGTATGGATTTTGAGGGGGACCCCCACACCATTTTTTTAAAATTTTGGTGCGAGGTTCCCCTTAATATCAATACCAGACCTGTAGGGCCTGGTATGGAATTTGGGGGGACCCCATGCATTTTTTTTTTAATTTTGGTTCGGGGTTCCCCTGTGGGGGAATCCCATACCGTTTTTATCAATGAACTTTTATGTGTATTGCCGGGAGTCGGGACCGACAATTCATTATAGCCGCAAGTACTTTTAAATGACTTTTTTTTCCTATAGAAATGTCATTTTACTTTCAGACTGTTGTAAACACGGGAACCATGCGCCACTTAACAGGCATACTATAGACACCCCCCAGGTACAAAATTTAAAAGAGTATTACACTTTTAATGTTTCACTTTAAGCATTATTAAAATCACTGCTCCCGAAAAAACGGCCATTTTTAAAACTTTTTTTGCATTGATACATGTCCCCTGGGGCAGGACCCAGGTCCCCAAACACTTTTTATGACAATAAAAACATAAGACACCAGCGCTCAAAGGGTTCAGAAAGCAGTCCTGCAATGAATAAAAAATTATATAAACAATGAATGAGTTTATTCAAAAAAGCAGCTGATAATATAAACCACAGTACTGTTCACTTGTAGTAGTGTAAAACAAAAGAGGGGGGGAGGGGGGCTTGCACAGTCTCCGGCCCTCCACTGAGCAACAAGGAGCTGAACTAAAACCTCTTGAGAGCTATTCACCCACAGCGAAGGGAAGAAGGGAGAGGTCAGTAGATGGAAGATAACACAGCCATCTGTGTTCCTGCTGGGATCAGGTGTAATCTCAGGGGAGTCTGCTCACCGGCATACAGATGATGATCCAACATGCAGAGAGATAGACGCTTCAGCCACACACTGTAGGACGCTGGAAAGGAGCGCTGTCTCACAAGTGTCAGAGACATCAGACCAGCTGAGACACTGACTCAAGGGAGGGGAAAAGACCGATGTGGCTGGGATGGATTAGCTGTGGGAACGCTCCTTCACACAGTGCAAGCCAATGCTGTACCCCAGCTAGTGAAACAACTGACGATCAATCCTTCAAATGCAATGAATTCCGATATGGTGACATATACTGTGGGAATGCCTAGCTTGCTGGAGAGTATAGGCTGACAAGCTGGAAAGGCTATACAAAGCTATGCAAAGCTGTCAGAGATTGCCAGGAGGTGGAAGTCCTGTAATGGATAATGATGGTGACTGGATGAATACTCCTGCAATAGATTAAAGTTGCCTTGACAATGCGTTTTACGCACAATCGCTTTGTCATAGGACTATGTCATAGGATTCTCCAACACACCCTTCTGGACCTTCAGGAAGGAGATGCCTTCATGAAAAGCCTCGTTCTTCCTCCACTGCCCGACGATGATCTACTATCTGCACTTCCACAAGCTCATCCCACACCATCTACACCCAGTTGTCTCTGGACCCCTGTGAGGGGCCAGCCGAAGAAGCACCTCTCCACTCCTCAACGCTCACGACCCTTCAAGCGGCCTCCCTGATGTCGCTGGTTAGGCCCTCCCTAGCCTAATTCTTTTCTCTTTTCCTTTTAGTCCATGAAAAACACAGTGCTGTGAACTGGACTCAAGATTTAAATGTTTCCCTGAACCTCTTCAGGGGTAACTTGCTTTCCCATCCCCATGGGGAATCACTTTATTTACTGTTCTGGACACCGTACGTTTTTGACACTTTTTTGGTTGTTTGTCCTTAACAAGTATCTACTCTCTTTTTTTTCACTGATTTTTTGTAGCTACTGTTAAAGTGGATGTAAACCCAATTTTTTTTTTATATATATATCATACTGTAGAGTATAAGATTTCCTATCATTTGAGCCCAGTCTTGCCACACAGAGTTAATCCATCTCTGAGCAATCCTCTTTTATTGTTCAGTGAGAAAAATCTTGACAAACTGAGAAAAACTTTGTCAAATACTCCCCCTTGCTGTGAGTGACAGCCTAAAACACAGGCATTATTTTTTAATTCCCTCCCCCACTCCTTTCTTCAGCAGCTCTGCAAGGATTGGCTGTTCCACACCTCAGCATGATTTGGCATGCTGAAGTCATGTGGTTACTTTCCTGTCTTTTCACTGGATGTTAGAGATCATAGCAGAAGTTCAGCAGAAGTTCAGTGTTAGAAATACAAAGAAGAAAATGCATATTGACAAGGAGTGTAGAGGTGGGCAGGGAGTCTACTGACATCACGACTCCACCCACGGAGCTCCAGACAACAGACCCACCCACAGAATTAGCAGTTTTTCAGGTCTAATAACAGACAGAGGGGAGACATTTGACCGGTAAAGATACATGCAGGAGGCATGTATATCCTTACATAGATAACCCCTATGGCAGTAGTTTAGAAAGGATGACATTGGGTTTACATCCACTTTAAGCTTTTTAAGGAGAGTGGGCGGCTCCCCTCCTCCCCAGAGTTTCCTGCTGGAAGTCCGCATGTGTCTCTCCCCGGCCCATGACCTTTTACAGGGCCTCCTGAGATACAGTCGTGTCTCAGGTTTTCAACTGTTGATTCTTTTTTTCTTTTTTTTATTGTTTATTTTTTCATTTTTGTTTTCTTGTTTTTATGGGTTGCAACTCATATGTCAGTCCTGTTGGATGAGGTCGTCTCTCTACCCTTTTCCCCTTTTTTTTTCTATTTTCTTTTCTAATGAGGTTAATTGGATCACTCACGGGTACCGATGGGGTTGTCTTTTTCACTACATTTAAAAAATTTATATGCATGTCCTTTACTATGTCAGTTATACAACATGTCTATATAGGTTTAATATGCAACTATTGCCCTTTTTTGAAGATTTGATCCCATGGCCTTAAAGCTTCTGTCATACAACGTTAACCACTTGCCGACCGCCTAACGCATATATACGTGAGCAGAGCGGCACGGGCAGGCAAAATCACGTACCTGGTACGTGATTGCCTTCCCGCGGGCGGGGGGTCCGATCGGACCCCCCCCCGGTGCCATCGGCGGTCGGCGTTTGGTTGGAAGCGATCAGAGATGAGGGGGAGACCATCCGATCGTGGCCCCCCCCTCGCGATCACTCCCAGCCAATGAGAAACATCCCCTGCCTCTGTATAGTACACAGAGGCAGAGGATGTGATGTCATCTCTCCTCGGCTGGCCAGTTTCCGTTCCAGCGCCGAGGAGAAAAGACATGTAAGTGCACAACACTCACACACAACACAGTAGAACATGCCAGGCACACTAAACACCCCCGATCCCCCCCCGATCGCCCCCCGATCCCCCCCCCCAATCACCCCCCCCCTCCTGTCACAAACTGACACCAAGCAGTTTTTTTGTTTTGTTTTGTTTTTTTCCTGATTACTGCATAGTATCAGTTTGTGACAGTTAGCAGTGGTAGGGCAGTTAGTATTAGCCCCCTGTAGGTCTAGGGTACCCCCCTAACCCCCCCAATAAAGTTTTAACCCCTTGATCACCCCCTGTCACCAGTGTCGCTAAGCGATCATTTTTCTGATCGCTGTATTAGTGTCGCTGGTGACGCTAGTTAGGGACGTAAATATTTAGGTTCGCTGTCAGCGTTTTATAGCGACAGGGACCCCCATATACTACCTAATAAATGTTTTAACCCATTGATCGCCCCCTAGTTAACCCTTTCACCACTGATCACTGTATAACCGTTACGGGTGACGCTGGTTAGTTTGTTTATTTTATATAGTGTCAGGGCACCCGCCGTTTATTACCGAATAAAGGTTTAGCCCCCTGATCGCCCGGCGGTGATATGCGTCACCCCAGGCAGCGTCAGATTAGCGCCAGTACCGCGAACACCCACGCACGCACGCACCGTACACGCACCGTACACCTCCCTTAGTGGTATAGTATCTGAACGCATCAATATCTGATCCGATCAGATCTATACTAGCGTCCCCAGCAGTTTAGGGTTCCCAAAAACACAGTGTTAGCGGGATCAGCCCAGATACCTGCTAGCACCTGCGTTTTGCCCCTCCACCCGGCCCAGCCCAGCCCACCCAAGTGCAGTATCGATCGATCACTGACACTTACAAAACACTAAACGCATAACTGCAGCGTTCACAGAGTCAGGCCTGATCCCTGCGATCGCTAACAGTTTTTTTGGTAGCATTTTGGTGAACTGGCAAGCGCCAGCCCCAGGCAGCGTCAGGTTAGCGCCAGTACCGCTAACACCCAAGCACGCACCGTACACCTCCCTTAGTGGTATAGTATCTGATCGGATCAATATCTGATCCGATCAGATCTATACTAGCGTCCCCAGCAGTTTAGGGTCCCCAAAAACGCAGTGTTAGTGGGATCAGCCCAGATACCTGCTAGCACCTGCGTTTTGCCCCTCCGCCCGGCCCAGCCCAGCCCACCCAAGTGCAGTATCGATCGATCACTGTCACTTTTTTTTGTAGCGTTTTGGTGAACTGGCAAGCGCCAGCGGCCTAGTACACCCCGGTCGTAGTCAAACCAGCACTGCAGTAACACTTGGTGACGTGGCGAGTCCCATAAGTGCAGTTCAAGCTGGTGAGGTGGCAAGCACAAGTAGTGTCCCGCTGCCACCAAAAAGACAAACATAGGCCTGTCGTGCCCATAGTGCCCTTCCTGCTGCATTCGCCAATCCTAATTTGTGAACCCACCGCTTCTGCAGCGCCCGTACTTCCCCCATTCACATCCCCAACCAAATGCAGTCGGCTGCATGAGAGGCATTTATATGTCCTCCCGAGTACCCCTACCCAACGAACCCCCCCAAAAAAGATGTGTCTGCAGCAAGCGCGGATATAGGCGTGACACCCGCTATTATTGTCCCTCCTGTCCTGACAATCCTGGTCTTTGCATTGGTGAATGTTTTGAACGCTACCATTCACTAGTTGAGTATTAGCGTAGGGTACAGCATTGCACAGACTAGGCACACTTTCACAGGGTCTCCCAAGATGCCATCGCATTTTGAGAGACCCGAACCTGGAACCGGTTACAGCTATAAAAGTTACAGTTACAAAAAAAAAGTGTAAAAAAAAAAAAAACACAAACAAAAATAAAAAAAAATAGTTGTCGTTTTATTGTTCTCTCTCTCTCTATTCTCTCTCTATTGTTCTGCTCTTTTTTACTGTATTCTATTCTGCAATGTTTTATTGTTATTATGTTTTATCACGTTTGCTTTTCAGGTATGCAATTTTTTATACTTTACCGTTTACTGTGCTTTATTGTTAACCATTTTTTTGTCTTCAGGTACGCCATTCACGACTTTGAGTGGTTATACCACAATGATGCCTGCAGGTTTAGGTATCATCTTGGTATCATTCTTTTTAGCCAGCGGTTGGCTTTCATGTAAAAGCAATCCTAGCGGCTAATTAGCCTCTAGACTGCTTTTACAAGCAGTGGGAGGGAATGCCCCCCCCCACCGTCTTCCGTGTTTTTCTCTGGCTCTCCTGTCTCAACAGGGAACCTGAGAATGCAGCCGGTGATTCAGCCAGCTGACCATAGAGCTGATCAGAGACCAGAGTGGCTCCAAACATCTCTATGGCCTAAGAAACCGGAAGCTACAAGCATTTTATAACTTAGATTTCGCCGGATGTAAACAGCGCCATTGGGAAATTGGGGGAGCATTTTATCACACCGATCTTGGTGTGGTCAGATGCTTTGAGGGCAGAGGAGAGATCTAGGGTCTAATAGACCCCAATTTTTTCAAAAAAGAGTACCTGTCACTACCTATTGCTATCATAGGGGATATTTACATTCCCTGAGATAACAATAAAAATGATTTAAAAAAAAAAAATGAAAGGAACAGTTTAAAAATAAGATAAAAAAGCAAAAAAATAATAAAGAAAAAAAAAAAAAAAAAAAAAAAGCACCCCTGTCCCCCCTGCTCTCGCGCTAAGGCGAACGCAAGCGTCGGTCTGGCGTCAAATGTAAACAGCAATTGCACTATGCATGTGAGGTATCACCGCGAAGGTCAGATCGAGGGCAGTAATTTTAGCAGTAGACCTCCTCTGTAAATCTAAAGTGGTAACCTGTAAAGGCTTTTAAAGGCTTTTAAAAATGTATTAATTTTGTTGCCACTGCACGTTTGTGCGCAATTTTAAAGCATGTCATGTTTGGTATCCATGTACTCGGCCTAAGATCATCTTTTTTATTTCATCAAACATTTGGGCAATATAGTGTGTTTTAGTGCATTAAAATTTAAAAAAGTGTGTTTTTTCCACAAAAAATGCGTTTGAAAAATCGCTGCGCAATTACTGTGTGAAAAAAAAAATGAAACACCCACCATTTTAATCTGTAGGGCATTTGCTTTAAAATAATATATAATGTTTGGGGGTTCAAAGTAATTTTCTTGCAAAAAAAAATAATTTTTTCATGTAATCAAAAAGTGTCAGAAAGGGCTTTGTCTTCAAGTGGTTAGAAGAGTGGGTGATGTGTGACATAAGCTTCTAAATGTTGTGCATAAAATGCCAGGACAGTTCAAAACCCCCCCAAATGACCCCATTTTGGAAAGTAGACACCCCAAGCTATTTGCTGAGAGTCATGTCGAGTCCATGGAATATTTTATATTGTGACACAAGTTGCGGGAAAGAGACACATTTTTTTTTTTTTTTTTTTTGCACAAAGTTGTCACTAAATGTTATATTGCTCCAACATGCCATAGGGATTTGTGAAATTACACCCCAAAATAAATTCTGTTGCTTCTCCTGAGTACGGGGATACCACATGTGTGGGACTTTTTGGGAGCCTAGCCGCGCACGGGACCCCGAAAACCAAGCACCGCCTTCAGGCTTTCTAAGGCCGTAAATTTTTGATTTCACTCTTCACTGCCTATCACAGTTTCGGAGGCCATGGAATGCCCAGGTGGCACAAACCCCCCCCCAAATGACTCCATTTTGGAAAGTAGACACCCCAAGCTATTTGCTGAGAGGTATAGTGAGTATTTTGCAGACCTCACTTTTTGTCACAAGGTTTTGAAAATTGAAAAAAGAAAAAAAAAAAAAAAATTTTCTGGTCTTTCTTCATTTTCAAAAACAAATGAGAGCTGCAAAATACTCACCATGCCTCTCAGCAAATAGCTTAGGGTGTCTACTTTCCAAAATGGGGTCATTTGGGGGGGGGTTGTGCCATCTTGGCATTTTATGGCCTTCAAAACTGTGATAGGTAGTGAGGAGTGAAATCAAAAATGTACGCCCTTAGAAATCCTGAAGGTGGTGCTGGGATTTACGCGGCTAGGCTCCCAAAAAGTGCCACACATGTGGTATCCCCGTACTCAGGAGAAGCAGCTGAATTTATTTTGGGGTGCAATTCCACATATGCCCATGGCCTATGTGAGCAATATATCATTTAGTGACAACTTTTTGTAAATTTTTTTTTTTTTTGTCATTATTCAATCACTTGGGACAAAAAAAATAAATATTCAATGGGCTCAACATGCCTCTCAGCAATTTCCTTGGGGTGTCTACTTTCCAAAATGGGGTCATTTGGGGGGGGTTTATACTGCCCTGCCATTTTAGCACCTCAAGAAATGACATAGGCAGTCATAAACTAAAAGCTGTGTAAATTCCAGAAAATGTACCCTAGTTTGTAGACGCTATAACTTTTGCGCAAACCAATAAATATACGTTTATTGACATTTTTTTTACCAAAGACATGTGGCCGAATACATTTTGGCCTAAATGTATGACTAAAATTTAGTTTATTCGATTTTTTTTATAACAAAAAGTAGAAAATATCATTTTTTTTCAAAATTTTCAGTCTTTTTCCGTTTATAGTGCAAAAAATAAAAACGGCAGAGGTGATCAAATACCATCAAAAGAAAGCTCTATTTGTGGGAAGAAAAGGACGCAAATTTTGTTTGGGTAGAGCATTGCATGACCGCGCAATTAGCAGTTAAAGCGACGCAGTGCCAAATTGTAAAAAGTGCTCTGGTCAGGAAGGGGGTAAATCCTTCCGGGGCTGAAGTGGTTAAGGGCCTGAACTCCATTCAGAAGCGATGGATTGCTTTGAGGGAGTTCAGATCCTCAGGTGCAGATATAATTATGCTTCAGGAGATGCATTTTCGGGCAGGAGGTTCTTTAAAATTTGCTTCCAGGTTCTTCCCTGCCTCCTACCTGGCCTCTGACTCCACAGGCAAGGCCGGTGTGGCTATTCTAATCAAAAAATCCTGCCCTATTAGGGTCAAAAGTACACATCCTGACCCTCATGGGAGGTACATTATCCTGGATTGTGACTATATGTCCTCCTCCTTTACTTTAGTTAACTTATACACACCCAATACTGGTCAGGTGGATTTTATTAATAAGGTTTTTGACTTACCCCAATATCGCACCCAACCCTTCATGATCATAGGAGGGGATTTCAACCTGGTCATGTCTCCAACTAGGGATAGGCAAACTGTATTAAATGACACTCCCTTGCAGAAATCCACCTCCCAAGCTAATGCCTTCCGTAATTGTGTCAGATCCCACCAATTGTTTGACTCTTGGAGGATTAAGCATCCCACAGCCAAGCAATTTACTTTCTTCTCCACGGCCCACAAAATGTACTCCCACCTAGACCATTTTCTCATCTCAGCTCCACTTCTCCCCCACATTATTGACTCTAACATATCTCCCATTACATGGTCTGATCATGCCCCTATTACAATGAAGGTCATGTTGTCTCAAATTCCCTGTAGGTCTTGTCACTGGCGCCTAAATGATCAACTCCTTCATTCTGAACCCTCTTGCATTAAATTAGTGGCAGGCCTTGAGGAATTCTTTTTGTTTAATGTGGGCTCTATTTCCACATTGTGGGAGGCACACAAGGCGATCTTTCATGGTTCGTGCATTGCGGAGGGCACTTGTCTAAAAAAAGATAGACATAAACTTTTGGAGTCACTGACGTCTGACTTGATGGTAGCAAAACGTAAGCTAATGTGCAAACCCACAGTGTCGAAACTTTGCAAGGTTACATCCCTCAGAGGACAGATTAAATCTATAAATCTTGGTAAGGCAGCTAAATCTATACTCTGGGTTAAACAAAAATTCTGTGAGTTTGCAAATAAGCCTCACAGGATGCTAGTAAACAAATCACGTCCGCGTCCCTTCAACTCTTTCCCCGATTTCCTTCTTAAGGCCGACAGAACCCACTGCCCTCTTGAAATGTCCAAGACCTTTGGTAACTTCTACAGCACCTTATATAATTGACTAACACCCGAAAATCATTTTAATTTCACCAAAGAAAAATTTGATGCTTTCTTTGAGGATTTTAGACTCCCAAAATTATCTTCCTCTGACCTTGTTGATCTGAATGCTCCCATAACTGCTGAGGAACTTTATAACAAGATCAAGGATCTCCCGCTACATAAATCCCCTGGTCCAGATGGTCTTCCCTACTTTTACTATAAAACCTTCCTGGACATTTTATCCCCCCATTTATTGATTCTCTATCGCACCCTCCTCAAAGGTCAACCCCTGCATTCCCAGTTTTCTCATTCCTACTTATCCGTTATCCCTAAACCGGGAAAGGACCCCTCCCACCCTGACGACTATAGACCTATAGTTCTTTTACATTCAGATTATAAAATCTTTACTAACATATTAGCTACTAGGCTTTCGAAATACATCCCAAAATTAATTAACAGGGATCAGGTAGGCTTTGTCCCAACCAGACATGTGGGAGACAATACCCGTCACATCATAAACTTGATTGACCCTTTGAATAGATCCTCACGTCAAGCTCTAGTTTTAAGTCTAGATGCGCAAAAAGCCTTTGACAGGCTGAGCTGGCCTTATATGTTCTCTACTCTACTTAGGTTTAAAGGCCCTTTCCTGAGAGCGTTACAGGCATTATATTCCCAAATCTCTGCCCAGGTCCAGATGTCTTCCTTTCTGTCGCTTTGCTTTCCTATGAGTAATGGTACTCGACAGGGGTGTCCATTGTCCCCATTACTTTTTATTTTATGCCTTGAGCCCCTAACTGAGTCCATCTGACTACATTAAGATATTCGTGGGGTGGTGATGCGGCAGAGGGAATACAAATTATCATTGTTCGCAGATGATATTCTGCTAACTATCACCCAACCACTGTTGTCCCTTCCCTCATTACATGGTCTCCTCTCCTCCTTTGGAGCCATATCTGGTTATAAAGTTAACACTACCAAAACGGAGGCCCTTCTTTATATATTCCCCCTCCTCTGCTATCTCAACTAATGCAATTTTACCCTTATAAATGGTGTTCATCTTCTCTCAAATATCTGGGGATCCATCTTACTCCTACTTACTCCACCCTCTATCCAGGCAATTCCCCCCCCCCCCACCAATTGTAGATATTAACAAATCACTACAAAACTGAACTAAATACCCTCTTTCCCTCTTAGGTAGAATAAATGTATTGAAGATGTCCATTTTACCCAGATTATTGTATTACTTTGAAACACTACCCGTGGCCATCCACCTTCCTCAACTTAAAGCTATCCAAAGGAGTTTTTCTAAGATTTATTTGGAATGGTAGAGCCCATCGCATTGCGAGCTTGGTGGTCTTCGCCCTTAGATATAGAGGGGGACTGGGTGCTCTGGATATAATAAATTATTATTATGCAACCCACCTTAGGGTTATTTCCTCCTGGTCCAGTCTGATGGGCCCCAGCCACTGGTCCGATATTGAGAAAGGGGTCTTGTATCCGGTCCATCCATGCTCCCTGATTTGGTCCCTCATGCCACATGCAGATCCTATCTATAGACGTCAATGTACAGTCCCTATGAACTTCACCCTATCTATATGGAATAAATGTCGACAGAACTATTCTCTCTCATCAACCTGCTCCCTCTCATAAATGTATTATTTAATCCCAATATCCCGGACAGTTTATCCTTGGGACGTATTTTTCCATGGGTAGACGCCTCTTTGTTTCAACTTTGTAATCATGTCAATTCGGTATCCCGTCGACTACATACATTTGACACCATTCGCGAGAAGTTTGATATTCCCTCTCAGTTGTTCTATTTTTAACTTCAAATCAGGCACTTTTTCCATTCCCAATCTCCATCTCTGACCTTAGACAAACCCACCCCTTTTGAATATTTATGTGCTCAGGGTCCCAATCAATTACACTTTGTATCTTCCATTCACCACATCCTCCACGAGTTAACTTCCCTTACTGAGGTCACTCATCAATATATGAGAAAATGGGCTCAACTGTTATGCAGGCCTATCAGCCCTCAGGTGTGGGACAGGATCTGCTCCACTACTTTTAAATCGTCCATATGTGTCTTGCAGAGGGAGGCGTCCGTTAAAGTCCTAATGTTTTAGTATAAAACACCCAAAGTCATCCACAAATATGATCCTTGGACAGAGGTTGGCGATGTGGTTTGGAAGTGGGTTTTCTGTTTCATATATTCTGGCAATGCACTTTGATCCAACCCCTTTGGCAAGAAGTAATGTTGTTAATTCAGAAAGTGGTAGATGTGTCCCTTGCGCTTGATCCCCTGCACTACCTAATAGGACTTCCTTTTAAAGGTATTACAAAACATGTTAATCGATTGATTGCATATATATATTCTCCTAGGTGCTAACAGACTGATCCCCTTATGTTGGCTATCCAACACCATCACCCCCCAAGGTATAGATTTCTCCAACTTATAGCTGACATTCGAAGGATGGAATACCTACCAGCCTTTGTCCACGACACCGTCCCTCAGTTTCATAAAACCTGGGATTTATGTTACCAATCAGAGTTTGGGACTCCTCTACGGACCACTGTTACATGAAAACTCCAACCCCCTTTGTTCCTTTTGAGAATCTGTTTTAGTTTGTTCCTTTTTTCCCAAAACATGCCTAACTGGTACCCCCTAGTCTCATTTGGTTTTGCCAGTATTATCTTAGTTGATAATGTTTGCATATGAGTTGTTCTCACCTCTACTAATGTATAGCAGTCCACTTCTTTGTCTTGTATAAGTGGATTTTTCTTATTCAACGTCTTGTTTCATATTACAATTTTGATATTGTATGTTTATATTGAAACTTTGCGTTATTCTTTGGAAAACACATTTTTTTTCTCAATAAAAATACAATTATAAAAAAAAGAATTGGTCATTGTCTCATCCTTATACGTTCTCCCCTTTTCCCCTTCCTCTTTTCCTTTCCTTTCTCATTTATTCCTTCACCTTGTACCCTCCTGTTTCTCTCTGCTCTGCGGGACACCCTATACATACTATGCAAGTGGCATATACGTTATATTTCTATGACAATACCAATGCTATTATTTTAGACCCTGTTTATTAGCATATCTTGCATTTGATGCCATGATATACATCTCATACTTCCAAACCCTTTAATTTTTATACTACCTTATATTTATATTTCCATACAGTGGGTTGCCCTGCAGTACATTTGGGAACAACTTGGGTTCACGTTCTCCTTTCTCTTTCTCTCATTTGCCATTCTGCCCCCCATGCCTGGCCCCGGTCCTCTGGTTGGGTGCTCGGCCTCTTCAGCTCCCCGGGGAGATGCCCTCCGCCGACCCCTACCTGGGTTCTGTGTCTGTAGCCTTGGTCTTACAAGTAAGTATGGGATGATCGGTTCTGGCTTCTTGCTTTTACCCAATCATAACCGATACTCTAATTACTTTAATCTGTTTTTACAGACAGCAGTTATGCACATCAGCCCCTGATGAAGCGAGGAAAGCTCGCGAAACGCTTCGGGTTAGAGATGTACCATGCATACCTGTATTATATGTATTACTATTATATTATGGCTATGTTTTGGGATTATTATGCAATGTTGCTGTTTTATGAACCTGTTCACCCATGCTCATGTCCTACTATGGATTATGCTGTTGTTTTTCAATAAAATATTTGTACCTTTATACCTGTTTACCCTTGACCCACCATTTACACCTCATTTAAAGTCCCGTGGGCGACATTCGTTTTTTCTGTTTCTGATATTAGGGATGGAGGTGGTTTATGTTAGGGGTCAGTTCTCAGACTCTCTTTGTAATTTGTACCCAGGTGGAAGACACCTTAATGCCCTAGTCTGATGCTGATCCTAGATCTTATGGGTTACATTGGTTCGGCTACTACTGAACCTCAATGATTATGCTAGTATACCCTTACCATTTTTATTTTTAAATTTGACTATGTACTTGCAGACCTAGCTCCTTCACTGCGCCCATGTTTGGGTTGAGCGGTCTGTTTTACCCTCTGGGAGCTGCGATGCACAAATGGGGATTCATTTCCCCAGCTGTCCCCGTCTCTCTGGTCTCTCCGGAGGGGCGGGGCCACCAGTGCATCGGCGTCATGCTTTTCCACGCCCACCTGGGGATGCCTGCAATCCAGCGGTATCCCCCTCTCTGATGGGCGGGATGCGTCATCCAGGCGGTGGCTGGAGATCGCGAGTGCCTGCCTCTATACGGCGGGTGCGTTGCGATCTCCTCTGCTCCACCCGACGCATGACGCTAGGGGCGGAGAACTCGGCAGATGTCCGGGTATAAGGCGGGGGGTGTAAGTATGGCAAACTTTTCCCTCGCTGTCTCTCTCCAACACCGAGTCGGGATGCTTTACTATATTGGTAGGGACCATATTCAATTTACTTTAATATCAATACCTGCACCTCACAGTGTACCTATCCTCACTTGCTATTTCTGATTGACTCTTTTAATTACACTATTTTCACTCCCTTCTTTCTTCCACACGGAAGTACTTTTCTAGTTCATCACATTATCAATTAAATTATCCTTCCTTTCACTACGCCTCATCTCCCTCCACTTTTCCCACTTTCTTTCTTTCCCTTCCCCCTGGTCCTGTTTCCCTTTCTTTTCTTTTTCTTTTTCCTTGTCTTTTTTCTGTCACTATTCACTTCACCTCCCCTGTTTTCCCCTTTTCCCCTTCCTCTTTTCCTTTCCTTTCTCATTTATTCCTTCACCTTGTACACTCCTGTTTCTCTCTGCTCTGCGGGACACCCTATGCATACTATGCAAGTGGCATATACTTTATATTTCTATGACAATACCAATGCTATTATTTTAGACCCTGTTTATTAGCATATCTTGCATTTGATGCCATGATATACATCTCATACTTCCAAACCCTTTAATTTTTATACTACCTTATATTTATATTTCCATACAGTGGGTTGCCCTGCAGTACATTTGGGAACAACTTGGGTTCACGTTCTCCTTCCTCTTTCTCTCATTTGCCATGCTGCCCCCCATGCCTGGCCCCGGTCCTCTGGTTGGGTCCTCGGCCTCTTCAGCTCCCGGGGGAGATGCCCTCCGCCGACCCCTACCTGGGTTCTGTGTCTGTAGCCTTGGTCTTACAAGTAAGTATGGGATGATCGGTTCTGGCTTCTTGCTTTTACCCAATCATAACCGATACTCTAATTACTTTAATCTGTTTTTACAGACAGCAGTTATGCACATCAGCCCCTGATGAAGCGAGGAAAGCTCGCGAAACACATCGGGTTAGAGATGTACCATGCATACCTGTATTATATGTATTACTATTATATTATGGCTATGTTTTGGGATTATTATGCAATGTTGCTGTTTTATGAACCTGTTCACCCATGCTCATGTCCTACTATGGATTATGCTGTTGTTTTTCAATAAAATATTTGTACCTTTATACCTGTTTACCCTTGATCACCATTTACACCTCATTTAAAGTCCCGTGGGCGACATTCGTTTTTTCTGTTTCTGATATTAGGGATGGAGGTGGTTTATGTTAGGGGTCAGCTCTCAGACTCTCTTTGTAAATTGTCTCATCCTTATATCCAACATCCGCCATTGTGCATCCATTCTAGATATGTATATCTGTTGTATGTCATAACTATTTTTTATATTTTTTCTACAATAAATATAATATATTTTAATACTCTTTTCTACCTTTGTACTTACACTAAGTTGTTAGTGATCCTATTCAAAGTCCCATCAGAGGACCCACACTCTGAGTGATTCTAGCTTTCTATTACATTAGGGATGTGGGTTCACTAACAATCTAATTCCTTATTGGGGTGACACCATCCACCTAGAGTCAGTACATCAGGTGTGATTAGATGTGATCAATTTTCAATGATTTGCACCATAGTCTGTAGACGCTATAACTTTCACAGAGACCAAATAATATACACTAATTTGCTTTATTTTTACTAAAGATATGTAGCAGTATACATTTTGGCCCAAACGTATGAAGAAAAATGATTTCTTTGCAAAATTTTAAGATAGAAACTAAAAAAAGTGTTTTTTTTTTTCGAAATGTTCTTTCTTTTTTTGCTTATATTGCAAAAAATAAAAAAACCCACTGGTGATTAAATACCACCAAAAGAAAGCTCTGTTTGTGAGAACAAAATGATAATAATTTTGTTTGGATACAATGTAGCATGACTGAGTAATTGTCATTTAAAATGTGAGAGCTCTGAAAGCTGAAAATTGGTTTGGGCAGGAAGGGTGTATAAATGCCCTGTATTGAAGTGATTAAGAACATATTGAATAATGGCATTAGGTATAAAATACTATAAAGAATGCAATAAGAAATGTAAGAGTGTGATCAGGACAGCTAAAATAGACCGTGAGAAACACAGTGGATCAGAGTAAAAAGAGTCCTCCAAAATTGTAAAATAAAATACCAATATATTAATCGACTAAATATATTAATGGTAAAAAGGCAAAGAAAGAGAATATAGGCCCCATAAAGGATAATCAGGGAAAGCTGGTAACAAGCAACATGTAGATATTAGATATGTGCAAATTTTTTTTTGTTCCAAATAAATATTTGGACAAATTTTTAATTATTCGGAGATTTGGATATATCCGAATACCCGAATTACAGTATAAACAAAGTTTACCGAATGCTCCAAATAGGGATTAGCCGAACACCCCCCGGTTCGGTTCGCACCAGAACATGTGAACAGACAAAACATTTGAGCGAACATGCGAACATTGGTAAAGTCTATGAGACACGAACGTGAAAAATCAAAAGTGTTCATTTTAAAGGCTTATATGCAAGTTATTGCCATAAAAAGTGTTTGGTGACCCGGGTACTGCCCCAGGGGACAAATATCAATGCAAAAAAAAGTTTTTAAAATGGCCGTTTATTCAGGAGCAGTGATTTTAATAATGCTTGAAGTGAAACAATAATAATGAAATATTCCTTTAAATATCGTGCCTGAGGGGTCTCCTTAGTCTGCCTGTAAAGTGGCGCATCTTTCTGATGTGTTTTACTGTGCAATAGCAAAATGATATTTCTAAAGGAAAAAATTTGATTTAAAATTGCTGGCGGCTGTAATGTATTGCCGGACCCCAGCAATATAGATAAAATCAATGATAAAATTGGCGTGGGTCCTCCCCCGTCCATTACCAGGCCCTTCGGAATTGGTATGGATATTAAGGGGAACACCCCGCCAAAATAAAAAAAAAACAGCGTGGGGTCCCCCCAAAATCCATACAAAACCCTTATCTGAGCAAACAGCCTATTTGTGGATAATGGCTCTCACCGTGGTTGACTGGAGTTCCAAAGCCTTAGAAATGGCTTTGTAACCCTTTCCAGACTGATATATGTCAACTACTTTGTTTCTCATCTGTTTTTGAATTTCTTTAGATTGTGGCATGATGTGTTACTTTTTAGATCTTTTAGCGTGCTTCACTTTGTCAGACATCTTCTATTTAAGTGATTTCTTGATTCTACAGGTCTGGCTGTAATCAGGCCTGGGTGTGGTAAGTGAAATTTAACTCAGCTTTCCAAAAAATGTGATTAATTACAGTTCATTCATGGTTCAGCAAGGGGGACAATTACTTTTTCACATAGGGCCAGGCAGGTTTGGACAGCTTTTTTCCCTTAATAAATGAAATTATGATTTAAAAACTGCCTTTTATATTTACTTGGGTTATCTATTTGTAATTATAAAATTAGTTTGATGATCTGAATCATTTAAGTGTGACAAATATGCATAAAAATAGAAAAATCAGGAAAGGGGCAAATACTTTTTCACACAACTGTTTAGGCTACACTGAATGCAGAGTGTATGTATATATATATATATATATATATATATATATATATATATTTATATATATTACACAGCCTGCACTGACTGAATATGAGTATTCACTGAATATATAATCTACACTAAATGCAGAATATATATATATATCTATATATACACAGTATCTCACAGAGGTGAGTACACTCCTTACATTCTTGTAAATATTTTATTATATCTTTTCATGTGACAACACTGAAGAAATTACACTTTGCTAGTTGCTACAATGTAAAGTTGTGAGTGTACAGCTTGTATAACAGGTGACAATATTTTGTGTGCCCACCATTATTTTCGAGCACTGTCTTAACCCTCTTGGGCATAGAGTTCACCAGAGCTTCACAGTTTGCCACTGGAGTCCTCTTCCACTCCTCCATGACGACATCACAGAGCTGGTGGATGTTAGAGACATTGAGCTCCTCCACCTTCTGTTTGAGGATGCCCCACAGATGCTCAATAGGGTTTAGGTCTGGAGACATGCTTGGCCAGTCCATCACCTTTACCCTAAGCTTCTTTAGCAAACCAGTGGTCAACTTGGAGGTGTGTTTGGGGTCGTTATCATGTTGGAATACTACCCTGCGGCCCAGTCTCCAAAGGGAGGGGATCGTGCTCTGCTTCAGTATGTCACAGTACATGTTGGTATTCATGGTTCACTCAATGAACTGTATCTCCCCAGTGCCGGCAGCACTCATGCAGCCCCAGACCATGACACCCCAACCACCATGCTTGACTGTAGGCAAAACAAACTTGTCTTTGTACTCCTCACCTGGTTGCTGCTAAACATGCTTGACACCATCTGAACCAAATACGTTTACTTTGGTCTTATCAGACCATAGGACATGGTTCCTATGGGGTTAATGTCAGCAAGTGTGCTCCAAGCTCTGATCCTAATTGTCAGACCCAATGGCTCAATGTGCAGGGAGGAAAATAGAGATGGAGAGACACCGCTTTCTAAAGTGCACTTAGTGGCTGTATTCCGGATATCAGACTCGCTGTGATCCAGGAGGTGTATTGTAGATCGCGCCTCTGAATGACCTTGGTCAAGCTGGCTGGAACCTGGCATGCTGGAGGGCGCTCTGGATGGCGTGCACTGAATCCGGAGGCCAGGAGGCAATTTCAAATCTTAGCATGCATCCAATAAATGAACTTTATTGATTATATCATCAGCAATAGTTCTTTACTACTGGTCCTATTGAGCGCTGCTTTTTTGTTTATTTTATGTTGTCTACTTTTCTTCCAGAAGTCTGCAGCTGCACTGGTGTCCAGCTATTCTTTGCATAATTGTTATGACAACAAAAGTTTCTAATGACTGCCAGTTTTAGAGCTTCAGAACTCTTTTTGTTTTCTGTTTACTTGAATAAGGGTCTGGTATGGATTTTGGGGGGACCCCTACGCCTTTTTTTTTACATTTGGTGCAGGGTTCCCCTTAATTTCCATACCAGACCTGAAGGGCCTGGTATGGATTTTGGGGGGACACCACACAATTTTTTATTTCTTTTTTGGTTCGGGGTTCCCCTTAATATTCATACCAGACCCAAAGGGCCTGGTAATAGACTGGGGGGGACTCATGCCATTTTTTCAATGAGTTTTATCCATATTGCAGAGACCTGACAATTCATTACAGCTGCAATCAGTTTTAAATGACTTTTTTCTTTTAGAAATGCCATTTTTCTGTGGTATTGCTCTAAACATGGGAAAACTGTGCCACTTTACAGGCATACTATAGCCCCCAGGCACAATATTTAAAGGAATATTTCATTTTTATTGTTTCACTTTAGGCATTATTAAAATCACTGCTCCCAAATAAACTGACGTTTTTAAAACTTCTTTTGTATTGATACATGTCCCCTGGGGCAGGACCCGGATCCCCAAACACTATTTATGACGATAACTTGCATATAAGCCTTTACAATGAGCACTTTTTTCATGTTTTTCATGTTCGTGTCCCATGGACTTTAACGGTGTTCTTTTGTTCGTCCAAATTTTTTGCCTGTTTTGATGTTCTGGTGCGAACCGAACTGGGGGGTGTTTGGCTCATTCTATTACTTATAGGCAAATTCGGCTAAGGAAAGCAGGGAGACCCAGTCGTCCTGGGAGAAGGATGAAAAGCAGCGCAGCTATTGTTCCAGGGTCTGGATGGTTCTTTCCATTTGCCCGTTTGTCTGTGGGTGATATGCAGAGGAGAAAGAGTTCAATTTCCAGAATTCAACATAAAGCTCTCCAGAACCTGGAGGTGAACTGTACTACTCGATCAGACACAATATTGGCCGGAACTCCATGAAGCCTTATGACTTCTTTAATAAAGACTTGTGCTGTTTCAGCAGCTGAAGGTGTCCCCATCATTGGTATAATATGGGCCATTTTTGACCGTCTCTCTACCACCACGAAGATGGTAGTAAAGCCTTCTGCTGGGGGAAGTTCCACAATAAAATCCATTGAGATCATCCTCCATAGTCTTTCTGGGTCGAACAATGGTTTCAGCAAACCCGAGGCCTGGTCTTTACTATTTTTACTTTGGGTACAGATGGCGCAGGATTCCACATACCTTTTACAGTCACTTAAGCCTCATACACACGAGATTGTTGGCAGACAAAGCGTCAGACTTTTGTCCGAAGGGCGTGTGCCGTGAACTTGTCTTGCATACAAACGGTATACAATTGTCAGCCAACAAACATGAACCTAGTGACGTACTAGATGTACTATGAGCCGATAAAGAGGAAGTTCAATTGTCATGTGCTTGGGCTCCTTCTGCTAATTTCGTGTTAGTAGAAGTTTGGTGAGTGTTGATTCGTGCTTTTCAGTTCGTTTCAGAATGTCCATTTGTCAACCAGCCATGTTGCAAAATCAGAGGAGAGAACGTGCTATTATTGGCCTTGGAGTTATTGCTTTGACCCAAGTCCAGTCCAGGAACAGGAGGAGGAGGAATTCTTGGACCAAAAATTGGTTGCTTAATCGTGACTGATTATGTCATATGCCTTTTCTGCGGGAGCTCCAGGAGAAAAATCCAGATGATTTTCAGAATGATCTCCGGATGACGGACTCCTGCTTTCACCAACTCTTGGCATTGTTGACCCCTATATTAAGAAGCAGCACACAAGCATGAGGCAAAGGCTCATAGCCACCTTGCGTTACTTGGCGATGGAGAGAAGTCTCCAGGACCTCAAGTTTACCACTGGGATCTTCCCCCAGCTAGGGATGAGCTGAACACCCCCTGGTTCAGTTCGCAGCAGAACATGCGTACAGGCAAAAAATTTGTTCGAACACGTGAACACAGTTAAAGTCTATGGGACAGGAACATGCAAAATAAAAAGTGCTAATTTTAAAGGCGTATATGCAAGTTATTGTCTTAAAAAAGTGTTTGGGGACCTGGGTCCTGCCCCAGGGGACATGTATCAATGCAAAAAAAGTTTTAAAATTGGCCGTTTTTTCGGGAGCAGTGATTTTAAAAATGCTTAAAGTGAAACAATAAAAGTGTAATATTCCTTTAAATTTCATACCTGGGGGGGTGTCTATAGTATGCCTGTAAAGGGGCGCATGTTTCCCATGTTTAGAACAGTCCGAGAGAAAAATGACATTCCTAAAGGAAAAAAGTCATTTAAAAGTACTCGCGGCTATAATGAATAGTCGATCCCGGCAATAAACATAAAAGTTCATTGATAAAAAACACATGGGATTTCCCCACAGGGGAACCCCGAACCAAAATTTAAAAAAAAAATGCGTGGGGGTCCCTCCAAATTCCAGACCTTCAGGTCTGGTATGGATTTTAAGGGGAATCCCGCGCCAAATTTTTTTTAAAAATGGCGTGGGGTCCCCCTAAAAATCCATACCAGACCCTTATCTGAGCACGCAACCTGGCAGGCCACAGGAAAAGAGGGGGGATGAGAGAGCGCCCCCCCATCCTGAACTGTACCAGGCCATATGCCCTCAACATTGGGAGGGTGCTTTGGGGTAGCCCAGCAAAGCACCTTGTCCTCATGTTGATGGGAGAAGGGCCTCATCCCCACAACCCTTGCCCTTGGTGGGGGTCTGCGGGTGGGGGGCTTATTGGAATCTGGAAACAAGGAGACCCCCAGATCCCTGCCCCCCCGTGCGAAATGGTAAAGAGATACAAATGTACCCCTACCATTTCACAAAAAATGTGTGAGAATGATAAAAAAAAGACAATACACACCTTGGGACAAGTCCTTTATTAAAAAAATAAAAAAATAAAACTGTCCCGTGAAGTCTTGTTCTTCTTCTTCTCTCACTCCGACGGACCGAAAAAGAAAAAAAAAAAAGCCGCAAGCCGCCTACGATCTGCCTTTATGGAAGGCACCCACCATAATGACGGGCCTCTCAGGTGACACTTCTTTTATAACTGAGAGTGGGACCACACAATGACATTGCCTGGTGACCCTGCCCCCCTCTGATGCATGGGGACATCCCTATGGCTTTCCTGTAGTGTCAGAGGGGGCGGGGTCACTCGGTTATGTTATTGTGTAGCCCCGCCCTCAGTTATAAAAGAACTGTCACCTGAGAGGCCCGTCATTACGGCGGGTGCCTCCCATAAAGGCAGATCATAGGCCGCTTGCAGCTTTTTTTTTTTCTTTTTCAGTCAGTCGGAGTAAGAGAAGAAGAACAAGACTTTGTGGGACAGTTTTATTTTTTTAATAAAGGACTTGTCCCAAGGTGTGTATTGTCTTTTTTTTTACCATTTTCACACATTTTTTGTGAAATGGTAGGTTACCATTTCACACAGGGGAGGCAGGAATCTGAAGGTCCCCTTGTTAAAGGGGGCTTCCAGATTCCAATAAGCCCCCAACCACAGACCCCCACAACCACTGGGCAAGGGTTGTGGGGATGAGGCCCTTCTCCCCATCAACATGGGGACAAGGTGCTTTGGGGGGTACCCCAAAGCACCCTCCCAATGTTGAGGGTATGTGGCCTGGTACGGTTCAGGAGGGGGGCGCTCTCTCGTCCCCCCTTTTCCTGTGGCCTGCCAGGTTGCGTGCTCAGATAAGGATCTGGTATGGATTTTTGGGGGGACCCCACGCCATTTTCTTAAAATTTCGGTGCGGGGTTCCCCTTAAAATCCATACCAGACCTGAAGGGTCTGGTATGAATTTTGAGGGGGACCCCCATGCCATTTTTTTTTTATTTTGATGTGGGGTTCCCCTTAATATCCATACCAGACCTGAAGGGCCTGGTATGGAATTTGGGGGTACCCCCATGCATTTTTTTAAAATTTTGGTTCGGGGTTCCCCTGTGGGGGAATCCCATGCCGTTTTTATCAATGAACTTTTATGTGTATTGCCGGGACCGACAATTTATTATAGCCGTGAGTACTTTTAAATTACTTTTTTTCCTTTAGAAATGTCATTTTGCTTTCGGACTGTTCTAAACACAGGAAACAAGCGCCACTTTACAGGTTTACTATAGACACCCCCAGGTATGAAATTTAAAGGAATATTACACTTTTATTGTTTCACTTTAAGCATTATTAAAATCACTGCTCCAGAAAAAACGGCCGCTTTTAAATTTTTTTTTGCAATGATACATGTCCCCTGGGGCAGGACCCAGGTCCCCAAACGCTTTTTATGACAATACCATGCATATAAGCCTTTAAAATTAGCACTTTTGATTTCTATCATAGACTATTAAAGGATGTTCCGCGACTTTCGAATTTGCCGCGAACACCCCAAATTGTTCACTATTCGGCGAACAGGCGAACACCCGATGTTCAAATCAAACTTACGTTCGACTCGAACATCGGGCCCATCCCTACCCCTCTGGGACTGATTATTCCAGAGACCTGCTCAGCCATTATTCAAGTCTTGCAGAAGGACTATATTCGGGTAAGTTTTTTCCTTTAACATCACATTCTATGTATTTAATGTTTGCTAATGTATCGTATTGTATTCATTTCTTGATTCCATAATTAACATTATTGTAATATGCTGTGAATGTTCTATTTGTCCTCATGCATGCTGTAAGCTTTCCCTGCTTCTTTTTTGGCCTACATGCATATTTTCCTTCACTAACCTCCCCAGCATGCTATCCTGGGCCCATACACACCTAGCCTAGTAACTTAACAATGTTTTTTGTCAGCTACATTTTTGTGCTTACCCTAAATACCCCCTGGGGCCCAAACTCATTTGTAATCCCCCCGAAAATGCTAAGTCAACAGATAAAATACTCTATCTGCTGACTTTGCAAAACACATACACACTATCCCTCTTTTGTGGTCATATTTCTGGATGAATTCACCAAAGCATGTAGTGTAAGGGCCTGCCTGATTACCTTCAAATTGTAACGTAGAAAGTTTTTGTCTCCTATTATCTTGTTAGGTTATTTCTGAATGTCAAAATGTGCTGCAATTTGAAAAGTGTGTATCCATATTTTTTTATTATGACACTTCTTACCTGTCCACTGGACTGTCAATAGTGTAAGTAAGGAGGGGCTGGCCAAAGTATCACACATTATTTATGCAAACAGCTCTCATGGAAGTGGAAAGGGTTACCTGTCCAAAACATCTACCCATTACCTCCCCCCACCATAACATTTTTAGAATGGGCCACCAGAGGGGGTGAGGAATCAGATACGTTGACCTTACATTTTTGTCTTTAAATACTCATTTAAGTTTTATACTTATGTTGGCCAAGCATATTTGTGTCAAATCTGCTTGCAATGTTATGTGCAGAAGTAGTAATTTATTTTTCCTCTTTTTATCCACAGTTTCCTTCCAACCCAGAGCAATGGCAGAACGTTGCAGCCCAGTTCCATCATCAGTGGGATTTTCCCAACTGTGGTGGTGTTATTGATGGAAAACATGTCTGGATTGTACCACCACCCAACTTTAGCTCATATTATTTCAATTATAAGGACTTTTGCAGCATAGTCCTGCTAGCAATAGTGTCTGCCACATATCAGTTCTTGTTTCTTGATGTTGGGAAGAACGGCCGCAACTCTGATGGAGGAATTATTATGCAGACAGAGTTCTACAAACGGCTCCAGAATGGCACTTTAAACTTGCCACCTGCTGAGGAGAATGTTGAGGGCCTCAATTTTGTTTTTGTTGCAGATGAGGCCTTTGTTCTGGGGGAACATCTTATGAAGCTGTTTCTTATGAGTTACCTCTACCCAGAGCAGAGAATATTTAATTACAGGCTCTCTCGTGCCAGAAGGGTGGTTTAAAATGCCTTTGGCATCCTCTCCAGTCAGTTCAGGCTGTTTTTAACACCAATTAACCTGGCACTATACAAAATCAACCATGTGGTATTGTGCTGCTGTATATTCCATAATTTTTTATGGAGGAATGCTAGCAGCTACATTACCTCAGTGCCAACTGATGCCGACCTTGCAGTGACAGGCCCAGCTGAAGAGGCTGCAGCTTGGCCATCTGTGGGCATGATGAGACGGCTCTAGCAACTGGCCGTGCTGGATTGCCCTCCCAAAATGCCAGAGATATACGTCAAAAATACCTTGATTATTTTGTGGGTAGATGGGCAGTATCTTGGCAGCAAATTGGAGCTGATCCTGAATAATATTTTTATAAACTCATATTTCATTTGAACTACTGTTGTCCGTGTTTCTTATCTTATCTCAAATGGCCTTTATTTTGGCCACTTGCAACAATAGTGCAAACGTACCTTATTTGCTACATGTAGTGATAATCACTCAATCAGCTAACTATTATGGTGTGCTGTGGGTCTGCTACACACACACACACAATGTTTTTGTTCTTAATGGATCTAATGCATGAATTTTAAAAACATTATGGCTTTTCAACTCTTTTAATTTTTTGGAGGCCAAAAAATTGCCGGAGTTGGCCACATTTAAGAGCACATTGTCACTGTAACTACAACAACTTAACAAATACATTGGTATTGAGCATTGAAAGAATAAGCCACACATTGTTTAGTAAAAAACATTTTACTCAAAGTTCATTCATATGTGCGTTTTAAGGTTTTAAAACAAACCAACGTCTTGGTGTATAACATTTATGTTTTGCATGTTCTGCTTTTTTGGAGCTAAACAGGCATGTTGAAAAACATTAGATACACATCCCAAACTCAGGAACTTACAAAGTTAGTTTTTTGGTAAAGTGAAGTCCAAATGAGACATTAGTATCCCAAGACTGTGTGGATTTAGCCTTCCTCATATGGGGTGATCTCACCCCTTTAAAAGCCAAAATTTGAAGCCACGTACATGTAGAGGCATAACAATTAGATTACCCTTATAATCCCATGCCACAAAGTTACAAACACATTTTTTACTAAACACACAAAAAACACAGTGTGTCAACATGTGCTAGCTCCCATCACGGGGTATCAATGGATGTGTTTCGGGGGTGCAACCCCTTCCGCTGAGCTTCTATAGTTATGAGGAAGGGGTTGCACCCCCAAAACGCATCTATTGATACCCAGTGATGGTAGATAGCACATGTTGACACACTGTGTGTTTTGTGGCTTTTGGCAAACTATATGTATGGAAATACACACATTTTAGGCATGGGATCATGAGGGAAATAAGAACGTTAGGGCACAGTTTGTGTGCATCTTCAAATTTTGGCTGCTATTCTTCAAAACACAGAAAGATTGCAATTCACATTACTTAGGGCAGTGTTTCCCAATTCTCCTTCTCAAGATGCAAACCCAGGTCATGTTTTCTATATTTGTTGAATTTGGCACAGGTGATGTCATTTTCAATGTTAGTATTTCACACAGTCGTTTTTAGACTGAGGAAAATACAGAAAACAGGACCTGGTGGTGCACCTACACTGAGTTCGGACACTAGACTTTAAAAGTCTGAAAAACATGGTAAGTATTAAAAGTGCAAACAGGAGCCAACAAGTGGAACAATAAACTTCCGAACAGGCAAGAGGAAATTAGAATTTTGCAAGCATCTCTACAAAATCTTGGATTCTTCGCTGTAAAGCAGTGGCGGCCTCCTTTATTTGCTCCAGCTCCTTCAAACAATGCACCATATCTGCACTCATTCAGCCAATTGTGCATCTTGGAAGATCATGACCTAGTAAGAAGACAAAAAGGGATTAGGGGAATGATGGTCAGGTGGCTGAGGCCCTACATAGTGAGCTATGGTCAAGTTACTATTCCACTTCAGGAAATACTTACCTACCCAGTCTATTGTTGCTTGCAACCTGCTTGCCCTTCAGACTCCTACACTACTAGGAATGTACACACTGCAACTACTCAGTAATCTTGGCCCTGGTGCCTGGGTCTCCAAAACTCGGGTACCTAGCAAAAATGACAGCTCCTTCCACCTCTTCCTTCTCTATGTTAATGTTAAAGCACTACATACTTTGCTAATGTGTTGAGTGGGTGTTTTGTTTGTTCAGCTAAACACTCAACATGTAGACACATTTGAAGCCGGATTCCAAGAATACTTATTTGCGCAAACAAGAGGCTCCTGAATACTTTCTTCCTCTTCAGGGTCGCTTTGGCCCTCAGTGTGACTTGTATCAGGGGATTTGCTGTCCACAACAGACAGGTCTGCGCTGGGGCCAGGAGTCAGATCCCATGCCTCCAAACCAACATCCTTCGTGAGATGACCACACTCACCTCTAAAAAGAAAAAATACACCATTCATTAAGCCACCCCTAGTTCCATCTGTTTCTAGCATCCATTTTGCTACTACATATGTTCATGTGCACTCTGTCAGCTCAAATAGAGAGAAATGGGTGATTAATCTACTCTCTATAGTGGGGAATCCATGCATGAGAGTTCAAATGCAGCAAGAGGTGTGTAGATGGTCACAGATGGGCTGACTTTGGATGGCTGCCGGCTCATAACAATCTAGAAGGGGCTCTGAAAACAGTAAAAAACAAAGAAAAGAGCAGCGCCTTCTAAGTGCAGCGTGATAAAAACATTTTAATATAGGACAGATGATTTTAAACTCACAAGATTTTAGAGATTACAGCGCATGTGAAATATTCTGGGAAGTTCATCCACTCCTGGGGGAAGGCGTTCGGCTCTCAAGTTAAGAGGCAGCTGGTATTCCCAGCTGTGCTGGTGGCTCTCAATGCTTCCTGGTTCTCAAATCCAGCTCAGGGGCGGCTGGACATGTCACTTCTGGATGGGGAGGAGCGCGTGCTCAGAGCATGCATGCTCCTTCATCAGGCGTCTTTGGATAGGGGGTGTATGATGATCATTCTGGCAGGCATGACTCTGTGTGACTGTGATCCCTGGGGCCTCTCTTCTAGCCATGTATACACTGGCAAGGCTGCATTAATGGGCATTGATGAGCCAGGCAGCAACCAGAAAGTGTTCTTTGCCCCTTAAGTTCTGCCCTAAGCCCATGGCCTTTGGCCCACCTAGAATCACCCCTGTCGTGGCTTAATGAGTGTGTTTGAAGTTGTCACTTATGTTTTTGGTGTGAAGATGGCCTTGTTGCCTCACCTGTTGGGGCCCGAGTGAGGGTAGCCTCCCTTCGCCCCTTCTGGTGGCTTGGCATTTGCCTCCCTGTTGAAAGAAGAGAAAAAATTATGTCCAAAACAGAACCAAATAAGAATGTTCATATCTGTTTTATATTTTACTTCATCTTTAAAATAACAATTCAGACAAAGATTATAGAAAACATTATATATAATTCTCTCAAGCTACTTGGAGAAAGCACATATACAGACAGCTAATCTACACATATATTCATATTGGTTAGATACAAATATTGCTTACTTTTTTGATGATCTTATGTATGGACTACATCTGGTCTTGCTCACGGTGTTTGAGATCAGACCATCGTTTTCTGATTTGGTCCTTTGTTCGTTGCACCGAAATATCGCCATGCAAAATGGCGATGACCTTCTCCAAAATGCCATCATTGTGGCTGTTGGGCCTTTCGTAATTGCGCAGCTTGTAGTTATAGTGGTGCTTCTCAAGGATGTGCACCATCTCCACCATCTCATCCTTGCTTATGGGGGTTGCTTTGTACCTCCTATGAGCTACACCACCATGGGGCTGCCTGGAATCTGCCGAATCAGCCATGTAGTCCTTCCTGAATGTTCTGCCGTGTGTGTCGCATGCAGAACAGACACACCGAGAGCAGCATTTCACGCATCGCAGTGTATATAAAGCCATAACGCACAGTCGATGGAACGGCCGTAGGAACGATCTTGGAGTAGAGGACGAATGATCACCATCGCCAACACACAAAAGGAGCCAGAAAGTGAAGGGACAATTGGAAATTTGGGCATAGGTGGTTAGTGGCCTATACTGTTAATATTTTTGGCCTAGATTGGGAGCAGTTTAAGCGTTAAGCCAGACATTATGTTTTGTCTTGTGTTCTGTCTTGCAGGCATCATATCATTTATCGCGATGGGTAAGTTTACTGCGCCTGATTTTTTGCCTCAATTCATTGACCTGTACCGGGAGCTGCCCTGTACCCCAGGGCAGACATCAACTATGTCAAGACTAAAATATTAAACCTGAGGAGTACTTTTAAAAGGGAGCCCATCAAGGTGATGAACTCACAGAGATCTGGAGCATCAGCAGATGACACATATGTCCCCAGGTTGTGGTATTACAACAGCCTGTGGTTTTTGTCTGACTAGACAAAACCAAGGCCATCGCTGTCTACACTCCCTTCAACGTCTGCTGAGGCCACAGCTCCAGAGGTCCACCCAGGTCCTGCTGCACAGGATGAAGATGTGGAGGAGCCCAGCTTGACCCAGGTATAGCATTGTTGACGTTGACTAGATGTTATTGTTAAAATATTTCTGCCTTAACAAAGTGGTTTCCATATCAATAGACAGTAGTGATCAAAAATGATTTGTACAAGAATAAAAAATGCTGGGGTCAGAATGATAGTCTTTTCTACTTGTCCACATTCAATTTTCAACAGTGAGGAAATCAAAATTGTGTGTGATTGATGACTAAACCCTAAAAAAGATTCTAATTATGTCCCATTTTCATACACAGGAAAGTGTCAGTCAGGAGGAGCCCGTGGCCAGCAGCCAGACAGAGTCCCAGATTCCTCCCCTAAGCCCTCCTGCTAAAAGGGCCAGGAAGAGCAGGAATCTGGATGAGGCCACAGCCGCCTTCCTCAGCCAGGCCGCTACTGCCATCAGGACAGACCCAGATGAGGCTGAGGGATTTGCCGTGGTGACTGCCAATAAATTAAGGCAGATGGATGGTGAGCAAAGGAGCAGGCATGAGGAACTAATCCTGCAGCTCCTCAGCAAGGGAGCGAGGGGCCAAATTAAAGAAAACACACCCCTGTGTGATTTTGTGGCCCCACATCCACCACCTCCACAGCCAGCCTCCCACCACAGCCATCCCACCCACCACAGCATCTTTGATCTTAAAAACTACAGGATAATAATGTTGTGGTAACTTGCACAAAAAAAATGAACAAGCATAATAATATTATTCTTGATATCACTAGAAAAAAAAACTTTGAAAATACGTTTGGCAGAACTCCATCAGTATCACCAGCAAAGCAGCTTCATTATTATCCCATTAAAGAAGAAGAGAATGTGCGCTGCATTTCGAGATTTCATAATTTGTCGCGCCACGAATGCTAACTCTCCATTGCGAACGCTAGTTTACAAGACCGACCGCTTCCGGCTCATCCTTGCTTCCGAGCAGGCGTGTTTGTACTTTGGACTTTTGTGTGACAGACTTGTGTACACACGAGACGAAAATCTGACAACAGATCGTTGTCCGACAAAAATTCACTAGACTGCCATCCAACATTTGTTGGCGGAAAGTTGGCCAACAATTGTCTGATGGAGCGTACTAATGGTTGGATTTTAGGCAAACAGTCTGTCATCACACAGTTCCCGGATGAAAATCCGATCGCGTGTACGATGCTTTACTACCCAGGCCACCAGAATGTGTGTTGCACCAGTTCAGCAGTCTTCAAGGCACCGAAGTGTCTGGCTAACTTGTGATCATGGCAAAGTTCCAATAATGAAACCCTGGTTTTCCGGGAAGAGGCATTTTCCGAGGAGGCTTGTTTGATCCGTGACAGTAAGTCTTCCTGTAAGACAAGAAAGTTCCCAGAGGGCAAGATGGTATCTGGAGGTGTGGCTTCTTCAGAGTCATTGAACATGCGGGGTAATGCATCAGGCTTTGTGTTCTTCGACCCAGGCCTATAAGTTAAGTGAAATGAGAATCTGAAGAATAGTGCCCACCTAGCCTGGCATAGCTTTAATCTCTTCATCCACCACCTCCACAGCCAGCCTCCCACCACAGCCATCCCACCCACCACAGCATCTTTGATCTTAAAAACTACAGGATAATAATGTTGTGGTAACTTGCACAAAAAAAATGAACAAGCATAATAATATTATTCTTGATATCACTAGAAAAAAAAACTTTGAAAATACGTTTGGCAGAACTCCATCAGTATCACCAGCAAAGCAGCTTCATTATTATCCCATTAAAGAAGAAGAGAATGTGCGCTGCATTTCGAGATTTCATAATTTGTCGTGCCACGAATGCTAACTCTCCATTGCGAACGCTAGTTTACAAGACCGACCGCTTCCGGCTCATCCTTGCTTCCGAGCAGGCGTGTTTGTACTTTGGACTTTTGTGTGACAGACTTGTGTACACACGAGACGAAAATCTGACAACAGATCGTTGTCCGACGAAAATTCACTAGACTGCCATCCAACATTTGTTGGCGGAAAGTTGGCCAACAATTGTCTGATGGAGCGTACTAATGGTTGGATTTTAGGCAAACAGTCTGTCATCACACAGTTCCCGGATGAAAATCCGATCGCGTGTACGATGCTTTACTACCCGGGGCCACCAGAATGTGTGTTGCACCAGTTCAGCAGTCTTCAAGGCACCGAAGTGTCTGGCTAACTTGTGATCATGGCAAAGTTCCAATAATGAAACCCTGATTTTCCGGGAAGAGGCATTTTCCGAGGAGGCTTGTTTGATCCGTGACAGTAAGTCTTCCTGTAAGACAAGAAAGTTCCCAGAGGGCAAGATGGTATCTGGAGGTGTGGCTTCTTCAGAGTCATTGAACATGCGGGGTAATGCATCAGGCTTTGTGTTCTTCGACCCAGGCCTATAAGTTAAGTGAAATGAGAATCTGAAGAATAGTGCCCACCTAGCCTGGCATGGCTTTAATCTCTTCGTTGTCCTCAGATACTCCAAATTTTTAATATCAGTATAGATCAGAATTGGATGTGCCACTCCTTCCAACAAATACTGCCACTCTTCCAGTGCAACTTTCATAGCCAGGAGCTCACAGTCCCCCACGTCGTAGTTCCTTTCTGCTGCTGATAATTGGGTAACTGGGTACAGTAGAGCTTTGGACCCTTGTTGTTGTTTAAGTACTGCTCCAACCGCTATTTCAGATGCATCAACCTCTAGAACAAATGGCAGAGCCGGATCAAAATGCTTCAAAATGGATGCAGAAGTGAACAACTTCTTAAGGGTTTCAAAGGTGGCCTGAGCTTCAGAAGACCAGTGGAAACGGATGCCTTGCCTGGTTAACTCTGTGATGGGGGCAATGATGGCAGAAAACCATGAAAATTGACTTTTGGTAGAAAATGGAAAATCCAATGAAACGTTGGATTCCTTTTTGTCCACAGGAACTGGCCAGTCCAGAATAGTGGTAACTTTCTGGGGATCCATCTTAATACCTTCGACTGAGATTATAAATCCCAAGAATGCTCTGTAGTTCGAATTCACATTTTTCTGGTTTGGCATATAGGCCATGTTGCCAAAGCTGGGTTAATACACTTCTGATATGCCTGCAGTGGTCATCCATTGAGGAAGAGAAAATCAGGATATCATCTAAGTATACAAGGTCAAGATAATCTCGGAAGATGTCATTGACAAAGTGTTGAAAAGTAGCTGGGGCATTACACAGACCGAATGGCATGACCAGGTACTCAAAATGCCCGAATTGGGTACAAAAAGCAGTTTTCCACTTCTCTGCTTCTCTGATGCAAACTATGTTGTAAGCTTCCCAGAGATCCAACTTGGTGAAGATAATTGCAGCTTCCAGTCTCTGGAATAATTCGGGTACCAGAGGCACCAGGTAGTGATTTTTAACAGTAACTTGTTTAACTCCTGATAATCTATGCAGGGACGTAAAGTGTGATTTTTTTTTCAATTAAGAAAATGCCTGCACTTGCTGGAGAGGTGGCTGGGCGAATAAACCCTTTCTTCAGATTGTCATCAGTGTATTCTGTCAGTGTGCCCAGTTCTAGCTTGGTTAGGGGAAAGATTCTCCCGAAAGCAACTTTAGCCCCTGGCAAGAGCTCAATCAGACAATCATAGGATCTGTGGGGAGAAAGGGTCTATGCACCCTTCTTACTGAACACATCTAAGAAGTCATGACGCCACTGGGACTGATTGGCGCATCTCAGAGTCAGAGTCCAGACAGAGCAAGGGTGAGGGGGGTCACAGGTGACCTATTGTAGACAGTGTTGCTGACATGCCTAGGATGATGGGGAATAAAGGTGAAGAAATTGCATCCAGGCATAGTGGTTCTCAGTGGTGATTGGCAATGGTGGCCGGTAATGGACAGTTTCTTGTGTGACCGGACCTGATTTGATGGTGGATCCATCGGCCAGATGTCTTTGTTTGTAGTGGAATCAGGTGTCTAGGTGCAAAAGACAAGTCCATGAAGCTGCTGCAGGCTCCAGAGTCAGTGATGGCAGACACCCAGATATTCCTTTCTGGGAGCTGTAACAGGATGGAAAGAGCGTGATGAGAAGATTTGTTGGATAAAGCAGAAGTATGAGTAGAAGAGATTTATAGGCACTTACGCAATTTCGCTGGACAGGATCTCACGTAATGCCCTGGTTCTCCTCAATACATGCACAGATTGTTCTGTTATCTGCATTGATGCTCTTCTGTGGTGAGGGAAGGACGGAGCAAGCCCAATTTCATGGGCTCAAATGTTTTGGGAGCAGGAACTACTGGAGCTGGAGGAGCCTGTCTGGAGACGCTGTGAACCTTGGATATCATCCACGTTGGCTGATATTGTCCTGAGGATCTCTCAGGTCGACATTCTCTCGGACGTCAGTCAATCTGTATTGACAGAATAATAAGGGCATCCAGAGATTGAGGTACCCCTACCTGTGCCACCTCATCCTTTAGGAAATGCGAAATTGGTAACATAGGGAAGCATTGTTCCAATTGGTGTCAGAACTTCAATATTTGAATTCGGCCACATAATCCTCAGCTGCTTTGCGGCTTTGCTGGAGGGAATGTAATTCTGTTTCAGCAGGTAGCTGGTGGTCCTCGTAGAGTTGTGACATGGCATCAAAGAAGGTAGTAAGGTTGGTCAAGAATGCAGCTCTCAGGGAGAAGGTACGAGACTGTAAGGCTAAGAAAAGTTCACAATCGTTGCAGAATGCTCTGTATTTACTGCGTTCCCCAGAAAATCTTTCAGGCGTAGGTACCCTTGGTTCTGGTGGCAGCATCACAACTGCAGGTGTGGAAGATTTACTGGCTGGAGTAGCAGAAAGATGAGCAGCGCCTTGGAGATTGGCAGGGGATGTTGTCTAGTATTTCCAAATGATCAGAACTTGAGCCCAAAACATTTGATAATCTTGTTCCGAGTGCACTAATATGTGGCCTCATCATACAGGCTCCCCAAGCCATTGTTTACAAAATAAAGAAAGCTATTTAAAAGTATTTTTTTTATACATGTCAATCTTGCTGTAGCAGGTTCTATGCACAGTACAGATGTGCCACTTTAGAAGCAGACTAAGAGGATCCCCCAGGCACTATATGTAAAGGATTTTTTCCTTTTTTTTGTTTTATTTTAACCACTTCAGCCCCGGAAGATTTGACCCCCTTCCTGACCAGAGCACTTTTTACAATTTGGCACTGCGTCTCTTTAACTGGTAATTGCGCGGTCATGCAATGCCGTACCCAAACAAAATTTGTGTCCTTTTTTCTCCACAAATAGAGATTTCTTTTGGTGGTATTTGATCACCTCTGCGGTTTTTATTTTTCGCGCTATAAACTAAAAACAGCAAAAATTTTGAAAAAAAAACAATATTTTTTACTCTTTGCTATAATAAATATCCCCAAAAATGTTTTTAAAAAACAACTTTCTTCATCAGTTTAGGCTAATATATATTCTTCTACATATTCTTAGAAAAAAAAATCACATTAAGCGTATATTGATTGGTTTGCGCAAAAGTTATAGCGTCTGCAAACTATGGGAAAGATTTATGGCATTTTTATAATTTTTTTTCTACTAGTAATGGCTGCGATCTTTATTTTTTTGTCTTTATTTTTATCGGGATTGTGACATTGCGGCGGACAGATCAGAAACTTAACACATTTTTGGGACTATTGACATTTATACAGCGATCAGTGCTATAAAAATGCACTGATTACTGTGTAAATGTCACTGGTAGGGAAGGGGTTAACCCTAGGGGGCAATCAAGTGTTCCCTCAGTGTGTTCTAACTGTATGGGGATAGGACTGAGTAAGAGAGGAGACATATTGTTGCTCCTATTTACTAGGAACAAATGACATGTCTCCTCTCCCCTGACAGAACAGGGATTTGTGTGTTTACACACTGAAATCCTCATGCTGGCACTCGTGCACGTGATCGCGTGTGGCCGGCGGTGATTATGCCCACCGGCCACACGCATCGGGTCCCCCACTGTGCAGCGGGCGCATGCCTTTTAAATGGCCGATGTACCCACAAGGGATTTTGCGCACCTGTGCCAATTTGCCGACATATATCGGCATGAGCCGGTCGACAAGTGGTTAAAGAGTAACTCCATTCCCCTCTGGGTGATCTATGTACATTGCAAGGATTATAACAACCTTTGTTGCAGATTCCTACCTTTTGTTATTCTGAAGTAATCAAAATGGTCTAATGGGAGTGGTTTTATAATTAACTGCCAGGTGTGCACCTGCAGGGCACTAATGAGGAAATCTGCTGGGCCTGCACCCGTTTAGATGTGCTCCTATTGAAAGTATCTCTCCAAAAATGACATTTTTGGTGCAGGGGATGCCTAAATTCTGCCTAATGCCTAAATTCTGACTTATCTTATCTTGTATCTTAGGCAGACTTCTGGGAAAATTGGTGAGCCAATCACACAAGCAGGAAATTATGTTTCTGGGGATTGATCAGTACACATTCTGTGTACAGAACAACTCCAGGTGGCCATATTGCAATGCATTCTCAGAAAATTACAATGACAATATGATTAGTGTCACAATTATATATGCTGTATAATTAATAATAATAATTAAAATCACTGCTCCTTTAAAAATTATCTTTAAAAAAAGAAATAGCATTAATACATGTCCCCCAGGGCAGTACCCTGGCCTCCATTCCCTTTTTATGGCCAGTAACTTGCATATAAGCCTTCAAAATGAGGACTTTTAATTTTTCAAGTTCGGGTCTCATATACTTTAATAGGGTTTGCAGTTCAGGTCTGAACTTTTTCCATGTTCGTGAGGTTTGGTGTGAACCGAACGGGGGGGGGGGGTGTTCAGCCCATCACTACTAAATATCTATTCTGCCTTTGTTGATCAAATGCAGCCAAATAGGGGCAAAGAAAGGGGTATCAGGATGTCACTGTGAAAAGATAAAGAATGGGGCACTTCTGTCAGGAAATGTCCTCCAGTGAACTGTACTAGATTATTTTCATATTAGCATCAGCTTCAACATCAAGGTTAAGGGGAGAAGGAAAGACTGGGAGAACACTTGCAGCAGCACTTCAGGGAGAGGAATCAACTATGGAGGAAACTAAAGTAAAAAACAGAAGGCGCTGTAATAAGGAGTATTTATTCATAAAAAGTGGTTAAAAACACTTACAGATAAAATGAGCATCTCAGTCGGCATAATAGGCATCCTGTAGAGTCCTTCACTTCTAGGGGGAGGGAGAGCTGGCCCACAGCTGTGACAGGAGGTCTAATGAAGGAGCAAATTGCTCATGCTCCAAAACATGTTACTGCCCCTTGACGTCAGCTCCGGCCTATACGTTCCAGATCCAGAAATCCAATTTCTAGCTAGCTTCCTCACTTTTCACTCTCCTGTCACAGCTGTGGGCCAGCTCTCCCTCTCCCTAGAGGCGAACGACTTTACAGGATGCCTATTATGCTGACTGAGATTCTCATTTGATTTACTACATTGTAAGTGTTTTAACCACTTTTTATGAATAAATACTCCTTAATACTGCACTTAGAAGCACCTTCTGCAGTTAATGTCTGGTTAAGCAGTAAAAAAGTGTCGGATAAGGTATAAGACTTATGCCGTGTACACACGACCGGACTTTTTGGCAGAATAAACTCTGATGGTTTTTTCGACAGAGTTCCGATGGAGTTCCACTGAAACGGACTTGCCTACACACAATCACGACACTACCTGCCTGGAGTTTGCATGTTCTCCATGTGCCTGCGTGGGTTTCCTCCGGGTACTCCCGTTTTCTCCCACACTCCAAAGACATGCTGGTAGGTTAATTGGCTTCTGTCCAAAAATTGGCCCTAGTATATGAATATGAGTTGGGGACCTTGAATTGTGGGCTTCTTGAGGGTAGGGACTGATGTAAGTGTGTACTCACTCAGGTTGAACTGGATGGACTGGTGTCTTTATTCAACCTTACTAACTATGTATGTAACTATGTACACACGATCACACCAAAGTCTGATCATTTAGAATGCAATGACGTACGATGGGACTAGAAAAGGGAGGTTCAATAGCCAGTAGCCAATAGCTGGCCTTGCATCGTTTTAGGTCTGTCGGAATAGCATACAGACAAACTGTTTTCCCAAATAAAAAGAGACAAACGTGCCCTGCATGAGGACGGACAACATCCACCTTTGCCTGTGGACACAGACGCTGCTGGCCCCTCGTAGTGGCATGGAAACATCTGCCTCTCCTTGTTTGCCTCCCAGACATGATGGGGGGCTTATTACCCAAATGTAATAGATACTAGGAAATGCATAGTTGGATGCACTTTATTGAATGAAAAGTGATGTTTGGTGCACTTTAAATTGAGGACTGCCGGTGACAGAAATTAAAAAAGTATAAAAAAAGAAAAAAAAGGGGGGAACACCAGTGTCGCAGTAAGAAAAACTGCAGCTGGCAATTAAAAAAAGACGCAGCAACCAAAAAAAAAAAAGTGTAAATGCAATGTAATGCTGTTAAACACTGCACTACACTACACTCACACTACACTGACATTACACTGTACTCACACTACACTGAAACACTACAAGTTACAATAACACACTAACTAGTAGATAACTGAACCCTGCTCTATCTCCACCCCAACAACACACTGCAAAAGTTTCCTGTGGGAAGGGGTGGGATTATGAGCACTGAACCATGACTGGGCAAAGTCATCATGACTTTGTTCAATCAGGGCTCTGACAGTGCTCTGTGCTTTCATTGGGTAAAGCCTTTCACCTGACCAGCAGTCATCCAATTAGGGCCCTAGAATGTTCTGTGCACTTTGCCAAACACACTAACGTGCGATGTTAGGGCCGAACCTATGCTTGGTCTGATCTGCTCGCACAAAACTAATATTTAACAAGTTGACATACTGGTATGTTCATATCTGAATTTAAAGAGTTAAAGGATGAAAGTTAAATAGAGTGTTAGGTGTTTTTACCTGTTTAGGGAGGGTGATTATTACAGTATCTAAAATGTCTTCAGAAAATTATACTTCTTTCAGAAAAAGCTTGAAAACTGTGAATGAGGCAGGAGGCGGAGCCTAGCGGAGCAGACATGCATTGTTAGAGCTCCACACTGCTGAGGAAAGAAGAGAAGGACAAAGCGGAGCCTGCAGGCTCAAAAGGTATCAATTTGAACCTTTTTGCCCCAGGGAACAAACTGTGAAAGTTTGGGCAGGAAATATGGTACTGGGAGGAAACCGTGGCAGAAATAAAAATCACCTCACAAAGAGCTCACAGGCACTCACTGCAGCTGAAGCAGCTCCAGTCACCTCACAAGATACAGCATCAGGGCGCTCTCACAGACAGAAAATGTCACAGCAAGACTCTCCATTTGAGTCAGATACAGAACAAATCCTCTCACAAACTTCTCCACAAGCCTCCTCAGTATCCCCAGTAATATTATTACAATTTGAAAAGATGCTTCATAAGGCTTTAAAACAAACCTCAGACCAAATAACAAAAAGCCTAACCAAAGAAATAAGAGAGCTGGGAAACCGCACCGCAGCCTTAGAAATAAAAATGGATGAAATTAAAATTACAACCCAAGAAAATATAATAGAATTGGAACAATTAAAAAAAGAGAATTTAATACTTCAAACTAAGCTCTAAGATTACGAAAATAGAGCCAGACGTTGAAACTTGCGCATAAGGGGAATACCTGAAACTGCGACAGACCTGCAATCTACTATTACTGCTCTATTACAAGAACTAAAGCCAGATATCCCTATTGAACGTTTAGAACTGGACAGAGTACACAGAGCCCTCACAGCCAAAAAGAAAGATGGACCCCCACGTGATATAATCACAAAATTTCATTATTACAGAACGAAAGAACAAATACTAATTGCTGCAAGAGAAAAAAAGGAACTTAATTTTCAAGGACACAATTATCAAATTTTTGCTGACCTATCCCAACTTACTATTACTAAAAGACGATCCATGAAACCCCAACTAATGGAACTGCAACGCCACAACATTATGTATCAATGGGGCTTCCCCTTTTCAGTCAGATTTAACTACCAAGGTACAATTTACAGAAGCAGATCAGCAGATGAACTACAACAAACCCTTTTAAAATTAAATCTGACAGAACCCACAAGCAGCAACACCCCCACACGCAGAAGAATGGCGTCATCTTCACCTTCAGGCAGCACCCAGAAAATTTCAGAACAAAATGGGAATCATCATTCTCACAAAAGAGGCCGTTATGCCACATCATCCATGGACCAAGAAGATTCAATGGACTGACATCCTAATTCCTGATGTCTCTTCATTTATTATACTAAGAGATGGTTCTCTATAAAAAAACTGTATTTATAACTGAATGTAACTGCATTCTGATAGTCACACACTGTGTGGGATCATCTTACATTCCAGTTATATTTCTTATTACTTCTGATTCATATAGCCTTAGAATATATAAGTGAAATAAGGAAATTCTTGTTCAGTTATATATTATCAGGTAATAACAATAGATTTATTACTTTTTAGGACAAATATGTTCAATAATCCAGAAGTAATGGAAGCTTTTTCTTTCTTTTCTTAAAACAAATATATTATTACCTAACTAGTTCCTAGAATTATGTTTTTGTTTATTCTAATCTGAAGCAATACAACCTCAATTTTATGAGTTAACATATCTAAACAGTTACATATGAATAAAATATGTAATTGTTTACTCTAAAAGGGTTAAAATCCCAAAATAATTCAAACTATCTTCATCAATAACAAAGTTATTAACAGTACCTTTCTAACTGAATTATTTAGCCTAGGGCAAGACTAACCATATACAACCACCCTGGAATAAATAATTTCAACAAAAACTATATTCTGCACTCCAATTAATGAAACATCATTTTGATGTCTTTTGACATAGCACTTCTCTCCTGTAAGCGGAAGATCCGTGTACCCCCATTAGCCCTCCTCATTCTCCCAACCATATTATGTGGGAGTGTGACGAAGGCACTTATTCCCCTGAGAGAGATATTTATTCTCTTTCATGGGTAAATTGTGATTACTTGCAAAAAATAATTTATACAATGTATCATCTAATCTCATATGTTTTTTGTTTACTCTTTACTCCAGAATTCACTGGTTTCTTTTCTATCTATTCATCTCTTCAGTCCACACAGGTTGATCTGCGCAGTCAGCTCTGCATAACAAAAAGTAAGTCAAAACTATTTGATCTATTGCCATGGCACCACTGAATATACTTTCCCTGAATGTTCAGGGAATAAATGTCCCTCAAAAAAGGACCAAAGCCTTCCGTACTTTCCATAACAAGAAGGCTCTCATAGTATGCCTCCAAGAAACACACTTCACCAAAGATTCTACTCCAAAATATATTTCTCCTTTTTATCAACAAATTTACACGGCTTCTGCCTGTACCAAGCAAAGGGGAACTCTAATTGCATTTCACCGATCCACACCATTCACCTTATCATCAGAAATTAAAGACCCAGAAGGTAGATACCTGATACTCATGGGTTATATAATGGATACAGCAATCACGGTGATTTCCTACTACGCTCCTAACAAACAACCTACACCATTCCTCTCACATATATTACAAGTGATTAATACACACAAAATAGGAACAGTAATAATGTGTGGGGATTCGAACCAGGTCCTCCTCCCATTTCTAGATAAATCACCTTTTACACCATCCAAAATAACCTCTAGATTACCTTTTTCTCAACTTCTTTCCAAATACAATCTGGTAGATTCATGGAGAGAAAGTAACCCAATGAAAAAGAAATTCACTTATTTCTCGCACCCTCATCAAACCTTCACCAGAATAGATCATATTTTTCTAACAATAGGAATGATACCAGAAATTATTGCATCAGATATAATTCCGATTCCGTGGTCTGACCATAATGCAGTATACACTACTATAGCCTCAGCCATACCAAAAGCGCATGACCCAACGTGGTACTTACTGGACATAATGCTCAAACACCCACTACATCAGATGGCCATTGAACAAGCTTTAAAGGAATACATATCAATTAATAATATAACAGACATCTCCCCAATAACACTGTGGGAAGCTCATAAGCCTGTCTTGCGTGGTACAATACAAAGACAAATGGCACTATTTAAACGGGAACGCAAAAATCTAGCAAAAAAACTAGAACTCAATTTTAATGCAGCCTACATATCATTTCAAGATAATCCATCTCAGAGTACAAAATCTCATCTGGAATACGATCTATTTCTCACTGAGTCAGTTGATAAATCCCTCAAACGCTCCAAACACAATTTCTACATGAATACAAACAAACCAGGTACATATTTGGCTCGGGCATTAAATTCAACTAACAAATCTTTCAAACCAATACGTTTGAAATTATCAAAAAATGTTTACACTTGTAATCCAGTTAAAATAGTCCATAAATTTCACTCACATCTCGCAACTTTATACAAGACAAACAATGAATTTAATCCTACAGAGGCTGAATCCTTCTTCTCAAAAATAACCTTACCTGAGTTATCTCAGAATCAAAAAAGCAGTTTGGATGAGCCTATAACTATAGATGAAGTTGCTAACGCCATAAAAGACCTAAAACTTAACAAAAGACCAGGCCCAGACAGCTACTCGGCTTTATACTATAAAACATTCTCAGAAATACTCTCTCCCATTCTCACTGAAACTTTTAACAAACTTCTAGATGGACATTCTTTTCGGCAAGAAACACTAATGGCAATTGTTTGTATGATCCCAAAACCCCTTTCTGATGATACTTCCTGTGTGAATTATCGGCCTATCTCTCTGTTAAACCTCGATATTAAATTATTAGCAAAAATAATAGCAAAACGCCTCAATAGCATTATAGGAAAATTAATACATAGAGATCAAGTAGGCTTCATGCCAAATAGACAGGCAGGCGATAATATACGCAGGGCAGTGTTATTGGCACATATTGCTAAAAAACGGAAAATCCCTTTATGTTTTCTATCTCTCGATATTAAGAGGGCATTTGACACAGTATCCTGGCAATATATGCAATATTCATTACAAAAATGGGGTTTTGGACCCCACTTTTTAACATGGATCAAAGCATTATATAATAAACCCAAAGCCTATATAAAATATGCTGGATACAAATCTGAAGCCTTTAATATCGAAAGAGGTACCCGACAGGGTAGCCCATTATCTCCCTTATTATTTGCCCTTATACTCGAACCCATGGCCCAATACATCAGAACAAACCAAACTATAACTGGCATTGAAGTAGGAGGTATAACACACAAATTATGTATATTTGCAGACGATATATTACTTTTTCTATCATCACCACAGGTCTCTGGTCCTAACCTAATACCAGCTCTTGATGGATTTGCAGCCCTATCCGGCCTTATGATTAATCCTAAGAAATGCCTAGTGCTTAATATTTCACTCACAAACATGGAATTGATCCCGGCTAGGGCTGCACTCCCATTCACATGGGCAGAAAAATCAATCCCATATCTTGGAATTCATTTAACAGCATCTCATTCTGACTTATTCTCAACCAATTATCCTCCTGTATTAAGACAGATCACAAATCTAATAAAACAATGGTCGCAACTTCCTTTATCCTGGATAGGGAAGATTAATGCAATCAAAATGACTATTCTACCCAAATTGCTTTATCTATTCAGAGTCCTCCCTATTCCAATTCCTTCCTATTTTTTGAGAATAGTACAAAAAAGAGCAACTTTGTTTATATGGGGCTCTTCTAAACCACGTATACCTATACACACACTACATCTTCCCAAAAACAAAGGAGGCCTGGGATACCCTAATTTTACTAACTACTACAGAGCAGCACATTTGGCCAGTCTGTCCAAATACCATGCAAAACAGGAAATCCCATTATGGGTATTTATAGAGGCTTCAGAAAATGACCCTCTATTAATATCAAATTTATTGTGGCTTGATCCTAAAGACCGCTTTAAAATTCATAATCCCATAACTAAACACTTCTTATCTCTCTGGGATAAACTAAAAACCAAATATCAGTTACAATCTCCACACAATCCTCTCCTTTCTTTTATCAGAAATCCGGCCTTTTATCCGGCATGGATCTACCCAAATTCTTTTAAAGCTTGGACAACATCAGGCATTCAGACACTAAATGACTTCATAGCATCTAAATCATTCCTTTCATTCCCATCGCTTAGAGAAAAATATGATCTACCAAACTCTGAGATATTTAGATATCTCCAAATCAAAAATTTCTATACACCATTCCTAAAGGGGGATACACCATTATCCCAATTATCCATTTTTGAATCAATCTGTACAAAAGATCCATTTGCTAAAGGTACAATTTCATCACTTTATAATCAATTATATGGAGTAGCAAATCTTAATAGACCCTCTTACGTTCAGAGGTGGGAGGAGGACCTGAGACGAACTTTAGAAGACACGGACTGGTCTAACATATGGCTCACATCTAAGTCATCTTCACCCAACATCTTAGCACTGGAGACAAATTATAAAGTCCTAACTCGCTGGTACCTTGTACCCGCTAGAGTGGCAAAATATTCACCTAATACCTCAGCTCTTTGTTTTCGAGGATGCCCAGAAATAGGCACATATTTACACATATGGTGGACGTGCCCAGTAATCCAAACCTTCTGGAAGGGAGTCTTCGTGATTGCATCTAAAATATTAAAAAAAATAATACAACCAGATCCATATTTAACTTTACTTAATCTAAAACCGGAATGGTTAACACTCTCTCAATTCAAACTTATGATCCAACTAATAACGGCTGCAAAACAAACAGTGGCCAAGGCATGGGAATCTCCTACATTGGTACTAGCAGAAACAATTCACAGAATGAATAATACAATGTCCCATGCCAAGATGGTAGCCATCGATCAAAATCAAATTCCAAAATTTGAAAAACTTTGGCATCCTTGGATAAAACAACAGTTCCTGTCAAACTTCAATGACTCTGTCCTGTTGCCATGATAACAGATTAAATGACTTACAGAGACACCCATTCTAAAGCTTCAAAGAGAACTAAAAAGAATAATAAACTGACGAGCAGGACAACCTTGTGGACCATACCTCTACCTTTCAACCCTTTTTCTTCTTTCTCTTTCCTTTTCTCCACCTTACGATTAAAGCTCATTATCAGAATTTATTTGACCTATATACACTCTACTTGTAAACAATATGTATAGTAGGTATAAATCATTTAAATACCTACAAAAGTAACTAAGGAAATGATATATATCTTTAATTTAGGTTTACGTGAACCCAATGTTTAATATTTGAAATTTCATGATATTTACCTATATAAACTCTACTGTAAAACAATGAGCTTACTTTATAGATCCTTGTAAACTTACTTTATGTATCTTTATAACATTGTATACTCAATAAACTTCTTTTGACAAGGAAAACTGGGAATGAATATTTGAAGACATTCTGGAAAATTTGATAAGAATTCATTTTACATGTTGGATCTGGGGATTTGTGACGTTTTAATTTGCATAAAGCTTTTAATGTCTCATCTTTAAGGGTCTCAAAGAGATGCATAGAGATGCAATAAAGATTTTGAAAATGATTTTACCTAAAAAAAGATTTAATCATATCAGAAAATAATTGTAAAATATTAGTTAACATAAGCATGTTAGAAATATTGCTCTAATATCTAATAAATTAATTATCTATAGGGTGGGCATTAAATAGCTTCATATTCTAATGTTTTTAAAGTTGCATAGCATTAGCTTATATAGCTATTATTTTGTTTATACAAATTCAAGGTCAAAGCTATTTTCACTTTTTGTACTATTGTAGGGATAAAACAGTTTTGCAACTGAAGCTTACACAGGGGGGATGCAGTAGTAGAAATATTTGCATAAAAAAATATTGCCAAGGATTTTGTATGGTGGTAGCCATGATCCTTTCCATTATATGCAAAAAGTAATAAACAACACATCTTTTTGGAGTAAGCAGGAATATTCTTGGGCTATGTATATTCAGTTTTGTCCATATTCAAGTAGTTAATGATCTTTAAACCAAGCTGTCACTGACATGTGTAGCTGCAGACACAGTGGAGGAATTAATCCTCAAAATTCACAAAAAAAACCCTCAAGTATTTAAAGTCATTCAGCTTACCAGCCTTCTGTAAACACAGAACAGGAGCTCTGGAATGTGGAGAAAAGTCAGCTTAGCAGCTGAGAGAATCACTTTAAAGACGTTAGTGCTTCTGCTGTAAATTAGTCCCATACTGCCAGCTGTTGCCATGGTTAGAGGGACCTTGTTGTAAAGGCCATTTAGTACTTGTCAGTTCATGCAAAAACAAAGGAACAAAGGAACAGAGGGTGAACCAACCTAGAGCATTAACCTTGTGGTAGCTTTGTTTGTATAAAAAGACAGATGTATACACACAAACAACATCAGAAATAAGGCACATTTAAGTCCACAGTGTGCTGGAAGTGACCTGGTCACCTAGACAAGTCCCCCTCAGAGCCAGCTTTGGATGATGCATAAGTGGTCTTTAAATAACACATTGATCACATCACATGACTCCTCAAATGGGCTCCTCCTCTCCATGGGTGGGTATAATGACATGGGTGACATGAACCCTACTCTTGTTGGATCAATATGAACATTAATATAACATTTTATAAAACATTCTAGCATTAAAATTGCTTTAAAATGCAATAGCCTCTTTGTTAACATTAGTGACATTCAATCTAATAGTAATATAGTAATACAAACACATGAATTATGGTCTGTACATACCAAATGGGATCTGAACCAGTGGAGTATTGTAAAGTTTAAGTACTGCAAAAGAGGCCACACAATGGAGCAAAGACATGATAAACCCTTATCATAGGGAAAACATGAGTAAAATCAGGGATCTCGGCCGCAATAATATACCACAAATTAGATGCAAGATGGCCAGCACTCCTGTGGAATACACGTTAACAAAAAAACTGAAGTGCGGCCCGAGCGAGCATTTCAGCCACTTCTTCCAGCTGTCTACATGCGTCACTCCCAGTGCTGGGAGGTGTGTACATGTCATACTCGGTATTGCGGAGAAAAGGCAGAGTGGGCTCCACGCCCCTAGAGAGGCCAGAAGTTTGTCTCTCCAGCCATTGCCCTCAATACTCGGCAAGCATCACTGAAGATGCTGCAGAGTAAAAGTAACTTTCTATGTCACAGGCCAAAAAGAAACCCTTGGGAGTGACCCCGCTGAACAGGGACACCAGACCCCCATTGCTAGAATCAGCATTCAGTGTCGGACTTGAGCCCAAAAAAATAAAGAACAAATAAATAAATAAATAAATAGTAATAAGCTGGATAACCCGCAGGCGATCCAAAAAAAAAAAGAGCCATTTGCAAAAAAAATGTGCCTCTCCTGCAGCCTTAATACAATACCCCACTTGGTTGTATAAAATAGTGAAACGTGTAGTAACTCCACATGGGACCACAAATATCCAACTAAAATACAATGGAGGTTAAAAAATCCATAATCGCTTACATGCAAACTAGTTCAGCAAAATACAATAAGCCCTAAATAGAAAATGGGCTAACGAATTCATACATATGTGAATTTTTTTTTTAAAAGTGTATATATTATTATAAAAATCTAAATGAAAAAAAAGGGAGACTGACCACTATATGCATTAGAAATATTATTATAATGATTATTCTCAATCAATGGTGTAAAAATGATTATATGTTATTGTGATGGCCATAAGTATGCACGCATACAAATGCATTAACTTCCGCACATACCCATGCTTGGAGAAGTATTTTTAAAGAAACTAATTAAGGGGGTTGGGAAGACTATAAAATTAATTTATTCATTCATTTATTATTAAATAAACAAAAATATAATTTAAAACAAGAATATCATAATTTATCCTCTACCAAGGATTAATCTATGGGTTTAAATAGTTCTATATATTCTTATATTTTTAAATAATGAGAAATTTGAATAGCGTGATTTACAGACTGCATTTTTAAGATGAATGGAAAACAGATGCAACGCCACATATAGGAGACAAATGTCATCCTCTATGGCCAATAGATTTATGTTGTTCATGCTAGATGAATGGGACTTACATTGCCTTTCCACATGAATACTGGAAATTATGAGTGCTTCAATGCAGCTATCTATGGAAGCCAAGGGATGGAACCAGGCTTCAGGCAATATTATGCTGACTGTACTCCTGGGGGTTACTGTACTAAATTATGTACCTTCAGATCTTCATTCACCTAAGGTGAAAATTCAGAAACTCACCCATAGGTTCCTGAGGTTCCCAAAAAAATGAAATTGGGCCTATCAAGTAAAATATCACCCAATACTGGATCCTTACTTAGAATGTTCCAGTCTTTGGCAAAGATGCGTTGTATTTCCCAGGCCTTATTATTAAACCTGGTACAGAAACTCACTTGTGTTTTATAATGTTTAGAATTGTTTTCCTAGAAGGTATAACTGGGACCTTGCTTTTATTTTTAATCATATATAATTCTTTATTTTCATTATCCTGATTATATAAGACCGGAAATTTATTGAAAGCTTCCTCAATATGGGTGTCCTGATATCCTTTTTCTCCAAATTTTTTTTAAAGATGGCCCCCTGTTTCATGCAATCCTGTTTGAGAGTGCAAGTGAGCTTGAGCCTACAGAATTGCCCAAAGGGCACAATTTTAATCCAGCGAGAGTGGTGATAGCTTCAGACAAGCAAATAAAAGTTCCTGGCTCTGGGTTTAAAATGAGTCTTGGAAAGAATAGATCTATCCCATTAAGACCTCAAATCCAAGTCCAGACTTCTCACTGATAACATAAGTGAAGCTGATACCAAATTGGTTGTTCTTGCAATCTTCTAAGAAACGCTTTAACTGTACTATGTATGCTATCCCATATGATTAAGATATCATCAATATACCTAGCATATAGGGCCAGGTTCGCCCCAAAATGGATTGTTGGACCAAATACCGGATATGACATGTACACACCTCCCAGAACCAATTTCCTAAATATCTATCATATTTATTGAAGCCCAGAAGTACCAGGACATGAGAAACATCCACATAATGACTACATTCTTAAAAGTAGACTCTCAGATGTATTTATTTAGAAGCAGGGTGAAGATAAAAAATTTTGCCACAAGTTTTGGGAAAATGGAGAAAGAAAACGTATTTTTTTCCATACAGTTGTCAATTAATAAGATATTTCTGAGACACAGCATTGAAATACTTATAATCACACCTCAAAACACTCTCTGCTATTCCTCCCAAGTATGGGGAGGGATGCCACATATTTGAGACTTTTTCACAGGCTCTCTGCATTGAGTGGCCCAAAATCCAAAGAGTGCCTTCAAACTTTCAAGGGGCATAAATTAGGCACCTGATTTTCTGACTATCTGTCATGTTTGGAAGCCCTGGAGTACCAAGACAGTGGAAGCACCCACAAATTGCCACATTATGGACAGAAGACAGCCCAATGAATTTTTTAAGAGTCATGGTGAGTATTTTGAAGATTTCAATTTTTTGACAAAAGTTTTTGGCAAATACCGATAGAAAATAAATATGTATATTTTTTTACACAAATTTGTCATTTTTTTAAATTTTAATTATACTTTATTAGTTTTGTTATTGTTTTGACAGTGGGTGTAGTTAACAAACAAGGTAGCCAGATAACAGATATAGTCTCGGCAATGATAATAACAGCCATTGTTACATGGAAGGAGCATTGGAGAAGAAAAGAAAAGGGAGCAGCTAGGGGTGAGAGGAAGAAAGGGAAGAAAGGGAAGAAGGGTGTGGCCCCAGGTATAAATCTAGGGATATATATATGGACATTAATAAAAATTAACACATCAGATTTATCCAATTTGTAGATCCTAATAGACAACGAATTTATTCAAATGTGAAGTCGACCAAGCAAAAATGACCAATTTTTTCTCAGGGAAGGAAAGCTCTTGGTGTCGAGGCTGATGGAGAGGGTAGGCATGCCTGCTTGTGAGTAAGGTGCAAGGTCGGGATGTGATTTTGTTCGATGAAAGAAAGTGATGTGGAATATAGGTGATTTTTTTCTGAAGGTGTCAGACAGCAATCGATAAAGGATGACCATTTTCTCGTGAATTTGTTGTTAGGTCATTTGTGTTGGATCATGGCATCCAATTTTTCTTGAAAGCGCAGTGATTTTAGGGGTCCAATCGTTCTGGGTACTGTCGGAGAAGCGGTAATAATCCAATGGTTGAGGATGTTTCTGCGGGCTATGAGCAGCATGAGGAGGATCCATGGATGGTTTTCTTGAGGTAGCAAATTAGATGTGTTTGGGGATTCCGAATTTGATGTGGGGTATTCGAACAGGAGGAGCATAGGGTCTTTCTTGGGTTGCCAGTTAGTCAATTTGTAGATGAATGTGAGGATCGAGGACCAATAGGCAGAGATCCTTGGACAAAGCCAGAGGCGGTGGAGTAACGATGGTTTACGTAATGAGCACCAAGGACAAGATGGACCAGTTGTGGAGGGTTGATTCGATGAAAAGGGGAAGTAGGCTCTGTGCATTAGCTTGAATTGTGTTTCCCTCCAAGATTCATTCGGTATAATGCTTCTGGTGACCTTGTAGCCCGTGAGGATGTTATCTACATTGACACAACCCGGTAGGTCTGATATCCAGGATCTGAGAGAAGTGTTGTATAAAGGTTTTGCAAATTTCCCGTTCAGAGGATGGTACAAGTCCGAGATAGAGTATCTGTGCTCCTCAAGCAGAGTATCCAAAAGGATGGTTGGAATCTAATGTTTTTCCTTGGACAGGTCTTGCTGATGAAGTCTGAGAATTGTGTGACTGGAAGGAAATGGTGGGTGTTTAGTTTAAATTCTTTCGCTATGAGGTGAAAAGGTTTAAGGGCACCATTTGCATAGTGGTATAGATGATAGGCTCTGGTCAGCCCTTTGTCTTTCCATTTGGAAAAAGGTTCGTATTGTAGACCAAGGGGGAACATTGGGTTGCCTTGGATTGGGAGGAATTTGGATACATGGGGTGAGAGGCCTAATTTTTTCCTTACTTCTCTCCATGCTGTTATCGTATCTCTAAACATCAGGTTTTGCTTAATGTGGCTCGGGATTTGGCGTAGAGAGCTATGTAGGAGTGCTGACAGATTTATCGGGTGGACCATGGCAGATTCCAGGTCATAGTTAGGGTATTTCGATGATTGTGATAGCCAGTCCATGCCTGATCTCAATAAACATGCAAGATTGTACACTCTAATGTTCGGAAGGCTGGCACCCCCTTCACTCTTTGGGAGAACAAGTTTTGTTAGAGCTATTCTCGGTTTAAACTTTTTCCATAAAAAGGCAGAAATTGCCTTATTTAAAGACTGTATATCTTTATGTTTAAGCAGTAAAGGTAAAGTTTGCAGTGGGTATAAAAGGCGAGCAAAACTGACCATTTTGAAGAGTGCGCATCTCCCAAAGAGTGATAGTGGAAGGTTGGACCAGGCCTCTTGTTCGCCCATAATTTTCGAAATCAGAGGAGGGTAATTGAGGTGGAAAAGAGAGGATGGATCTTTCCCTATTTTGATACCCAAATAGGTGATATGCTTCTCGTTTATGTGAAAAGGGGAGGAGGACAACCATGGTCTGGACGTTGAAGCAACCAAAGGAAGGATTTCACTCTTGGCAAAATTTATTCTCTGGCCAGAGCACTTGCGGAAGGAGTTGAAAATATTTTGTATGGCTGGAATATCAGTTTGGGGGGAAGTCGTGAAAAAACAAAATGTCATCCAAAAACAGGGCAGCTCGCGAATCCTCACGCCCAAAAGGGATTCCTTGAATAGGGGCTGTGGTGTTAAGGTATCATGAAAGGGGCTCAATGGCCAGGTTGAATAGCAGGGGAGAGAGGGGACACCCCTGTCTTGTCCCTTTGTGCAATCTTATGGAGTTAAATTGTATTCCTGAAGCTATTACTGTGGCTGACGGAGATGAATACAAGTTTTGTATGAAATGATAAAAGGGGCCTGATATACCAAACTTTTGCATTACTAGGGATAGCCATTGAAAACTAACGTTGTCAAAGGCCTTTTCAGCATCTAAATTTATAATTACTACATCTTCTTGGGGGTGTTGTTTTGCATACTCTAAGGCGGCTAAGACCTTTCGTAGGTTGGAAGCAGCCGATCCGCCCTTGGTGAACCCTAACTGCGCGTGGTGGATAAGAGAAGGCATAATGTTTGCCAAACGGGTAGCTATTATCTTGGATAGTATTTTAGAGTCAATGTTTAGCAGATATTGGGCGGTACGACCCTGGATTCTGTGGTGGGTCCTTACCTTTTTTTCAATCAGTTTTATGTTTGCTTCATGGCCTGTCAGAAGGTACGGGCCCCCGTCCAATATCGACTTATACACCGATAGGAGAGAGGGGGTGATTGAGTCTCTGAGCATTTTAAAGAATGTATTCTTGGCAAGACTGGAGAGCATCTATGGTGACTGAGATGGGGGAGTGAGCTTAAATTGACATGTTGTGTATAGAAGAGTCCCGAACCCTGTTCAAAAGGGATGGGGTGCATAGAAAGTAGTCGAGTCTGGCAAGGGAGTCATGGGCTGGGGAGAAGAAAGTGAATTCCTTAGCTAGGGGATGTTGCAGTCTCCACGTATCGATCAATTGAAGAGCGTTAACCATGTGGTAAAAGTGGGTGAACTGGTCACGTAATGACGGTCTTGATCTGTAGTGTGGGCTAGATCTATCTTCGCTGTTGTGTAAGACTGAATTGAAGTCACCACCTATAAGGTGAGGTATGCTGACCTCTTTCGCTAGTTGGGAAGTTAAATTGGTGAAATAGGACTTGTCCGGGGAATTGGGTGCATATATATTAGTTATCCTCATCTTTCTTGATTGGAATTTCAGGTGGACTGATATAAACCTGCCTTCCTCATCTTTATCAACTGAGACTAATTCGTATGCTAGTTTTTTGTGTAGGAGTATAAGTGTACCCGCCTTGCGTCCCTTGGAAGCTGAGCCTAACACCCTTCCTACCCAAAGCTTTTGCATTCTGGAGAAGTCACTTTCTGCCAAGTGCATCTCCTGAAACAGAGCTATGTCCGACTTTAATCTTTTTAAGTGCCTGAGGATCTTCATTCTTTTTATCAGGGAGCAAAGCCCTTTAACATTCTAGGATGTAATTTGTAAAGAAGCCATAGGTCAGGAATGGGGTAGATAGTGTAGGTGGTTGTATGTGGGAATTACCTGGACCGTATGAACAGAGTTCAAGTTCATGCAGAGTAGTGCTGAGTTCTGTATTTGTGACGGGGGAACCATCCCTTCTTTAGAGAGTTGGGTACATAAGAGGGAACGGGAAAAGATAGAGAGAAAAGATTAACCGCAAGAGATAAACAAATACGCGACTTCACTTTTTTCCGTATGCTATTTCACAACCGGTCAAACCTCCATCCCACAAAACACAGTGTACTGTAATTATTGCTGTAAGTGGTCAGGGGATATAGCTTAGTATAGCTTTACCCATACCAGTCCTCATTCCTATAAGCCAAGCATCCTTAGCTTACAGGTACTTGACTTCCCCCGGTAATGCTATGTTCACTGTACAGTAAGTACAGGAGGCTGAACACAGAATGAGCAAAAGAGTTCCTGTGTGTCAGGAACATTGTGCCAGCTGTCAGGATAAAGTGCTCTGTCTGGTTAATGCACATACACATAGGCATAGAAGATGAACTTCATGAAAATCACTACTCTCACATATGAGCACATGCACATGCATATGTGGACTTGCGTGTGCGTCCACTGCCACCAAGAGGCCTATTTAAACCTGAACTCTGCATCTTTTTGCTGAATGGTCTGTAGTCTTGTTCCTGTTATCCAGTTCCTAATATGCATCTTGATCCTGTGACTGACCCAGCTTCCTCTCTGACCTTGCTCTCTGATTATCCTTGTGTTTTCTGGTTGCCTCTACTACCAACCTCAGCTTGGACGACTGACCACACATTTGCCAAGTAAATCTATACCTTTCTGCCGAATTGCTGCTGACGTCTGCCTCTTCTTGACTCTGATTCTGTTCATGTCCTGGTGTCCTTTCATCAACCAGGTTTGGGATCTGACTCCACTCTCAAATGGACTTGGCATCTTGATGGTGCATCATTAGCTGTACCTTTGCTCATCAGATACGGGTGCTTCCAAGTTACTGCTCACAGTGTCTACACTTTGGCATTTGTGCCTTTTCTTCACCCTGCAGACCTCATCTAAATGTCCAGGGGTACTTGGATGGGAACTGTGCAATAGGTCACACTTGTCATTTAAGGCTCTGAATACAGGAACATGACACTGTGGATATAGCAGTGTAGTTGTCTGCAGGGGATGGCTGGGACTGGTTTCTCACAGTAAAGCATTCAGTGGAACTTACAGTTGCATCAGTTCAGGCAGAGATGTGGTCAATAAACAGACCAGGGTCAGTACAGGCTGCAGTCCGAGGTTACACTGCACTGATGTGGCGGTGATCAGGAACACTGTTTCTGACTGCACTGGCTCTGGTGCCACTGTACTGATGTGGTGCCAATCAGGAACATGGTTGCTGGCTGCACTGGTCTGGCGACACTGGGATTAGTGTAGCAATGATCAGGAACACTGTTGCTGACTGCGTTGGTCTGGTGACAGTGGCACTGGTGTGAAGGTGATCAGGACCACAAACTACAACTACCATCCACCATTGCAGCCAACAGTTTGTAGTTCTGAATGGACTGCAAGGTCGCTGATGAGCAGCCTCGTAGTTCATACACAAATCTTACAGCTTGTAAACATTCAGCCCATATGAGGGTATGGGCAGAAAGCTGAAAGGCATGTCTGCAGGAGTGCAATGCTTTCCAGGCTCCTTAGGGAAAAAATAATTTAAAAAAAACACACATTTTTTTTTTCCTGAAAAAATATGTGCATTTATTATTTTCTTACAAAGAAGGCTTTCGGTTTCTAATAAAACCCCTACCCACAACCACTGGCCAGGTGCTCATCAACCCCCTGGCAAGGTACCTCAAGGAGACCTGTTGAGGCCCTATATTGTTCAGGGGAGGCACACACTCTCCCCCTTTTCCTGGTCAGCCAGGCTACATGCCCAATTTATTGGTCTAGTGTGAATTATTTAAATTTTATTGGGGGTGGGGAGGGACTCCAAGCAATTGTATTTAAAATGTTGGCTGTAGGATGTGCTACAGCAAAAGTGGCATTTACATAGGAATAATACTGTTTACATTTCTGATAAATGACACTTCATTGCTGGATCTTTTGTCACCCCAATGCTATTTTTTAAAAACCCTTTGCCTATTAGCACAGAAAATTAGCATTTTTGATTTGACAGATTTGGATTCCACTGACTAATGTGGGGTTTGCATTAAGCATCTGAACTCCTTTCAACTTCTCTGAACCCTGTTTGAACCCAGGACATTTTGACTCATCAATAGTGGCTAGCTATCAAGAATACTGTTGTGGCCTTACGCTGGTTTGGCACTGGTGTGTGTCGTGGCAATCAGGAACACTGTTGCTGGCTGCACTGGTCTGGTGACACTGGGACTGATGTGGTGGCAGTCAGGAACACTGTTGCAGGCTGCACTAGTCTGACAACAATGGGACTGGTATGGCAGTGATAAGGAACACTGCTTCTGGATTACTCTGGTCTGATGACATTGGGACTGGTGTGGTGGCAATCAGGAACACTGTTTCTGGCTGCACTGATTTGGTGTCACTGGGGCTGGTGTGGCAGTGACCAAAAACACTGCTGTCAGTTTACACTGATGTGCAAAGATATACATTTGAAATATTTAGTGATGATTTCATAGTGATTATAAAACGGCTTCTAAAAACTAACCTTTGCTTTTACTTCTCTTTATGCTTATGTTTATGTGCATATGTTATTGGGACATCTGAGTGTGAATCATAATCATAAGTATAAATTCAGATATTTAGAATCAGCTGAAAGTCCAGAAGTCCCCTAAAGTTATCAAATGTCATCAACATCTGATCAATATCCAAAGACTGCATTATTTGCACCTTTTCTAATTTAAGTACTCGTCATCAATCCAATAAATTGAGACAGTTTAAGCAAACAATCGGTGTTCATGTCTAATATCTTATAATGCAGTATACTGTATGTCTTTGAATTAGGCCTCCCTGACTTAGTGGGGACAACAACACCGGTCTGGTGACACTGGGACTAATTTAGCAGTGATCAGGAATATTATTTCTTACTGCACTAGTCTAGTAACAGTTTCTGTCAAACCAAGATATTTACATTATACATTCCATGAGGAAAGCAGATCAAATTTGAAAAGAAAAGACATGTTTCTTTTTTTACTCTGAGGTCTATCAGCACACACACTTCCAGGTTTAGGGATAATATACAGTTATATAACTTTTGAATGGGCAGTGACTCTTCACTATTTTACTTATTTATTGTTTATTATGGAGCATATCCATGTGTTTTTTCTACTTTTGTGTCAACTGGGAGAATGCACACAAGGTAGCATTTCATTTTACTTGGGACTTTGTGTATATGAAAATAAACTTTAAATGTTGAACTGAGCTGTCTCTGCCTGTCTCTACCTTATGACTGGACTATGATTACTCCTTTAGGTCACCAACCTCAACATTTGCTTGTATTGTAACTCAGCATGTCTGCCACCAGCCTGTTCTTTTGCCTGCCAATAAATTATACCAGTGCCTGATGATTGTGGACTTTTGCTTCATAGCCTGTCAGGCTATTTACAGTAGCTGTCATCAGTGGGGTAAGCCCAAGAACCATGAATGGGGAACCATGTAAAACAGCCAAAGTTCCCTAGTAGGGTCTCTAAATGAGACTGGATACTACTTGGGCTCTGCAAATTTGTATGAGCCCATTCCAAATACAGCTGTCAGAGAATATAAACATCAACCCATGACAGTCACAGAGCTACCCAATTATGTAGATTAAAAAAAAAAAAACAGGGAATGATTTAGTAAGTGTCAAAATGTCCCCCCTCATTTAATATCCTGAAGCCATAATAGTCCCCAATTAACAAAAGTAAAAATAAAATGATCCACAATTTTTATATAAATATAAATATCTTAATTAAATGCCTGATTTAAATGCCAGAAATTTACCTAATTAAGAAATACTGTAGATACCATAGTTCTCAAGTTACAAGTAAATGTCACAGTGCATCCTAATTAGTTGTTTTAATGCTAGGATGATCTCTAGTCCATTGTTTTATCTTACTGCTACCCTAGACCTGTTCACAGATTCTACTGTGGCTGCCAAAGTCATCTTTCAAATTTTCGGCACACACATAGCAGAAACGAAATTGGAACCATGTTTGTTGAAAAGGTTCATCCGATAGAATTAAAATATGGTACCCATAGTTTTAGCTATTTCTACAAATTTTCACTCATCATTTAATTATAACAACAATTTTGTAACAACTACACTTATGAACACACTATAAACAATATTTGTTTTAAATAAGAAATACAAAGATGAAAATGCGTTCAAATATTCACCAAATATCCAGATTTAACGTTGTGCTTGTTTATGAAACAAACATTAAAGCCGGCCACACATGGATCAAAATTCGGCTGGTTCAGCAGGGATATAGCTAGCAGCACTGATAAGTGTATTTTTACTAAAATTATATAGAACGTCATGTGAGCCTCCACTAACAATATTAAACAAATAAATTTTGAATCAGCTGCAAGTGGTAAACATGTCTCATAAACCATGTAAAATTACTAAAATTGCATTAAAAATGCTGCACTATCAAAGGTATAAGCAAAAAGCCTCTGAACTGGTAAAAATATATCCTCTACACCATGGTAATAATAATGTATAACATATATAATAATGAAAAATATATAAAATGACACATGCTTAATAGGTGCAAGCGGTAAACATGTCTCATAAACCATGTAAAAATACCAAAATCACATTAAAAACGCTGCGCTATCAAAGGTATAAGCAAAAAGCCTCTGAACTGGAAAAAATATATCCTCTACACCGTGGTAATAATAATTTATATAATATATAATGAAAAATATATAAAATGACACGTGCTTAATAGCCAAATAATAAAGTGACAATGTGCATTCATATAGTGATAAAAATTTTTTTAAAGCAAATAAGTCTGTGGAAATTTAAATAGATCCAAATACTGGAATTATAAAAGTGCTTAAGTGCACTGTGCAAAGTTCAAATTGATCCAATTTACAGGTGCACCACACTCCATGTGATTCAGTATGCTGTGAAAGTGATGCGATAATCAGACACTGTGTTCTGACTCAGGTGCTCCCTCCCATGTAATGAAGGCTTACCTTAAAGCGGGGTTCCACTCAAATTTTTAACTTAATCTTACCCCCTTCAGTTAATTGCATAGATGTTCAAATGCTGCACAAAATTTTTTTTATCGCAGTAATTACCTTTATATTGTACTTTATTGTGGCACTTCCTGTCTCTCCTCCCATGGGAGTAGGCGTGTTTATTGCCTTTCCCCGACGCTGCACTGTCTCCTGGGAGCTTAGTGTCAGGCTTCCCAAGATTCAGTGCAGGAACAATGATCATGCTTGTGAACAAGCTGTGAATGAACAGCATTCACCGCATCCAGGAAATCAATGCTTGTGGGCTTCACATGCCCACAAGCAAGATGGAAACAGCCAGCATCACATTTTTAAAGTTTTTAAAGTTCTTCAGTACGAAAACAGACAGAGGCGGAAATATTACACCCAAACTGTGAGTATTATTTTGGGATTAGCAAAGTGTCTCAATGACCTAAAAAAAAAAAAAAAAGATTGGTCGCCGGACTCCCACTTTAAGGTGTGTGACCTTGCTGTTAAGCTTGGTCAATACACGCTTGCATTTATATGTTTGTTGTTTTAATAGAAAAAAAATGAGACTTTACAATTACTTTAAATCACAAGCACTGAAAATGAGCCTGTCACTGTTATCCCACCTTCATTCTGCAAATTTTTTCTGAAGCCCAGGGCAGCACTTCCTCTCACCAGCGACCTCCCTTTACTTCACCCAACATGTTTCCTCATCACAACGTCATTAAGGGTGTCCTTATATTCAAGGACACTTTTGTTTTTAACAATAATTAACACATATACTGTATACCTTTTCAAACTTCACTGTTTATGGCACATGTGGTATTGATTATCACAAGAAAGTAGTGAATATGTATTTTAAACCTTACAATTGTCTAGGTATGAATTTTATTGCATAGTTTCATTTGTCTAGCTTGGACCAATGTACAGTAAGTATGCATATTTTATACCTCGGGGATCACCATGGAAGGTACCAATTATTGTAGTAGTCATCGATACAACAGTGATCAACACAATGTTCTGGGTCCTTTTTTTTAAATGAATACAAGGCATTTCTGCTCGGACAAGGCTTAGATTGTGACTACATTGCCCATCCTTTTGATCTTGTCCAATAAGAGAAAGCAGAAGAATCTAATCTGAATTAATTGTTATTCCGTGTTATGTGGAACTGGTATGGTTAGGGTGTGGAAATAGTACAGACGTGTTGAAATAATTATAATCTTAAAAGCTGCTATTAATATTTATTTTGTTCCTTTTTCGGTTGGGAGGTTAGTGGTTCAAAATTTGATTTGTAGAGGAGGGAAGAGGGGGGAGCAAGGTTGACTGCCAGGTTTGACAGCGCATGGCCATTCCATGAAAATGGGATGTTTAGGTTTATTGCATAGACCATGGTTAAGTCCTACGTTCAGAATTTGTGAATTACATTCACCTTATAGGTAAGAAAGGAGCCAGATTTGTAAGACATAATACCACCTTATCTGTAAATAATTATTTTTTATGGTTGTAGTCAGCTATTTCAACTCAGTGAACATTGGGGTTGCTTCTTATAGCCTAAGGAGGAACAGTGGGCAGCCTTCCAGTGGGAATAAGAATCATTTTAGAAAATACACTTGAGGTGTAGACTTTGACAGAGTGTATTGGGTATGGGGCTTTGATTTCAAGCAAAATAGTACTCTGCAAACCAAATGACTTCTCTTCCTTAAAGAAAAGGAGCAGAGATGGCAAGCATGAATTTTTGCATACCTAATTATGCAATGCTACGTTTTTTGAAACCATACATTTTTTTCACCCGTTTACGTCACCAGATGGCACTGCCCTCAGCTAAATAACAGCTGTCATTGAGAAAAAGTGTCACTCGGCGGGAGCCTCCCATGGAGGCGGAGCTGTTGCGTTTTTTTTTCTTTTTTCGGTCCGTCAGGCGGCGTGAAATGGATTTACTTCGAGGGACCTTTTTATTTTTTAATAAAGGACTTGTCCCAAAGTGTCTCCTGTCTTTTTTTTTCTTTTTTCGGTCCGTCGGGTAGCGTGAGATGGATTTACATTGCGGGACCTTTTTATTTTTATTTTTTTAAATAAAGGAATTGTCTCAAAGTGTCTCCTGTCTTTTTTACTATTTTTGACACTTTTTTGTGAATTGGTAGGGATACAATGTACCCGTTACCAATTCACATGGGGTGGGCCAGGATCTTGGGGGCCCCCTTGTTAAAGCACAGGTTATGTGGCCTGGTACAGTTCAGGAGGAGGGGGCGCTCTCTCGTCCCCCCTCTTTTCCTGCAGCCTGCCAGGTTGCGTGCTTGGATATGGATTTTGGGGGGGACCCCTACGCCATTTTTTAAATTTGGTGCAGAGTTCCCCTTAATATTCATACCAGACCCAAAGGGCCTGGTAATGCACTGGGGGGAGCCAATGCCATTTTTTTCAATGAGTTTTATCTATATTGCCGGGACCCGACAATTCATTACAGCCGCGATCAGTTTTAAATGACTTTTTTCCTTTAGAAATGTCGTTTTGCTGTGGTACTGTTCTAAACACGGGAAAATTTGCCACTTTACAGGCATACTATAGACACCCCCCAGGCATGATATTTAAAGGAATATTTAATTGTTATTGTTTCACTTTAAGCATTATTAACCACTTCAATACCAGGCACTTAGACACCTTCCCGCCCAGGCCAATTTTCAGCTTTCAGCGCTGTCGCAGTTTGAATGACAATTGCGCGGTCATGCTGCACTGTATTCAAACAATTTTTTTATCATTTTGTTCCCACAAATAGAGCTTTCTTTTGGTGGTATTTGATCACCTCTGTGGTTCTTATTTTTTGCGCAACAAATAAAAAAAGACCAAAAATTAAAAAAAAAAACAAGTTTTTTTTGTTTCCATTAAAAATGTTTGCAAATAAGTATGTTTTCTTCTTCAATGATGGGCACTGATATGGCCGCACTGACAGACACTGATACGGCGGCACTGATGGGCACCGATGAGGTGGCACCAATGAGGTGGCACTGATGGGCACCGATGATGGGCACTGATAGGTGGCACTGATGGGCATTGATAGGTGGCACTGGTATGCGGCACTGATAGGCACTCATAGGTGGCACCGATGGGCACTCATAAGTGGCACTGATGGGCACTTGTAGGTGGCATTGATGGGTAATTATGGGTGGCACTGATGGGCACTGATTGGCACTGATAGGTGGGCACTGATGGGCACGGATGGGCACTGACAGGTGGCACCGATGGACACTGATGGGTGGCACTGATGACACTGATTGGTGGCACTGATGTCCCTAAGGGTGGCATTGCTGGGCATCACTGCAATATAATGGTGCCAATCAGTGCCCATTTGTGGGCACTGATTGGCACAGATTGGGCACTGGCTGGGCACATTGGGCACAGATTGACACACCACTCCACCGATTGCCACGATGTGCGCCCCGTGAGCGCGCGGCGCCATGTTATCCTGCTGGACATCATATGACGCCCCGATCAGGATAACTGAACCACCGCCCGGCCATCATCTGCTATGGGCTGGGCGGGAAGTGGTTAAAATCGCTGCTCCCGAAAAAAACGGCAGTTTTTAAAACCCTTTTTTTGCATTGATACATGTCCCGAGGGGTAGGACCCGGGTCCCCAAACACTTTTTATGGCAATAACTTGCATATAAGCCTTTAAAATTAGCTCTTTTGATTTTTCAAATCAAGACTTTAATGCTGTTCGCGTGTCCAAACTAATTTCTTGTCTGTTTGCAAGTTCTGGTGCAAACTGAACCGGGGGGGTGTTCAGATCATCCTTACTACTTATAACTTATTACTAGCTTCAGCTTTCTAATTGCTTACACAAAAAAGAATGTTAAGCAATTATAGCATTTATCCCTTCCCACCCACCATCTTTATGTAAATTTTGTATTATATGGAGACATGGACATTGGGACTTTTCAGATGCTACTTTGATAAGATTCACACATTAAACATTTTACTTAAAAAATTGCAAATGGACAATGGAGAATAACTGTTTCATCCCCTTGCATGGGTGAGATAGCCCATGTACTGGAGCCAGCTATCCAACTTTGGAGACAACTGGTATGGCACAAGATGCCCTACCCAGAGAAGTGTTGTTTCTTTAAGGGAAACCAATGACAATTAGGATCATCACTATAACCCCACTAATATCTTACAGCTACTTACAGAGTAGGGATGAGCCGAACACCCCGCTGTTCGGTTCGCACTAGAACATGTGAACAGGAAAAAAGTTTGTGCGAACACCGTTAAAGTCTATGGGACACGAACATGAATAATCAAAAGTGCTAATTTTAAAGGCTTATATGCAAGTTATTGTCATAAAAAGTGTTTGGGGACCTGGGTCCTGCCCCAGAGGACATGGATCAATGCAAAAAAACTTTTAAAAATGGCTGTTTTTTCAGGAGCAGTGATTTTAATAATGCCTAAAGTCAAACAATAAAAGTGTAATATCCCTTTAAATTTCGTAGCTGGGGGGTGTCTATAGTATGCCTGTAAAGGGGCGCATGTTTCCTGTGTTTAGAACAGTCTGACAGCAAAATGACATTTCAAAGGAAAAAAGCCATTTAAAACTATTCGCGGCTATTGCATTGCCGGTCCGACAATACACATAGAAGTTAATTGATAAAAACGGCATGGGAAATCAGGCCCTTCAAGTCTGGTATGGATATTAAGGGGAACCAACCCCGACCAAAATAAAAAAAAAATGACGTGGGGGTCCCCCTAAATTCCATACCAGACCCTTCAGGTCTGGTATGGATTTTAAGGGGAACCCCGCGCCAAAAAAAAAAAACGGCGTGGGGTCACCCCAAAAATCCATACCAGACCCTTATCCGAGCATGCACCCTGGCAGGCCGCAGGAAAAGAGGGGGGGACGAGAGAGCGCCCCCCCTCCTGAACCGTACCAGGCCACATGCCCTCAACATTGGGAGGGTGCTTTGGGGTAGCCCCCCAAAACACCTTGTCCCCATGTTGATGAGGACAAGGGCCTCATCCCCACAACCCTGGCCGGTGGTTGTGGGGGTCTGCGGGAGGGGGGCTTATCGGAATCTGGAAGCCCCCTTTAACAAGGGGACCCCCAGATCCCGGCCCTCCCTGTGTGAAATGGTATTCACTAAAAAGCTGTCAAAAATGTTAAAAATGACAAGAAACAGTTTTTGACAATTCCTTTATTTAAATACTTCTTCTTTCTTCTATCTTCCTTCATCTTCTTCTTCTTCTTCTGGCTGTTCTGATTCTTCCTCCGACGTTCTCGTCCAGCATCTCCTCTGCGGCGGCTTCTATCTTCTTCTCCTCGGGCCGCTCCGTACCCATGGCATGGGGGGAGGCTCCCGCTCTTCTCTTCATCTTCTTCTCTTCTTCATCTTCTTCTTCATTTTCTTCTCTGCTTCATCTTCTTCTCTTCTTCATTTTCTTCTCTGGGCCGCTCCGCATCCATGCTGGCATGGAGGGAGGCATTCATGCTGGCATGGATGGCGTCTCCTCTTCTGACGGTTCTTAAATAATGGGGGGCAGGGCCACCCGGTGACCCCGCCCCCCTCTGATGCATGGGACATGACGGGACTTCCCTGTGGCATTCCCCGTGATGTCACAGGGAAGTCCTGTCAAGTCACCATGCGTCAGAGGGGGACGGGGTCACCGGGTGGCCCCGCCCCCCATTATTTAGGAACCGTCAGAAGAGGAGACGCCATCACACAGCGGGAGCCTCCCTCCATGCCAGCATGGATGCGGAGCGGCCCGGATAAGAAGATGAAGAAGAGAAGAAGAGAAGAAAAGAAGAAGATGAAAAAGAGAAGAAGATGAAGAGAAGAGCGGGAGCCTCCCCCCAAGCCATGGGTGTGGAGCGGCCCGAGGAGAAGATGATAGAAGACGCCATGGAGGAGATGCTGGACGAGATCGCTGGAGGAAGAACCAGAAGAGCCAGAAGAACCAGAAGAAGAAGAAGATGAAGGAAGATAGAAGAAAGAAGAAGCATTTAAATAAAGGAATTGTCAAAAACTGTCTCTTGTCATTTTTAACATTTTTGACAGTTTTTTAGTGAAATGGTAGGGGTACTTTTGTACCCCCTTACCATTTCACACGGGGGGGCGGGATCTGGGGGTCCCCTTGTTAAAGGGGGCTTCCAGATTCCGATAAGCCCCCTGCCCGCAGACCCCCACAACCACCGGCTAGGGTTGTGGGGATGAGGCCCTTGTCCTCATCAACATGGGGACAAGGTGTTTTGGGGGACTACCCCAAAGCACCCTCCCAATGTGGGGGGCATGTGGCCTGGTACGGTTCAGGAGCGGGGGCGCTCTCTCGTCCCCCCTCTTTTCCTGCAGCCTGCCAGGTTGCGTGCTCGGAAAACGGTCTGGTATGGATTTTTGGGGGGACCCCACGCCGTTTTTTTGGGGTTTTTTTTGGCGCGGGGTTCCCCTTAAAATCCATACCAGACCTGAAGGGTCTGGTATGGAATTTAGGGGGAACCCCATGTCATTTTTTTTTTAAATTTTGATTCGGGGTTCCCCTGTGGGGAATTCCAATGCCGTTTTTATCAATGAACTTCTATGTGTATTGTCGGACCGGCAATGCAATAGCCGCGAGTAGTTTTTTAATGGCTTTTTTCCTTTGAAATGTAATTTTGCTGTCAGACTGTTCTAAACACGGGAAACATGCACCCCTTTACAGGCATACTATAGACACCCCCCAGCTATGAAATTTAAAGGAATATTACACTTTTATTGTTTGACTTTAAGCATTATTAAAATCACTGCTCCTGAAAAAACAGCCGTTTTTAAAAGTTTTTTTTGCATTGATCCATGTCCCCTGGGGCAGGACCCAGGTCCCCACACACTTTTTATGACAATAACTTGCATATAAGCCTTTAAAATGAGCTCTTTTGATTTCTCCCATAGACTTTTAAAGGGTGTTCCGCGGCATTCGAATTCGAAATTGCCGCGAACACCCCAAATTGTTCGCTGTTCGGCGAACTTGCGAACAGCCAATGTTCGAGTCGAACATGAGTTCGCCTCGAACTCGAAGCTCATCCCTATTAAAGAGGAAGTAAACCCTTTGTTCGCTGCAAAGTAAAAGCATAATGTGCTAGTATGCATCTTATACTAGCACATTTTGTGCAAATGAAGCCTGCGCTGTCCCTGCTGGGAGCCACATCCACATTTGGCCCTTTTTTATTATTGGCCTTGGAGTTATTGCTTTGACACAAGTCCAGGAAAAGGAGGTGGAGGATTTCTTGGACCAAAAATTGGTTGCTTAATCGTGACCGATTATGTCATATGCCTTTGCTGCGGGAGCTCCAAGAGAATAATTCGGATGATTTTTGTAATTATCTCCAGATGACAGACCCCTGCTTTCACCAACTCTTGGCATTGTTGACCCCCTATATTAAGAAGCAGGACACATGCATGAGGCTTGCCATTACTCCTGAGCAATGGCTCATAGCCACCTTGTGTTACTTGGCGATGGGGAGACGTCTCCAGGACCTCAAGTTTACCACTGGAATCTCCCCCCGGCTCTGGGAATCATTATTCCAGAGACCTGCTCAAGTCCTGCAGAAGGACTATATTCGGGTAAGTATTTTCCTTTAACATCACATTCTATGTATTTAATGTTTGCTAATGTATTGTATTGTATTAATTTTTTGATTCCATAATTAACATTATTGAAATATGCTGTGAATGTCCCCATTGTCCTCATGCATGCTGTAAGCTTTCCCTGTTTCTTTTTTGGCCTACTTGCATATATTTTCCTTCACTAACCTCCCCAGCATGCTATCCTGGGCTCATACACACCTAGCCTAGTAACTTAACAATGTTTTTTTGTCAGCTACATTTTTGTGCTTACCCTAAACACCCCCTAAAATGTGTCCAAATGTTATTGTTATCCTCCAATTCAAGCAGAGTGCAAGAGGCTATTTTTTGGGGCCCAAACTCATTAGTAACCCTCCCTCCCCCCAAAATGCTAAGTCAACAGATACAAATACTCTATCTGCTGACTTTGCAAAACCCATACACACTATCCCTCTTTTGTGGTCATATTTCTGGATGAATTCACCAAAGCATGTAGTGCAAGGGCCTGCCTGATTACTTTCAAATTGTAATGTAGAAAGTTTTTATTATCTTGATAGGTTATTTCTGAATGTCAAAATGTGCTGCAATTTGGATAGTGTGTATCCACATTTATTGATTATGACACTTCTTACATGTCCACTGGGCTGCCAATAGTGTAAGCAAGGAGGGGCACACATTATTTATGCAAACAGCTCTTATGGAAGTGGAGAGGGTTACGTGTCCAAAACATCTACCCATTACCTCCCCCCACCATAACATTTTTAGAATGGGCCACCAGAGGGGGTGAGGAATCAGATAAGTTGACCTTACACTTTTGTCTTTAAATACTCATTTAAGTTTTATACTTATGTTGGCCATGCATGTTTGTGTCAAATCTGCTTGCAATGCTATGTGCAGAATTAGTCATTTATTTTTCCTTTTTTTAAATCCACAGTTTCCTTCCAACCCACAGCAATGGCAGGACATTGCAGCCCAGTTCCTCATCAGTGGGATTTTCCCAACTGTGGTGGTGCTATTGATGGAAAACATTGTCCCACCACTCAACTCTGGCTCATATTATTTCAATTATAAGGGCTTTTGCAGCATAGTCCTGCTAGCCATAGTGTCTGCCACATATGAGTTCTTGTTTTTTGACATTGGGAAGAACAGCCGCAACTCTAAATGGAGGAGTCATTATGCAGACAGAGTTCTACAAGCGGCTCCAGAATGGCACCTTAAACTTGCCACCTGCTGACGATAATGTTGAGAGCCTCAATTTTGTTTTTGTTGCAGATGAGGCCTTTGCTCTGGGGGAGCATCTTATGAAGCCGTTTCCTATGAGTAACCTCACCCCAGAGCAGAGAATATTTAATTAAAGGCTCTCTTGTGCCAGAAGGGTGGTTGAAAATGTCTTTCACATCCTCTCCAGTCGGTTCAAGCTGTTTTTAACACCAATTAACCTGGCACTATACAAAATCAACCATGTGGTATTGTGCTGCTGAATATTCCATAATTTTTTACAGAGGAATGCTAGCAGCTACCTTTCCTCAGTGCCAACTGATGCAGACCCTGCAGTGGAAGGCCCAGCTGAAGAGGCTGCAGCTCGGCTGTCTATGGGCATGATGACGGCTCTAGAAACTGGCCGTGCTGGATTGCCCTCCCAAAGGGGCAGTGTCTTGGCAGTAAATTGGAGCTAATCCTGAATAATATTTTTTATTTGATCATAAACTCATATTTCATTTGAACTACTGTTGTCTGTGTTTCTTATCTGTATAATATGTTCTCAAATGGCCTTTATTTTGGCCACTTGCTACAATAGTGCAAACATACCTTATTTGCTACATGAAGTGACAATCTCTTCATCAGCTAACTATTATTGCAAAATAAAAATGAGAAACCAGGCCTATTCCCAAACAAACAAGCGCTTTTGGAATAGTGAAATAGATTGTGTAAATCAGCCAAAATAATGGCAATAGCTGCTGCCTAAAACCACTCTTTTTTGAGTCAAAATTGAATTAAAACAAAGAAAGTCCGATAGACTCGGGCAGCGCTTATACATATGATTATTCACATACCATGAGCAATCTATTTAACATATGTCCATTCTATGTAGTCCGTGCATAATATATAAATGGAGTTTGTCATCAAATGTTGCAGAGAAAAGCCAGTCCTTTAAAATCACTTGAGATGAAAACATCAAACCAGAAAAGATATCAATAAAATTGTTATCAACAAAAAATAGCTAATCATAAAAAATTCCATAAGGATTACTAATAAGTGATGTTAAAACTTTAAAAATTAATACACACAAAGATCTACAAGAACAGACATTAGTGAATGAACTAACAAAGGGTAAAATGGGCAAATTGTCTGAAACCTCAACCCATTACCTATTTTTTATCACTTTACACTAATCTCATCCGAGAATTAAGTATGTTAAAATGGAATACAATAAAATAAAATAGTAAACACGTATTGCAAAAGTGAGACCCAAACAGATTTTCATTACCTTAATAAAAAACATTCTGAGAGGCCAAATAATGAGAATTAGGAGAAACTGCACGCTGGATGCTGACTTTAAATCACAATCCGAAGTAATTAAAAAACGATTCATGGAAAAGGGATATAATGTGCTTGATTCGAATTAAAAAATCATGACCGTTAGCAATATCCCACGAGAGTCATGCTTGGAAGATAAGCCACAGGAGAGGAACTCTAAACATGAATGGGGATTCATCTCTAATTTTCACGTACAATGTAAGGAAATAGAGAGTATTTTTAGATGACATTGGCACATACTTTGTATGGACAAAGTGCTTAATCAATCTCTTCCAAAAAATCCTTCTTTCATATATAGGAAGGCTCCTAAATTTGGAGATATGGTCATTAAGAAAGTCCTAGATCCACCAGTAAGACCAGTGATGTTTTGGGACCGTGCAGTTTTTTTTGCTTGCAGAAGGTGCCAAACGTGTGCTAAGGTTAGCCAACCAATTCGGGCGTGACTGAGTTCACCTCGACAGGCAATAATATGAGTTTCAAGATTAAGGAATTCATAACTTACAGTACCACACATGTTGTTTATGCACAGTGCCTGTGCAACTTAATGTATGTGGGTTGCACGAAAAGGACACTTATGCCCCGTACACACGGTCGGACATTGATCGGACATTCCGACAACAAAATCCATGGATTTTTTCCAACGGATGTTGGCTCAAACTTGTTTTGCGTACACACGGTCGCACAAAGTTGTCGGAATTTCCGAACGCCAAGAATGCAGTGACGTACACCACGTACGACGAGACTAGAAAAGGCCAGTTCAGAACCAAGCGTGGCACCCTTTGGGCTCCTTTTGCTAATCTCATGTTAGTAAAAGTTTGGTGAGAGACGATTCGCTCTTTTTCAGACTCGTGTTTTTCAGATCGTTTTCTGCTGTTCAGTTTGTGCTTGTGGGTTTGTATCTGCTCTTCAGTGCATGCAGCGAGTACCATTGATTTATCATTGTGTTCTTGTTCGTTCGTTATTGTTTTTCAGGTCGCTGTTCACAGGCCTTGCTGTTCTTCAGTGCGTTCTGTTACTTTGTTCTAAGCAGCCGACCGCTTTCTAGCCATGTTGTGTATACGTACTCCTCGTAGAGTTCGTGCTGTGCGGGGGCTTGGTGTTGGGGTCCTGACCTTGACACAAGTCCAGTCCATGAACAGGGTGGGGAGGAGTTCATGGACCAAGAATTGGTTGCTTCAGCGTGACCAGTTCTGTCATATGCCTTTGCTCTGTGAGATCCGTGAGAATAATCCTGATGATTTCAGGAACTTTCTCCGGATGATGGACCCTCGTATTTCACTGTTTGTTGGCTTTGCTGACCCCTTATATTAGCAGGCAGGATACCTGCATGAGGCAAGCCATCACTCCGGAGTAGAGGCTCGTTGCCACCCTGTGGTACTTGGCGACAGGGAGAAGCCTGCAGGACCTTAAGTTCTCAACAGGCATCTCCCCCCAGGCTCTGGGGATCATTATCTCAGAGACCTGTTCTGCCATCATCTAGGTCCTGCAGAAGGAGTATATTAAGGTAAGATTTTTATCCTTTAATCTCACATGTTATTGTATTTAATGTTTGATAATATATTGTATTTCTTTCCTCATTCCCTAATTACCATGATTGGAATATGCTGTGAATGTCCCCTTTGTCCTCATGCATGCTGGATTTTTATGTACTTATTTTTTTTGTCCTTCATACATATTTGCCTTCACTTACCTCCCCAGCATGGTCTCCTGGCCCTATATTCACCTCATGTAGTCACTTAACAATGTATTTTATCAGCTCCATAGTAGTGCTTTACCCCAAACACCCCCTAAAATGTGTTAAAATGTGATTTGTGCTTTAAATTCAGGCAGAGTGCCAGAGGCTTTTCTGGGGGGGTCCCCAAATCATTTGGAACCCTCCCTCCCCCCAACTGCTAAGTCAGCTGATAACAATTCTCTATCTATCCTCAGTATGAGGAAAGAGGAGGGGTGGAAAGGGAAGAGGGGGAAGGGGAAGGGAGAGCGAGGAAGTGGGGGGGAAAGGGAGGGACTAGGCAACAACCCTCCTCAAGGGGTGGGATTTTAAGGAAAAATTGGCTGAGTTGTGTAGGTAAGCATAATGAACAATCAGCTAAAATAATAATATTTATTGAACAACAATGTAAGAAAATGTAGACAATACATATGTGAACATATAATTTTCCAGTAGTGACATCAACGATTCGTGCGTGACTAGAGCCAACATGTTTCGCAAATGGAAATTCGCTTCATCTATCTATCCTCAATCATCTATCTTCTGACTTTACCAAACCCATACACACTATACCCATCTCTTTAGTGGTCAGATGTATGGATGAATTCCCCAAAGCATGTAGTGCAAGGGCCTGCCTGTATATTTTCAAAAGGTACCGTTTAAAGTTTTGGTATCCTATTATTATCTTGATAGGTAATAGCAGAATGTCCAAATGTGTTAAAATGTGTACAATGTGTATTTATATCTTTGTATTATGGTACTTCTTACCTGTCCAGTGGGCTGCCAATAGTGTAACTAAGGAGGGGCTGGCCAAAGTAATACCCATTATTTAGGCATTCATCTCTCAATGAAGTGGAGAGGGTTACCTGTCCAAGAGACCCCCCCTATAATGTTAGAAATGGCCCATGAGACGGGGTTGGGGAGGGGGAATCTGATAGGTGTACCTTATACTTTGGTCTTTAAAAACTCCCTCAAATAAATGTTATCTTGATGTTAGCCAAGAATGTTTGTGTCTAATCTGCTTTCCCTGTTTATGTGCAAAATGACAAATTTGTTTTTCTTGTTTGACTCCACAGTTTCCTTCCACGCCACAGGAATGGCAGACTGCAGCCTCCCACTTTGCCCAGCGGTGGGACTTTCCTAACTGTGGAGGGGCAATTGATGGGAAACACGTCCACATCTTCCCACCACCCAACTCGGGGTCATACTATTTAAACTATAAGGGGTTCAATAGTATTGTGATGTTGGTGGTGGTGTCGGCTGCTTATGAGTTCCTGTATGTGGATGTGGGGAAGAATGGCTGGATGTCTGATGGTGGAGCCATCGCCCAGATGGAGTTCTACAGGCGTCTCCAGAATGGCAGCTTGGACTTGCCACCTCCAGAAAACAATGTGGAAGGACTCCCATTCGTCTTCATTGCAGATGAAGCCTTTGCGCTGGGGGACCATCTTTTGCGGCCATTCCCGATGAGGACCCTCACCCCGGACCAGAGGGTTTTTAATTACCAGCTGGCCAGAGCCAGAAGAGTGGTGGAGAACACGTTTGGAATCATGGTCAGCCGGTTCTGCCTATTTCTTACACCCATACACATGGCGGAGTACAAACTGAATCATATAATCCTGGCATGCTGTGTTCTACACAACTTTTTACGGCAACATTCTGCCAACTATGCTGGCTCAGTTGGGCCTGAGGCTGGAATTCAAAATGAACCAACCCTGACGGCGCTTGAAAGTGGCCGTCCTGGCTTGCCCCCCCTGAGTGCCCATGATGTCCGTCTAAGATACCTTGAATACTTTGCGGGTAGGGAGGCTATCAATATGCCAGACAATGTCTGAAACCTTTTTCAAATAAAAAAAAGAATTTAACTACTAAAATCTTTGGTGACATTTACTGCTTGTGTTTCTTTTAGCTGACCCTGACAGAAATGTGGCGAGTCCTGAAAATGACGTGATTGTGTAACATTACAAAGCACTGTTGGGTGTTATTTACTAAAGGCAAAGACACTTTGCACTACAAGTGCACTTGAAACTGCACTTGTAGTGCAAAGTGGATTTGCCCTTAGGAAATAACCCCCATTATCACAGAAAACACCAATTAGAGCACAACAAAAGTTTTGTAGCGTTGAAACAATAATCCACACATTCTTGATTATCAATCTTTTTAATACCAGCACAATCACATGTGCATTTAGAAAAGGTTTTTAAAACAAACCAACATGTTTGTTGTATAACAATTTTTGGGGTCACATTAGAAAAAGTAGAAATGTCCATTTAAGATAAAACAGGCATGTTTAAAACCAACAAGAAAGACACAAATCTTGAACCTACATAGTTCACATTTGGTAGAACTTGAAGGCAATATCAGACATGAGTATTTACAAACTGTGTTTGATATTGCGTTCAGATGGGGTGAAGTCACCCCTAGAAAAGCCAAATTTTGAAGATGCACACCAATTGCCAAATGTCAACATGTGCTAGCTGCCATGGGGGATTAAGGGACGTATTTTGTGGGTGCAACCCCTTCCCCGCAGCTACTTTATTATTGAGGAAGGGGTTGCACCCCCAAAACACATCCATTGATCTCCTGTGATGGCAGATAGCACATGTTGACACACTGTGTGCCTCTTCAAAATTTGGCTTTTCGCAAATATGTCAAAAAATGCTAAAGATTTTTAGCTCACAAAAAGCGCCAAAAAAAGGGATTTTGAGGGGTTTTAAACTCTCCCTAAAACATCAATGATGTTCTTCATTTTTTTTTGAACATCATTGATGCTTTTCTGGATTTTTTCCAAGTCCCTATTACACCCCATGATCTCCCCAATCAGGATCTGTGCACTTTCCGAGGTGAAATGCCCTGGATCCACAACATCACGATCACCTAAAAAGATAGAAACAAAAACACACCATGTATTATAAATATGCCGGCAACCATCTCTTACCTGCGCCTGTGGTCGCAGACACTCACCTGTTGTGGTGCCAATTTCCACCACGTCTTCCTCCTCCTGCTCTGCTTGGCTTGGGCGGGTCTCCACTTCTTCCAGAGGTGGGGGGTCTGTGGTCTCCTTGGATGAGGAGTGTCCTCCAAGTCTTTTCTCCCCTATGTAAAAAAAAAATAGGTATACTTAGCACACAGATATTTGATGTCAGAAATAGGAATATGAAACATTGCTTGGAAGTGGGGTACAGAGTTCCAAGATGTAGAATTTTTAGTGTCCTTCAATACTTTACCTGTAGGGATGAGCTTCGAGTTTGAGTCGAACTCATGTTCGACTCGAACATTAGCTGTTCGCAAGTTCGCCGAACAGCGAACAATTTGGGGTGTTCGCGGCAAATTTGAATGCCGAGAAACACCCTTTAAAAGTCTATGGGAGAAATAAAAAGTGCTAATTTTAAAGGCTTATATGCAAGTTATTGTCATAAAAAAAGTGTTTGGGGACCTGGGTCCTGCCCCAGGGGACATGGATCAATGCAAAAAAAAAGTTTTAAAAACAGCCGTTTTTTTCAGGAGCAGTAATTTTAATAATGCTTAAAGTCAAACAAAAAAAGTGTAATATCTCTTTAAATTTCGTAGCTGGGGGGTGTCTATAGTATGCCTGTAAAGGGGTGCATGTTTCCTGTGTTTAGAACAGTCTGACAGCAAAATGACATTTCGAAGGAAAAAAGCCATTTAAAACTACTCGTGGCTATTGCATTGCCGGTCCGACAATACACATAGAAGTTCATTGATAAAAACGGCATGGGAATTCCCCACAGGGGAACCCCGAACCAAAATTAAAAAAAAAAAAATATGTGGGGGTCCCCCTAAATACCATACCGGGCCCTTCAGGTCTGGTATAGATTTTAAGGGGAAGCCCGCGCCAAAAAAAAAATGGCGTGGGGTCCCCCCAAAAATCCATACCAGACCCTTATCCGAGCATGCAACCTGGCAGGCCGCAGGAAAAGAGGGGGGGATGAGAGAGCGCCCCCCCTCCTGAACCGTACCAGGCCACATGCCCTCAACATTGGGAGGGTGCTTTGGGGTAGCCCCCCAAAACACCTTGTCCCCATGTTGATGAGGACAAGGGCCTCATCCCCACAACCCTGGCCGGTGGTTGTGGGGGTCTGCGGGTGGGGGGCTTATCGGAATCTGGAAGCCCCCTTTAACAAGGGGACCCCCAGATCCCGGCCCCCCTCCTGTGTGAAATGGTAAGGGGGTACCCTACCATTTCACTAAAAAACTGTCAAAAATGTTAAAAATGACAAGAGACAGTTTTTGACAATTCCTTTATTTAAATGCTTCTTCTTTCTTCTTTCTTCTATCTTCCTTCATCTTCTTCTTCTTCTTCTTCTTCTGGTTCTTCTGGCTCTTCTGGTTCTTCCTCTGGCATTCTCGTCCAGCATCTCCTCCGCGGCGTCTTCTATCTTCTTCTCCTCGGGCCGCTCTGCACCCACGGCATGGGGGAAGGCTCCCGCTCTTCTCTTCATCTTCTTCTCTTCTTCATCTTCTTCTTCATCTTCTTCTTTTCTTCTTTTCTTCTCTTCTTCTCTTCTTCTCTTCTTCTCTTCTTCATCTTCTTCTCCGGGCCGCTCCACATCCATGCTGGCATGGAGGGAGGCTCCCGCTGTGTGACGGCGTCTCCTCGTCTGACAGTTCTTAAATAACGGGGGGCGGGGCCCCCCTCTGACACACGGGACATGATGGGACTTCCCTGTGGCATTCCCCGTGACGTCACAGGGAAGTCCCGTCAAGTCACCGTGCGTCAGAGGGGGCTGGCATGGAGGGTCCTCCCGACGAGGAGACGCCACAGCAGGAGTCTCCCTCCATGCCAGCATGGATGCGGAGCGGCCCGGAGAAGAAAATGAAGAAGAGAAGAAAAGAAGAAGAAGATGAAGAAGAAGATGAAGAAGAGAAGAAGATGAAGAGAAGAGCGGGAGCCTCCCCCCATGCCATGGGTGCGGAGCGGCCCAAGGAGAAGAAGATAGATTGTTAAAGGGGCTTCCAGATTCTGATAAGCCCTCCACCCGCAGACCCTCACAACCACCGGCCAGGGTTGTGGGGATGAGGCCCTTGTCCTCATCAACATGGGGACAAGGTGTTTTGGGGGGCTACCCCCAAAAACACCTGAAGGGTCTGGTATGGAATTTAGGGGGACCCCCACGTCATTTTTTTAAAAAATTTTGGCCAGGGTTCCCCTTAATACCCATACCAGACCTGTAGGGCCTGGTATGGAATTTAGGGGGACCCCCACGTCATTTTTTTTTAAATTTTGGTTCGGGGTTCCCCTGTGGGGAATTCCCATGCCGTTTTTATCAATGAACTTTTATGTGTATTGTCGGACTGGCAATGCAATAGCCGTGAGTAGTTTTAAATGGCTTTTTTCCTTCGAAACGCCATTTTGCTGTCAGACTGTTCTAAACACAGGAAACATGCGCCACTTTACAGGCATACTATAGACACCCCCCAGCTACAAAATTTAAAGGGATATTGCACTTTTATTGTTTGACTTTAAGCATTATTAAAATCACTGCTCCTAATAAAACGTCCGTTTTTAAAACTTTTTTTGCATTGATCCATGTCCCCTGGGGCAGAACCCAGGTCCCCAGACACTTTTTATGACAATACCATGCATATAAGCCTTTAAAATTAGCACTTTTGATTATTCATGTTCGTGTCCCATAGACTTTAACGGTGTTCGAACAAACTTTTTTCCTGTTCGCATGTTCTGGTGCGAACCGAACAGGGGGGTGTTTGGCTCATCCCTATTTACCTGTTTTGTACAAGCTTCACAGCTGGAGACACCCATATAGTATACACTGGAGCACCTGTGTGGGGCCCCCTAATAAAAAGGGTGTTCTTTTGTCCCACACTAGTGCTCCAGAGTCCAGATGTGTAAACAGCTGCTGAGTGTCCTCTCCTTACACAGAATCTAGTTTGCATTTCATTCTAGTTACAAACCCATCTACACAACCAAATTATTTGCAGACAAGTAGGCCATAAAAAATGTGGGCAAATGCATATGGCCAAAACAATGGTGGTTTCTAGGCCGAACGAACAATGTTTTATATGAACGAATAATGTGCCTGTGAACATGAAAGTTGCCATTTTAAACTGAATAACAGTTAAGAAAAGCACATGGAGCAGCACGAATTTAATAAACATAAAGATTAGGAACACAGGACAACTACTTACTTTTTTGCAGCACTCTCCGGATCTTTCTGTACTGCTCGTGCTCTCTTAATTTGAGGTCCGACCACCGTTTCCTGAGTTGATCCTTGGATCGTTGTACCCCGAAATTCTGGTGCAGACTCTTGACCACTTTCGCCATGATCTTGGCCTTTCGGACATTGGGGTTGGGGTAAGGTCCATACTTCCTGTCATAGTCGGCCTTCTTCAGGATGTCGACCATCTCCAACATCTCCCCAAAGGACATATTTGATGCCTTAAATGGATCAGGATGTTTTCAGGCTCCGAGCTTTCCTCCTCCTCCTCGTTGGTGTAATTATCTGACACCTGCTCTGTCTCCGCCATGTGCTCTTCCCCCACTGTACCGAATGAGAAGGGGCATAGAATAGAAAGAACCTCAGGAGCGGGTGGAGTTTCACGCATGCGCAGTGTCTATAAAGCGTAACACACGTGCGTAGTACGTACGATCTATGAGTGGAGGAAGGAGTAACGGAGGCGCTGATCGTGATTGCAAAGGTAAGATTTAACATTGGGCCTATACTCCTTCTAGATTGAGGCCTGTATTTGCACAAGTTTAGAAGACTTTAGGCTGACATTAGGGTTTGTCTTGTGTTGTGTCTTGCAGTGAAAATGGATATCTTGAAAGATAAGGACTTTATGCCAATCTTCATAGATATGTTCAGGGAGCTGCCCTGTCTATGGCAGATAAACCACCCTGATTATAAGAACCAAACAAAGAGGAAGGCAGCGCTGGATAATTTGTTGGAATTTGTGAAGAGGGTGATCCCCACGGCAGACATCACCTATTTGAAGATCCTAATTGGTGGCCTGAGGAGCACTTATCTAAGGGAGCACAAGAAGGTCTAGGATTCCCAAAGATCAGGAGCTGCAGATGACATTTATGTCCCCAGGCTGTGGTACTATGACAGGCTGCATTTTCTGGCAGGTCAGACTGAACCCAGGCCATCACTCTCCACTCTTCCTTCCACGCTTCCTTCCCCCCAGCTGAGGCTTCAGATGCCCAACCTGGGCCTTCCAGGCAGCAACATGTGGAGGAGCCCAGCTTGAGCCAGGTATAGCATTCTTCTAAATATTTCTGTTTGTCCAATCAATGATGTTAAATAGATGTTAGTTTGGATTGCTAATTTATGCTTGTGATTGATGATGCAAAAACTAAAATGATGTCCCTTTTTCATACACAGGGAAGTCTCAGCCAGGAGGTGGCCGGGCCAAGCAGGCTGCCTGATACCCGGGTCCCTCCCCTCCACCTTCAAAGAAAATTGGCAGGAAGAGGAGTAACCTGGAGGAGGCTGCCATAGGCCTCTTTTGGAAGGCTACTGAGGCCCTCAGAACACCCCACAGTGTGGAGGAGGACTTTGCTGGCATAACTGCCTGCAAAATGATGCAGATGGAGGAGGGCCAATGACTCCTGCGTGAGTTCTTAATTTTGGAAGCTCTCAATAAAGGGTTGAAAGGCCAAATAACACGTGCAACCCACATTTGTGACCTCACACATAGTCCTCCTCCTCCTCCAGGTCCTACTCCTCCTCCTCATCCTCCTTCTCCAGGTCCTACTCCTCCTCCTCCTCCTCCTCCTCCTCCAGGTCCTACTCCTCCTCTTGCCACATCTCCAACACCACAGCCACAGCTGGGAAGGAAGTGTGGAAGGAAGACCAGAGAGTGATGACCCTGGGTTCAGTCTGGTCTGGCAAAAGATGCAGGCTCTTGTATGACCACAGCCTGGGGACACAGATGTCATCTGCTGCTTTCCGGATCTCTGGGACTTCTGGACCAGACTGCACTCCCTTAGATAAGGACTCCTCAGGCCACCAATTTTGCTAGAAAATAATTGATGTGTGCCCTAGGGGTCCAAGGCTTCGCCAATCTCTGCTGTTTCTCCAGCGTTGCCTCCCTCTTTTGTTTGGTTCTGAGCTCTTAATAAAGGTTTTTTGGTTTCAATTATACTCGCCTATGTGTGTTTTCCTTCAAAAAGGACAGTTTGTTTGTGAGGAGGCAGGTACATTTCAAAAATACAATGTGAAATTAACAAGAGACACCAACACCAAGCAACCTCCTTGAGATTAAATAATACAAGATAATAATGGTGTTGTGGTAACTTGACACACAAAACACACCCAAAAATATTCAGGATGTTAAATAACTAAAAACAAAACAAGATCAGCCTTAAAAAAAATACAAACCAAAAAAAAAAAAACACACCAGGCTTGAAAAAAAAACACAAACAAAAATGATATATGTTTTTGGTCAGATGTGACAAATCATAATATATTGAGGGAATCACGATAAATAATAAAGAAAGAAGTTTGAGAGAAGTCTGTGTGAATATCAGCAGCAAAACTACTTAGTTCTTCCTGCATTATAAAGAAGAAGAGAGTGCACTGCATTAAACCATTTTTTACATTGCAGCGTGACGAAAGTGCTGTATCCATTCCGAACGCTAATTTTACCAGATCGAGCTGTTCCGTATTGGAATTTCTTCTGAGCATGCGTGGCACTTTGTGCGTCGGAATTGTCCACACACGGTCGGAATTGAAGTGATCGGATTTTGTTGTCGGAAAATGTTATAGCCTGCTCTCAAACTTTGTGTGTCGGAAAATCCGATGGAAAATGTCCGATGGAGCCCACACACGGTCGAATTTTCCAACAACACGCTCCGTGTGTACGACCGTGTGTATGGGGCATTAAAAAACGCATTTCAGAACACATTCACAACATTGCGTTTAAGTACCATGGGGTCTCCTTGCATTTTAAAAAACACCACAACCAGGACCCCCCCCCCCGGTTTAAAATTTTGGGGTATCGATAGTATTCACTCCAACTGGAGAGATTCAAATTTGGTGCGAGAAATATCCAAGAGAGAGTCTCATTGGATATATTTAATGAACATTTTGATGCCCAGTGGCTTAAATGTAGAACTGGACGTCAATTGTTTTATTAGTGATTATTAAGGTAATGAAAATCTGTTTGGGTCTCACTTTTGCAATACGTGTTTACTTAAATTATGTTACTCTATTCCGTTTTCTACATATTTAATTCTCAGATGAGAAGTGATAAAAATTAGGTGATGGGTTGAGGTTTCAGACAATTCGCCCATTTTACCCTTTGTAAGTTCATTCCCTAAATTCTCTTCTTGTAGACCTTTGTGTGTATTCATTTTTAAAGTTTTAACATCACTCACTGAGTGATCCTTATGGAATTTTTTATAATTAGCTATTTTTTGTTGATAACAATTTTATTGATATCCTTTCTGGTTTGATGGGATTGAGATGTCCTTTATTGAATTATTCTCCCATCATTCCGCATGCGTGATTATATAATGAGGATCACACTAATTTTAGTACCTATATTATGCAAAATGATATACCGAATGGGAAGCTTTAATTATGTTCAGTTTATGCATGAAGTATATTTTATTTATTTTATCTGTTTATTATCTATTTATTATTATTATTTATTATCTATTTGTTAGATTTTATTAATTGACTTGCCAACTGTCAGTTTCCATGTACTATTTAGGCAGTATTTTAACAAACAGCCGTTTTTGCGTAAGAATAATAATAATCCGTTTAGAAGTATGAACGCAAAGCCCCCCTCTGATGTCACGGGGAATGCCACAGGGAAGTCCCTGTCAAGTCCCCGTGCGTCAGAGGGGGAAGGGTCACCGGGTGGCCCCGCCCCCCGTTATTTAAGAACCGTCAGAAGAGGAGAAGCCGTCACACAGCAGGAGCCTCCCTCCATGCCATCATGGATGCGGAGCGGCCTGAGGAGAAGAAGGGAAGAAGACACCACGGATGAAGATGCAGGACAAGAACACCGGAGGAAGAACCAGAAGAACCAGAAGAAGATGGAGGAAGAAACCAAAGGAAGATAGAAGAAAAAAGAAAGAAGAAGAAGCATTTAAATAAAGGAATTATCAAAAACTGTCTCTTGTAATTTTTAACATTTTTGACACTTTTTTGTGAAATGGTAGGGGTACTTTTGTACCCCCTTACCCTTTCACACAGGGGGGAGGGCTGGGATCTGGGGGTCCCCTTGTTAAAGGGGGCTTCCAGATTCCGATAAGCCCCCCACCCGCAGACCCCCATAACCACTGGGCAAGGGTTGTGGGGATGAGGCCCTTGTCCCCATCAACATGGGGACTAGGTGTTTTGGGGGGCTACCCCAAAGCACCCTCCCAATATTGAGGGCATGTGGCCTGGTATGGTTCAGGAGGGGGGGCGCTCTCTCATCCCCCCTCTTTTCCTGCTGCCTGCCAGGTTGCGTGCTCGGATAAGGGTCTGGTATGGATTTTTGGGGGGACCCCACGCCATTTTTAAAAAAATTTGGCGCGGATTCCCCTTAAAATCCATGCCAGACCTGAAGGGTCTGGTATAGATTTTGAGGGGGACCCCACGCCATTTTTTAAAAAAAAATTTGGTCGGGGTTCCCCTTAATATCCATACCAGACCTGAAGGGCCTGGTATGGAATTTAGGGGGACCCCCCACGTCATTTTTTTTTTAAATTTTGGTTCGGGGTTCCCCTGTGGGGAATTCCCATGCTGTTTTTATTAATGAATTTTTATGTGTATTGTCGGCCCGGCAATTCATTAATAGCCGTGAGTAGTTTTAAATGACTCTTTTGCCTTTGAAATGTCATTTTGCTGTCAAACTGTTCTAAACACGGGAAACATGCACCCCTTTACAGGCATACTGTAGACACCCCCGGGTACAAAATTGAAAGAAATATTACACTTTTATTGTTTCACTTTAAGCATTATTAAAATCACTGCTCCCAAAAAAACTTAAAAACTTTTTTTTGCATTGATCCTTGTCCCCTGGGGCAGGACCCAGGTCCCCAAACAATTTTTATGACAATAACTTGCATATAAGCCTTTACAATTAGCACTTTTGATTTCTCCCATAGACTCAGAGAAGGAAGGGCTGAGCTCAGCCCTGACAGTATCAATGGATGCATTTTGGGGGTGCAAACCCTTCCTCGTAACTAAAGTAGGTCAGAGGAAGGGGTCGCACCCCTGAAACATGTCCATTGATACCCCATGATGGAAGCTAGCACATGTTGACACATGGTGTGTTTTGAGGCTTTAGCAAACTAGGGAGAAACTAGGGAAAGACACAAATTAGATGGGATCATGAGGGAAATAAAAATTTTGGCTTTGCTATTCTTAAAAACACATAAATATTACAATTCACATTACTTAGGGCAGGGTTTCCCAATTCTCCTTCTCAAGATGCAAAACTGGGTCATGTTTTATATATTTGTTGAATTTGGCACAGGTGATGTTGTCATTTTCAATGTTAGTAATTCACACAGTCGTTTTTAGACTGAGGAAACTACAGAAAACAGGACCTGATGGTGCACCTAGAAGAGTGGAGAGGAGAAACACCGAGTTCAGACTCTAAACTTTCTCATTTAAAAGTCAGAAAAACATGGTAAATATTAAAAGTGCAAACAGGAGTCAACAAGTGGAACAAAAAACTTCAGACCAGGCAAGAGGAAATTAGAATTTGGCAAGCATGTCTACAAAATCATGGATTCTTCGCTGTAAAGCAGTGGCAGACTCCTTTATTTGCTCCAGATCCTTCAAACAATGCAACATATCTGTACTCATTCAGCCAATCGTGCATCTTGGAAGATCATGACCTAGTAAGAAGACAAAAAAGTATTAAGGGAATGATGGTCAAGTGGCTGAGGCCCTACATAGGGAGTTATGGTCAAGTTACTAGTCAGATTCAGGAAATACTTACTTACCCAGTCTATTGTTGCTTGCAACCTATTTGCCCTTCAGACACCTACACTACTAGTAATGTACAGTGGGGACGGAAAGTATTCAGACCCCCTTACATTTTTCACTCTTTGTTATATTGCAGCCATTTGCTAAAATCATTTAAGTTCTTTTTTTCCCTCATTAATGTACACACAGCACCCCGTATTGACAGAAAAACACAGAATTGTTGACATTTTTGCAGATTTAAAAAAAAAGAAAAACTGAAATATCACATGGTCCTAAGTATTCAGACCCTTTGCTCAGTATTTAGTAGAAGCAGCCTTTTGACCTAATACAGCCATGAGTCTTTTTGGGAAAGATGCAACAAGTTTTTCACACCTGGATTTGGGGATCCTCTGCCATTCCTCCATACAGATCCTCTCCAGTTCTGTCAGGTTGGATGGTAAATGTTGGTGGACAGCCATTTTTTGAGAGATGCTCAATTGGGTTTAAGTCAGGGCTCTCGCTGGGCCATTCAAGAACAGTCACGTAGTTGTTGTGAAGCCACTCCTTCATTATTTTAGCTGTGTGCTTAGGATCATTGTCTTGTTAAAAAGTAAACCTTCGGCCCAGTCTGAGGTCCAGAGCACTCTGGAGAAGGTTTTCATCCAGGATATCCCTATACTTGGCTGCATTCATCTTTCCCTCGATTGCAACCAGTCGTCCTGTGCCTGCAGCTGAAGAACACCCCCACAGCATGATGCTGCCACCCCCATGCTTCACTGTTGGGGCTGTATTGGACAGGTAATGAGCAGTGCCTGGTTTTCTCCACACATACCGCTTAGAATGAAGGCCAAAAAGTTCTATCTTGGTCTCATCAGACCAGAGAATCTTATTTATCACCATCTTGGAGTCCTTCGGGTGTTTTTTAAGCAAACTCCATGTGGGCTTTCATGTGTCTTGCACTGAGAAGAGGCTTCTGTCGGGCCACTCTGCCATAAATCCCTGACTGGTGTAGGGCTGCAGTGATGGTTGACTTTCTACAACTTTCTCCCATCTCCCGACTGCATCTCTGGAGCTCAGCCACAGTGATCTTTGGGTTCTTCTTTACCTCTCTCACCAAGGCTCTTCCCCCCCAACAGTGCAGTTTGGCCAGACGACCAGCTCTAGGAAGGGTTCTGTCATCCCAAACATCTTCCATTTAAGGATTATGGAGGCCACTGTGCTCTTAGGAACCTTAAGTGAAGCAGAAATCTTTTTGTAACCTTGGCCAGATCTGTGCCTTGCCACAATTCTGTCTCTGAGCTCTTCAGGCAGTTTCTTTGACCTCATGATTCCCATTTGCTCTGACATGCACTGTGAGCTGTAAGGTCTTATATAGACAGGTGTGTGGCTTTCCTAATCAAGTCCAATCAGTATAATCAAATACAGCTGGGCTCAAATGAAGGTGTAGAACCATCTCAAGGATGATCAGAAGAAATGGACAGCACCTGAGTTAAATATATGAGTGTCACAACAAAGGGTCTAAATACTTAGGACCATGTGATATTTCAGTTTTTCTTTAATAAATCTGCAAAAATGTCAACAATTCTGTGTTTTTTTGTCAATATGGGGTGCTGTGTGTACATTAATGAAGAAAAAAATGAACTTAAATGCATTTAGCAAATGGCTGCAATATAACAAAGAGTGAAAAATTTAAGGGGGTCAGAATACTTCCCGTCCCCACTGTATACACTGCAACTACTCAGTAATCTTGGCCCTGGTGCCCGGATCTCCAAAACTCGGGTACCCAGCAAAACTTACAGCACCTTCCACCTCTTCCTTCTCCATGCTAATGTTAAGGCGCTACATACTTTGCTAATGTGTGGAGTGGGTGTTTTGTTTGTTCAGCTAAACACTCGACATGTATACACATTTGAAGCCAGATTCCAAGAATACTTACTTCTGCAAACAAGAGGCTCCGAAAACTTTCTTCCTCTTTAGGGTCACTTTGGCCCTCAGCGTGACTTGTGTCAGGGGATTTGACGTCCACAACAGACAGGTCTATGTTCGGTCAAGGAGTCAGATCCCATGCCTCCAAACCAACATCCTTGGTGAGCTGACCACACTCACTTTCCTCCAAAAAGAAACAATACACCATTCATGAAGCCACCCCTAGTCCCATCTGTTCCTAGCATTCATTTTGCTACATTAGTGGACCAACCTTGCACTTGGTCTGATGACAATGTTTGCTCCTGGCTAGTGGACTCCACCATGCTGCACTGCAGAATTTTACAGAGAAAAATGCATAGAAATGGGAAGGTGATGTCATTTTACAGAGTTCAAACTCTGTACAAGTGCCAACATTGAAAAAGTCCTGCAGTTGCCCCCCACCCCTCTTGTCTCTTATGGGATAGGGGATATATGATGATCATACTAGCAGGCGTGACTCTGTGCCTCTCCTCTAGCCATGTCTACACTGGCAAGGCTGCATTAATGGGCACTGATGACCCAGGCAGCAACAAGTGTTCTTTACCCCTTAAGTTCTGCCCTAAGCCCATGGCCTTTGGCCCACCTAGAATCACCCCTGTCGGTGGCTAAATGAGTTTGTTTAAAGTTTTCACTTATGTTTTTGGTGGGAAGATGACCTTGTTGCCTCCCCTGTTGGGGACAGGGGGCCTCCCTTCATCCCTTCTGGTGGCTGCGCTGTTGCCTCATTTTTTGGTGCCTTCCTGTTAAAAGAAGAGAAAAAAAATAGGTACAAAAATAAATAAATAAATGTCAAAAAACAGAACCAAATAAGAATGTTCATAGCTGCTTTCTATTTTACTTCATCTTTAAAATAACAATTCAGACAAAGATTATAGAAAACATTATATATAATTCTCTCAAGCTACTTGGAGAAAGCAAATATACAGACAGCTAATTTACACATATACATATTGGTTAGCTACAAATATTGCTTACTTTTTTTGATGATCTTATGTATGGACTCCATCTGGTCTTGTTCACGGTGTTTGAGATCAGACCATCGTTTTCTGATTTGGTCCTTTGTTCGTTGCACCCAAAATTCACCCTGCAAAACGGCAATGACCTTATCCAAAATGCTGTCCTTTCGGCTGTTGGGCCTTTCGTAATTGCGCAGCTTGCTGTTGTAGTCGTGCTTCTCTAGGATGCGCACCAACTCCACCATCTCACTGTTGCTCATAGGGGTTGCTTTGTGACTCCTCTGAGCTCCACCACCATGGGATGCCTGAATGTTCCGCCATGTGTGTCGCATGCAGAAGAGAGATGGTCATGCCCCAGAGTCATGACACACTGAGAGCGGAGTTTGATGCACAGTGTATATAAAGCCAGAACGCATGGTCGATAAAATGGTCGTAGGAACGATCTTGGAGGGAAGGACGTTCGATCGCAAATGCCAGAAAGGAGCCATAAAACGAAGGGACAATTTGAATTTGGGGCATAGGTGGTTAGTGGCCTATACTGTTTAGATTGAGGCCTATATTGGGACCAGCTTATGAGTTAAGCCAGACATTATGGTTTGTCTTGTGTTCTGTCTTGCAGGCATCATATCATTTATCATGGTGGATAAATTTACAGCGCCTGATTTTTTACCACAATTCATCGACATGTACTGGGAGCTGCCCTGTCTTTGGAAGGTCAAGAGTTGAGATTACTCCAATAAAATCTTGAGGAAGGCAAGGTTGGAGAAACTGCTTGAGTTGGTGAAGCCTTTGTACCCCAGGGCAGACATCATGTATGTCGAGAACAAAATTTCCAACCTCAGGAGTACTTTTAAAAGGAAGCACAACAAGGTCATGGATGCCGAGAGATCTGAAGCAGCAGCGGATGACCAATATGTCCCCAGGCTGTGGTAATTCAACAGCCAGCGGTTTTTGACTAACCAGACAGAACCCAGGCCATCGCTGTCTACGCTCCCTTCAACATCTGCTGGGGCCACAGCTCCAGAGGTCCACACAGGTCCTGCTGCACAGGATGAAGATGTGGTGGAGCCCAGCTTGACCCAGGTATAGCATTGTTAAACATATTTGTATCCAAAAATACAATGATGATAACTAGACTTTATTGTTCAAATATTTCTGCCTTAACAAAGTGGTTTCCATATCAATAGAGAGTAGTGTCCAAAAATGATTTGAACAAGAATGAAAAATTATGGGGTCAGAATGATAGTCTTTGCTATTTGTCCACATTCAATTTTCAACAGTGAGGAGATCAAAATTGTGTGTGATTGATGACAAACCCTAAAAAAAAAATAAAATTATGTCCCATTTTCATACACAGGAAAGTGTCAGTCAGGAGGAGCCCGTGGCCGGCAGCCAGACGGAGTCCCAGATACAGAGATGAGTGCAAGGGATTTGGCATGGTGACAACCAATAGGTTAAGGGGGATGGCTGGTGACCAGAGGAGAAGGTGCGAGGAGCTCATCCTGCAGCTCCTCAACAGAGGGGTGAGGGGTAAGATCAATGCTACCACCCACCTATGTGATTTTGTGGGCCCACATACACAACCCCCACATCCAACCCACCCACCACAGCAACCCCACCCACCACAGCAGTATGGCGGTCAATGGCAATACCAGCCCCAAGACCCCCAACAAGGCCGCTGGTTTGGGGATTTTCACCCCTTCCACACTTACTAATTATTATTTTATTTTTTGGTTGAATGATAATTTGATTGGTTATATTTTCTATATTTTTGGATACGCACTTTTTGGTTAAGTTCTATTGGCAGATAGCATGTCTAATTTTATTTATTTTCTTTTTTTAATGCACAATAAAAAAAATGTGTAGAATAATACTTGGCTATGTGTTTTACTTAAAATTACAGTTTGGGAGTAGGCCAGTACATTTTCAAAAATACAATGTAAAATTAACAAGGGACACCAACATAGTTGTATCTTTGAGATTAAAAACTACAGAATAATAGTTTTGTGGTAACTTGGCCAAAGAAAACAAAAAAACGAAAAAAAAAAAACAAGTATAATAATATTATTCTTGATATCGATAGATAACAAAAGCACTTTCAAATACGTTTGCCATAACTCCATGAGTATCACCAGCAAAGCAGCTTCATTATTATCCCATTAAAGAAGAAGAGAATTGTGTGCTGCATTTTGACAATTCATAATTTGCCACGTCACGAATGTTAAATCTCCATTATGAACGCTAGTTTACAAGACAGACCGCTCCTGGCTCGTCCTTGCTTCCGAGTATGCGTGTTTGAACTTTGGACTTTTGTGTGACGGACTTGTGTAAACACGATACAAAAATCTGACAACAGACCGTTCGTTGTCTGCCGAAAATTTACTAGCCTGCCATCCAACATTTGTTGGCGGAAAGTTGGACAACAATTGTCTGAAGAAGTGTACTAACGGTCGGGTTTTAGGCAAACCGTCTGTCATCACACAATTCCCTGCCGAAAATCTGATCGTGTGTATGAGGCTTTATTGTGGAGTATCCATTGTTGAGTTTCCCTTCTATACACTGAAGCTGACACTGGGACCCATTCATGTGACTGGACCGGAATGCTTTCAGAATAGGTAATTATACAGATTTTCCTTACACAGGGTATATAGAATAGGGGGTGGAAGTAGAATTAAGTATACAGTAGTTAGTGTTTGACTGAACTTTCACTTTAAGATTAAGCATCAAAACAAAAGATTAATATAAGCTGTTAAAGTGAGCAGACTATTGATTGAAATAATGTACCAAATTAAAGACATTCATGTAATTAAAAAAGTGAGCAAACCCACCCACATAAGGTTTTATTTAAGTTGTCAAATGCATGTGATAACTGCTAAATGTGGCTCTTCTTTTAAAATTCATGATTTTCCTAAAGGAAAGATATATACATACAATCCACTGAGACCTTAGTTTACTTCTTCAGTTGATGAAAAATAACCCTGAAAGTATTATTTTAAAACTCCACTGTCCATTACATTTTTCACAATGATAAATGGGATTTCTAAAGTAAATATATCATTGGTCACTGGAGGAAGAAAATGACAAGGAAAGTTATGGCTAGTTGCCTACACATTGTGACATTATACATAAAAGTAATTGAAGTACAACAGATGCCAGCATTATGCTGTTCTGCTCATCTATTTGTTTTAGATATCTGACAAGATGGACACAGATAAAGTTGAGCTGCTGCATTTTGTGCTCAGGAAATCATTCCCTCTAATAACATATCAATAATAATGAGATTGGCTTCTCATATCCATCATGCTACATTTAGTTGAACAAAATACTTTCATTTCAGATGTAACCATTAGCAGCATTAAAGGTCACCTAAAGACAACAATATGTTTTTTTTTGTAAATTCAAGCAAAATATGATTCTCTTACCTTGAAATGAAGGGTCTACTATGTACTGAATATTCAAGTTGTCTTAATTCCACTGTAGTGGGAATATAACTAACCAAAAAACAGGAGGGTGTTTTTTAAATATACTATACAATTTTTATTATATAATTACACTGGCGAAAGTAAAAACAACCTAAACATATAAAATTACAGAAGTGGACAAGAAAGGGAGGGCAAGTGTTCAAAAAATGCATAGCTTTTGGAACTGTAGGTTGACACTAAAAAAGGTAAGAGGGCTTACTCCAAAACAGAAAATGGCTATTGACTGAAGAAAGTTCCAGTATAATACTTTAATAGAGATCGTAGACTCCTATGAACAGGAAGTGAGCAAGTGTAAAATTCTGTGTATCTGCATCTTAATCTGTTTTACTGAAAACAAATCCCCCGTGATCTGTAAAATTCCAATAAAAAAGGTTTTTATGCAGATTCATTTCATTGGGAGAAAGAAATCATGGACAGCCCTTTCTTTTGACTACCATAGACCATCCATTTTGGACCTGTAAATGGCTCCATAAAAGAATGCAGAAGAAAATATAGTAGGGAAGTATCATTAAATAAGGTGTTTTCTTTTTTGCTATGACCAATTGAGTTTTTGATTTTTGTTCACATTTGAGATCTTTGTTATAGGCTGTATCCCCTTTACCATTTTGTAATAAAGTTTTAACTACGTTTTTTATTTGCATAATTTTTAACTTGAGGCACCCCTCAATGCACACACTCTGATTGTTGATAAATTATACATTCATAGGCTTATGCAGTACTAATTCATTTTATCACAGTTTCTCCAGGTTATTGGAAGAAAATCTTGTATGCCATGTCCTTCATGATGTCATATATAATACTGAATAGTCTTTCTCAAAGGATTCTGGAGAGTAAATAGGAGAGCACTTAAATTGCATACTAGACCAGAATGGCCCAATGGTCCAGTCTGTAGACCCAGTAAATTTTGGGGTCAGAGGTTGCTGGAACTCTGGAGCAGTCTGTCAGAAACCATGAATCGGACTGAGACAGAAGTACAGTTAAATCACGCTTGTTTCATAATAAAGGTAAATAGAACAAACGTAGTCAAAATATGGCCAAAGTTCGGTAACCAGAATGGATAGTTAGCCAAGCCATTAAGTCAGGGATCAGTGTAGTTGAACAGTAAGCAGGATCTGGAGCCAGAAGAGATGTCAGCCAAGCAAGTCTTTAACAGGAATGCAGGAGACTCTGTGATGTTGACCAAGGCAAAGGCAGAGATCTTCTGGGCTGGACGGCTTAAGTAGGCTAGACTGAGGAGCAGGATATCATCAATAGGGATGGGCTGAATGGACCCCTGTTCGGTCCGCACCAGAACTTTCGAACACCGCGAAAGTTCGGACCCGAATAACGAACCATATTAAAGTCAATGGGACCCGAACGTCAAAAATCAAAAGTGCCCATTTTGAAGGCTTATATGCAAGTAATTGGGCATGCAATGGTTATAGGGGTCTGGGGGTCTGAGTCCTGAAAATGTTTGTGAAAAATGTCATTTTTAAATGAGCATTGATTTTTTTATTTTTAAAGTGAAAAAATAAAAATGAAAAATTCCTTCCAATATAGTGCCTGGGGGGTCCCCTTAGTCTACCTGTAAAGTGGCAGATACAGTGGGGACGAAAAGTATTCAGACCCCCTTAAATTTTTCACTCTTTGTTATATTGTTGCCATTTGCTAAAATCATTTAAGATCATTTTTTTTTTCTTCGTTAATGTACACACAGCACCCCATATTGACAGAAAAACACAGAATTGTTAACATTTTTGCAGATTTATTAAAAAAGTAAAACTGAAATATCACATGGTCCTAAGTATTCAGACCCTTTGCTGTGACACTCATATTTAACTCAGATGCTGTCCATTTCTTCTGATCATCCTTGAGATGGTTCTACACCTTCATTTGAGTCCAGCTGTGTTTGATTATACTTATTGGACTTGATTAGGAAAGCCACACACATGTCTATATAAGACCTTACAGCTCACAGTGCATGTCAGAGCAAATGAGAATCATGAGGTCAAAGGAACTGCCTGAAGAGCTCAGAGACAGAATTGTGGCAAGGCACAGATCTGGCCAAGGTTACAAAACAATTTCTGCTGCACTTAAGGTTCCTAAGAGCATAGTGGCCTCCATAATCCTTAAATGGAAGATGTTTGGGATGACCAGAACCCTTCCTAGAGCTGGTCGTCTGGCACAAACTGAGCTATCAGGGGAGAAGAGCCTTGGTGAGAGAGGTAAAGAAGAACCCAAAGATCACTGTGGCTGAGCTCCAGAGATGCAGTCAGGAGATGGGAGAAAGTTGTAGAAAGTCAACCATCACTGCAGCCCTCCACCAGGCGGGACTTTATGGCAGAGTGGCCCGACGGAAGCCTCTCCTCAGTGCAAGACACATGAAAGCCCGCATGGAGTTTGCTAAAAAACACCTGAAGGACTCCAAGATGGTGAGAAATAAGATTCTCTGGTCTGATGAGACCAAGATAGAACTTTTTGGCCTTAATTCTAAGCGGTATGTGTGAAGAAAACCAGGCACTGCTCATCACCTGTCCAATACAGTCCCAACAATGAAGCATGGTGGTGGCAGCATCATGCTGTGGGGGTGTTTTTCAGCTGCAGGGACAGGACGACTGGTTGTCCACCAACATTTACCATCCAACCTGACAGAGCTGGAGAGGATCTACAAGGAGAAATGACAGAGGATCCCCAAATCCAGGTGTGAAAAACTTGTTGCATCTTTCCCAAAAAGACTCATGGCTGTATTAGATCAAAAGCGTGCTTCTACTAAATACTGAGCAAAGGGTCTGAATACCTAGGACCATGTGATATTTCAGTTTTTCTTTTTTAATAAATCTGCAAAAATCTTAGAAAACAGGAAGGGGGGGGTAAAAATACCCAGGAGAACGAAACAGATGGACTTTGTAGGCACCAATCATAAAAATCAATGTAAACTTTTATTTATACACAAATTTAAAAAGAATCACATAAACGTAAACATTTTTTAAAAAACGCAGTACATTGCGGAAATTGGTATTATATGTCACTACATAAATGTATGAGAACGGATCGGGGAATAGCCCCTATACCAGAGGGAGGGATAAACCCCTTCCGTTCCCATTAAATAACCTCAAACTGATATAGCTCGGTATGGCTCTACATGTTTCGCAAATTTGAATGCTTCTTCAGGAGCTTGTTTGGGTTACCTGTAATGGGAAATAATAGAGAAGGACATACACCAAAAAAACAAAAAAACAAACATACAGTAGCATATTAATATTATTTTTGCATAAAGACTTTTCAATAGTGTGTCTCAATCAGAACCACTGAGTACCGTGAGGAAGCGATCCCAAAGGCCCAAGATTCAACATGCATATGGTGACCTGTGATAACATGCAGGGACGTGTCTGGTAAAGAGATTTATATCACCAGTAGACTCAAGGGGGGTAGTGAGTAGGGATGAGCTTCGTGTTCGAGTCGAACCCATGTTCGACTCGAACATCGGCTGTTCGATCGTTCGCCGAATTGCGAACGTTATGGGCCGTTCGCGCTAAATTCGTGTGGCGCGTCACGGCCCATAATTCACTGCGGCATCGCAGTGCATTGCTGGCTGATGATTGGCCAAGCATGCACTATGACCCGCATGCTTGGCCAATCACAGCGCTGTCAGTAGAGAGAGCTGTAATTGGCCAAAGCCAGGGTGGCTTTGGCCAATTACGGCTCAGGGCATTTAGTACACACCCCACACTATATAAGGCCGCCTGCACGGCGGCCCTGTGTAGTGTGTGTTCCGGTGTGCTGAGAGATAGAGAGAGAGAGAGACAGTGTCATTTGATTTGAGTTAGATAGATTAGGCAGAACAGTCAGTCAGTTAGCTGCACTTACAGTGTATTGTGTATATATATGCATCCCAGGTGTTGCATATATATATATACACTGTATTCAGTTTAGCTAGATCCGTTCCTGTTATCTTCTATCTAGACTATTTACATTTAATGCAGTGCGTCCTGCTCACAGTGTTCAGCTAGATCCGTTCCTGTTATCTTCTAGACTATTTACATTTAGTGCAGTGCGTCCTGCTCACAGTGTTCAGCTAGATCCGTTCCTGCTATTTACATTTAGTGCAGTGCGTCCTGCTCACAGTGTTCAGCTAGATCCGTTCCTGTTAAATTCCTACTGACCGGCAGGCTTGTCTGGTTACAGTATATAAAGCTACCTGAAGAAAATTACAGGTGTTCTATTTGATCCTATTAGTACCACGGTCAGGCAGCTAGACTATTTACATTTAGTACAGTGCGTCCTGCTCACAGTGTTCAGCTAGATCCGTTCCTGTTATCTTCCTACTGACAGGCAGGCTTGTCTGGTTACAGTATATAAAGCTACCTGAAGAAAATTACAGGTGTTCTATTTGATCCTATTAGTACCACGGTCAGGCAGCTAGACTATTTACATTTAGTACAGTGCGTCCTGCTCACAGTGTACAGCTAGATCCGTTCCTGTTATCTTCCTACTGACAGGCAGGCTTGTCTGGTTACAGTATATAAAGCTACCTGAAGAAAATTACAGGTGTTCTATTTGATCCTATTAGTACCACGGTCAGGCAGCTAGACTATTTACATTTAGTACAGTGCGTCCTGCTCACAGTGTACAGCTAGATCCGTTCCTGTTATCTTCCTACTGACAGGCAGGCTTGTCTGGTTACAGTATATAAAGCTACCTGAAGAAAATTACAGGTGTTCTATTTGATCCTATTAGTACCACGGTCAGGCAGCTAGACTATTTACATTTAGTACAGTGCGTCCTGCTCACAGTGTTCAGCTAGATCCGTTCCTGTTATCTTCCTACTGACAGGCAGGCTTGTCTGGTTACAGTATATAAAGCTACTTGAAGAAAATTACAGGTGTTCTATCCCAGCTTAGTGCAGCTACAGGCCATTAGTATGTCTGGAAGGCCAAGAAGGAGAGGCAGACAGTCACAAGCCAATAAGAGAGGGCAAGCAGGCTCTGTGTCTAGTGCTGGTCGTGGAGACGGTGCATCCTCATCAGCACGTGGCCATGGGACACGCTTGGCCTTTTTTTCGGCAGCTGGCCATGTTGAGCCGCAACATGCGGAAGACTTGGTCGAGTGGATGACCAAGCCGTCCTCATCCTCCTCATCCTCTCTCACCCATGCCCAGGGTGCTTTGTCTGGCAAAGCAGCGGCCTCTTCCCTCAGCTCAATGTCATCAGTGACTCCTTCCCTAGCTCCACCATGTCCTCATGAGGATTCCCTCGAACTGTTTGACCACAGTGTTGGGTACATGCTCCAGGAGGATGCCCAGCGTTTGGAAGGCTCTGATGACGATACTGAGCTCGATGAAGGCAGTAACATGAGCGCGGACAGAGGGGGTGCCCAAGAAGGACAGCAATCTGGCAGTCATGCTCCCCCTGCTGCAGCATACTGCCAGGTTTGCTCCAGTGATGAGGAGGGAGGGGATGATGAGGTCACTGACTCAACGTGGGTGCCTGATAGGAGAGAGGAGGAGGAGGAGGAGGAGGAGGAGGAGGAGGAGGAGGAGGAGGCGGCAGCACATCACCAACGAGGCAGGATGCCCTCCAGGGGCCAGCCTAAGGGCAACACATTGACTGCATCACACCCCAAAGCTCCACATGTGCAGGGCGCTGCAGTCTCTGCGCGTTATTCAAAAAGTTCTTTGGTGTGGGCCTTTTTTGAGACGAGTGCATCAGATCGCACCGCTGCTATTTGCAACATATGTCTCAAGCGTATCTCGCGTGGCCAAAATATCTCCCGCTTGGGTACCACATGCTTGACCAGACATATGTTGACCTGCCATGCAGTTCGTTGGCAAGCGTATCTAAAAGACCCACACCAAAGAACAAAGAGGATCTCTCCTTGCTCCTCATCAGCTGAGATTTCCAACCCCACTAGACCTTCAGTCCTCTCTGAGACCTGCAGTGAGAGGAATGAAGGTGTAGAATTAGGTGTGTCACAGCCAAGTACTTGTGGGCAATCTGCTTTTGGTACACCGACGTCAGATTGTACCAGGCAAATTTCCCTGCCCCAGCTGCTGCACCGCCGAAAGAAGTTTGCTCCCAGCCATCCACATGCCCAGCGGTTGAATGCTAGCTTGGCAAAATTGCTAGCACTTCAACTGCTGCCTTTTCAGTTGGTAGACTCTGCCCCCTTCCGTGAGTTTGTGGAATGTGCGGTTCCTCAGTGGCAGGTACCCAAACGCCACTTTTTCTCACGGAAGGCGATTCCGGCTCTCTACCGGCATGTGGAAGGCAATGTCCATGCCTCGCTGGACAGGGCGGTCAGCGGTAAGGTGCATATTACCGCTGACTCATGGTCCAGCAGGCATGGACAGGGACGTTACCTAAGTTTCACGGCGCATTGGGTGACTCTGCTGGCAGCTGGGAAGGATGCAGGACAAGGTGCAGTAGTGTTGGAGGTTGTTCTGCCACCACGCCTCCAAAATGCTGATTGTGACACACCTCTCTCCTCCACCCCCTCCTCTTCTTCTTCCTCCATGGCCTCTTCCTCGGAACCAGCGGTGCTCCGTAGGCGTTCAAGGGGCTACGCAAGTACGCAGGCCAAAAGATGCCATGCGGTGCTTGAGCTGGTGTGCTTGGGGGACAGGAGCCACACTGGGGCAGAGGTTCTGTCAGCTCTGCAGGGGCAGGTTCAGAGGTGGTTGACGCCACGCCAACTTAAGGCAGGAATGGTGGTTTGCGACAATGGCACCAACCTCCTCTCTGCCCTCCGACAGGGACAAATGACCCATGTGCCCTGTTTGGCTCACGTCCTTAACTTGGTGGTGCAGCGGTTCTTGGGCAGGTACCCGGGCTTACAGGATGTCCTGAGGCAGGCCAGGAAAGTCTGTGTGCATTTCCGCCGGTCATATAATGCCAGTGCTCGGCTGACGGACCTCCAAAAGGAGTTTAACCTGCCCAAGAACCGCCTAATCTGTGACATGCCCACCAGGTGGAACTCAACGTTGGCCATGCTGCAGCGGCTGCACACGCAGCAGAGGGCCATCAATGAGTACCTGTGCGACTATGGCACCAGGACAGGGTCAGGGGAGCTTGGTTTTTTTTCCCCACGCCAGTGGGCCATGATCAGGGATGCATGCACTGTCCTGTCACCATTCGAGGAGGCCACGAGGATGGTGAGCAGTGACAGTGCATGCATCAGTGACACTGTCCCCCTTGTCCACCTGTTGGAGCACACGCTGCGTGGAATAATGGACAGGGCACTTGAGGCAGAACAGAGGCAGGAAGAGGAGGACTTCCTTAGCTCTCAAGGCCCCCTTTATCCAGACAGTGTTCCTGCGTGCCCGCCGATCACACAGGAAGAGGACGAGGAGGAAGAGGAGGAGGAGGAAGATTGTGTCAGTATGGAGGTGGAGCCTGGCACTCAGCATCAGCAGCAGTCTTTAAGGGATCAGTCCCAAGAAACACATGGACTTGTACGTGGCTGGGAGGAGGTGGCTGCGGACCATGTCGTTCTTAGTGACCCAGAGGACTCCGGACCGAATGCCTCAGCAAACCTACGCTGCATGGCCTCCCTGATCCTGCAAAGCCTGCGTAAGGATCCTCGTATTCGTGGTATCAAGGAGAAGGACCAATACTGGCTGGCAACCCTCCTTGATCCACGTTACAAGGGTAAGGTTGCGGACCTTATCTTGCCATCGCAGAGGGAGCAGAGGATGAAACATCTTCGGGAGGCCTTGCAGAAAGGTCTGTGCAACGCGTTCCCAGAGACTGGGAGGTTACAAACTCCTGTTTCTGGACAACGTGTTGCTGAGGCTTCGGTCAGTCAAAGAAGGAGCGGTGGAGAAGGTGGCCGTCTGACCGATGCGTTCAGACAATTTTTTGGTCCGCAGCCCCAAGGTATGATCGGTTCCAGCAACCATCGCCAGCGTCTGTTTTACATGGTGCAGGAATACCTAGGGGCAAGATCAGACTTGGACACCTTTCCCACCGAAAATCCTCTGGGTTACTGGGTCTTGAGGATGGATCACTGGCCAGAGCTTGCACAGTATGCAATTGAGCTACTGGCCTGTCCTGCATCCAGCGTTCTTTCGGAACGCACATTCAGTGCTGCTGGAGGCGTGGTAACCGATCACAGGGTGCGTCTGTCCACCGACTCGGTCGATCGGCTGACCTTCATAAAAATGAATGAGTCTTGGATCACCACCAGCTACCAAGCACCTGATGCTGATGTAACCGAATAATTTTTTTTGAAATCTCAGATCCCTTCAAAGACTGCCTATGCTGATGCTGAGTGACTATCCCTGAGTAATTATCCTCTTCCTCCTCAATCATCACGCTGATAGCTTGTAAGAACATTTTTGGTTCTGGGCGCCACCACCAGTGCCTAAGGCACAATTTTTCAGCCCCTGTTTAACAGGGGCGTGTAATTACAATTTTTGATGTAATACTTTGCAGCAGGGCTCGTTCCTGCATTCCAACTAGAGTGTCTGTGAGGGGTTGCAGTGTTGTGGCACCAGCACCAGTGCCTAGGGCCCAATTTTTCTGCCCCTGTCTAACAGGGGCGTGTAATTACAATTTTTGATGCAATACTTTGCAGCAGGGCTCGTTCCTGCGTTCCAACTAGAGTGTCTGTGAGGGGTTGCAGTGTTGTGGCACCAGCACCAGTGCCTAAGGCCCAATTTTTCTGCCCCTGTCTAACAGGGGCGTGTAATTACAATTTTTGATGCAATACTTTGCAGCAGGGCTCGTTCCTGCGTTCCAACTAGAGTGTCTGTGAGGGGTTGCAGTGTTGTGGCACCAGCACCAGTGCCTAAGGCCCAATTTTTCTGCCCCTGTCTAACAGGGGCGTGTAATTACAATTTTTGAAGCAATAATTTGCAGCAGGGCTCGTTCCTGCGTTCCAACTAGAGTGTCTGTGAGGGGTTGCAGTGTTGTGGCACCAGCACCAGTGCCTAAGGCCTAATTTTTCAGCTCCTGTTCAACAGGGGCATGTAATTACAATTCTTGATCTAATATTTCACAGCAGGGCCCTGTGAGGGCTTACAGTGTTGTGGCCACAGCAACACCTAAGGCCCAAATTTCTGCTGAGTATATAGGGCAGGACCCTACTTTCAAACATCTAACTTACAAACGACTCCTACTTGCAAACGGAAGGAGACAACAGGAAGTGAGATGAAATCTACCCCTAGGAAGGGAAATTCTCTCCTGTAAGAGTTAATATGGGAAAACAATTTCTCCTTTCCACTGATGCTTTCCAATCCTTGTTCCACAAAAAAACCCAAATTTTCAAAAAACATTTTTCATTGGGACAAAAAAGTGAGGTGAAATCTTCTGAAGAGGAGGAAAGACAGCAAAACAAATGTCACAGGGGTGATAACCCTTCCCTATGTTTTCCAAAAAGCTTAGAAAAGATTTTTTGGCTGGAGCTAAACACGTTAAAAATGTTCAAAATTACAAACAGATTCTACTTAACAACAAACCTACAGTCCCTGTCTTGTTTGCACCGCCTGTATACTGCTGTTCAGAGTATATAGGGCCTGGTGGCCCCACACCTTTCCTTATTTTAATTTGGGTGCGGGGTTCCCCTTAATATCCATACAAGACCCAAAGGGCCTGGTAATGGACTGGGGGGTACCCATGCCGTTTGTCTCACTGATTTTCATCCATATTGCCATGACCCGACATGACATTAAACCCGCAAGCAGTTTTAAATGAGATTTTTTCCTTTAAAAATGACATTTGGTGCAGGGACTGTTCTAAACATGGGAAACACGCGTCACTTTACAGGCATACTATAGACACCCCCCAGGTACGATATTTAAAGGAATATTTCACTTTTTTTTTTTTACTTTAAGCATCATTAAAATCACTGCTCCCGAAAAAACGGCCGTTTTTAAAAGTTTTTTTTGCATTGATACATGTCCCCTGGGGTAGGACCCGGGTCCCCAAACCCTTTTTAGGACAATACCATGCAAATTAGCCTTTAAAATGAGCACTTTTGATTTCGAACGTTCGAGTCCCATAGACGTCAATGGGGTTCTAACGTTCGTGCGAACTTTCGGTCCGTTCGCGGGTTCTGGTGCGAACCGAACCGGGGGGTGTTCGGCTCATCCCTAGTAGTGAGCTAGAGAATCCCAACTGTCCAAAAAAGGGGGGTAATAATAACCAATGTACATCTGTGGTAAAACCGGAACATTCATATGTAGAAGAGAGCATAAGGCACAACTAGATGGGGGGTGGGGGTCAGGGAGGGAAAGAAAGAGAGAGAGGCAAGGAAAGGGGGGGAGGGGGGGAGGAAAAGGGGGGGGGGAGGGGGGAAGGGAGAGAGAAGGAGAAACCAAAAAGGGGGAATAGACAGAGGAACTGGGATATAGCAAGTAATGTACCAGCCAGAGTAAATGGATCCGTCTTCAGATCAGGTAGAGGTTATGGATAATTGAAAAGCCATGCATTCAGAGACAAAGCCTCCAATGACCAAGGTGCATAAGGGAATCCAGAGACTGTAATCTGAAGATGTAGATAATATCTAATTAGCCAATATTGAGACCAGCTCCTTATAGTGTGCCGTTATACCAATAAATCAAATGGCATAAACAGATCCTCATATACATGCTAAGTACAGGTATGCCTATAGGGTTAAATAATTGCACATGAAGGACTGCTCCTACCTTGTAGGGTAATACAGGTGAGCAGGTCTTGTAAACAGCATAAATCAGCTACTTGCTTGTAAACCTGGCACAAAATAGATCTTGACTAACATGGCTGCAATAGAGCTCTGATCCTATCCCAGCAAGGAGCTATCTAATAAGCTCCCAGGACCGCCATCTATATTAGGGAGTGAGAGAAACATCAGGTTTCATCTAGTTGCACAAACAGAGTACAGCTACAGAGCATTTAGTTTAGATTTGTATAAATCCAGCATACTCTTACCAGGCAGCTTGTTTTGTTCAACAGGTGACACCCAGGCATCAGAGCACCATGGAGGGTAGTGGCGTGGTATAAGGCTGTTACTGACAGCCTTAAATACACGTCCCAATCAGGTGTGTAAGACATGCATCACCTGATTCGGCCGAACAGGGGCTGCGCACGCACTCACATCCCATCGCACATGCTCAGTGGTCAGACAGGCCTCTGTCATGGAAAACGATGTGAGGAGGGAGAGCAGTCCTATAGGTAATAGATCTATGAGCTCCCCCTAGTGGTTCCTCCTAGATACAGTGTGTAAAGCGCTGTAAAGGCTGGGACCAACAGATGGAAAGTCTGGAGATATCAACGCACACATCATGGAGTGTGCATTGTAAATCCAGGGGGAGAGGGGTAGATCTACACCGAACGCCGCAGACACCATCCCCCAAAGAGCAAGGGGAGGGCAGAATGTGGCTTACCGGCCGCACATGTGATCCAGACACCAGCAAGTTGATAGGGACCGGGGTCAGCTCACCTCAGTACTTGTAACTGGCCTGAGACGCAAGGCCAGTCTACATGATTAAAATGTTCGTTACCATGAAGGGAATGACTCCATTCATGGTGATACAACTTACAAATGCATACTAATAGTTAATGCTGATAGAAGAAATACAATACGCATATACATTTTGCAAATAACAGTGTGATTACAAGTTTGCGATTTCCTGCGATTAAACAATACTTAAACTCGGTAAGACCACTAATATCCATACACAACACTAGCAAGGGGTATAATAGACTGTGTTTAGCTGCAGAAGTGCCCGTGATGGGCGGAGCAGTGGACAGGAGGATCTCCTGTCCTGAAGAGGGAGGGGCCAGTGGATTGATAGTGCAAATTTCTAGGGACTATAGACTATGGTAAACTGCGTGTTACCTAATTGCTATAAATCATTCGGCCTTAGTTGGTTGTCATATAGGTCAACCTTAAATTTTTATCCAAGAAAGGATTTATAGGATTGTACTTCGTTAATGCCTGGCCACCGTGTGGCATTCAGGCATTCAATCCACTTGGCCTCTTGTTGGAGTATCCTCCTGTCCCAATCACCCCCCCTTGGGTCTTGAGGAATTACTGCTAGGACAATAAAAGTCGCAACAGAGGTGTCGAATCTGTGGCATAAATCGAGATGTCTACTAATGGGACTAAGCATTTTCCCATTTGTTGAGTAATATGCGTGGTCACGTATCCTTTGCCATAAGTGGCGGATGGTCTTACCCACATAGAATATCCCACATCTACACGTCATCAAGTATATTACACCTTGGGTGTTACAGTCTGCCCGAAAACGTGGACAGAATGTCTCACCGTTGGGCAATTGGAATTTGTGGCCTGTGGATACCCAGGGGCAAAAAGATGCAAAATGGCTCCTAGTCAGCTTATCACGCAAGGATGGTGCTTTTTTAAAAACGATCTCAGGGTGGTCACTAATATATTTCTTTAGGATGGGGTCCTCAGATAAAATATACCAGTGTTGCTGTAGTATATTGCGTAACATTCTTAGTAGTGTAGGTGTCTGAAGGGCAAGCAGGTTGCAAGCAACAATAGACTGGGTAGGTAAGTATTTCCTGAATTTGACTAGTAAATTGACCATAACACCCTATGTAGGGCCTCAGCCACTTGACCATCATTCCCTTAATACTTTTTTGTCTTCTTACTAGGTCATGATCTTCCAAGATGCACAATTGGCCGAATGAGTGCAGATATGTTGCATTGTTTGAAGGATCTGGAGCAAATAAAGGAGTCTGCCACTGCTTTACAGCGAAGAATCCATTATTTTGTAGACATGCTTGCCAAATTCTAAAATGAACCTAAATGATTTTAGCAAATGGCTGCAATATAACAAAGAGTGAAAAATTTAAGGGGGTCTGAATACTTTCCATCCCCACTGTATGTACCATGTCTAGAACCTGCTGCAGCAATAATTGCATCTATAAAGCCAAAAAAAATGAAATTTTCCCTGCCAGCTGCCTTTATTTTGCTCAATAACTGCTGGGGAGCCAGTGTGTATAATGAGGCCACAATGTAGTGCATTAGGAACAAGATTAGAGATTTTTTGGATACAATCTGGTGTCACTTTGACTTTGGATAGAAGTGGCAGGTGTGTAAAAATTGGTCTTTGGGTGGCACCTTCCCACCGTAACCCTATAGAGGTACTCTTGATGAAAGCAAGAATTGGCTTTGCTGTAAAAAATTGCAATGATATGCACCTGTCAACCAGGTTCTGAAAAATTGGTCTTTGGGTGTTATATGTGCCCATGAAACCTATACCAAAAACATTCTTCCAGATGAAATGATTGAACACCCTCAAAGCAAGGCAGCCTCGAAGTCCTGCAGAGATTCCACATCTTAAAAAGATTTAATCAGTGACATCGGCATCATGGGCTTCATAGCTGATAATCCAGGACTGATTCATTTTTATAAAAGTCAAATGATCCACTGAGTATGATCAGTAACAAAACCTCCTGCAGCACTGAATGCCTGTTCTGAAAGCACCCTGGATAGCACAGGCAAACTCACTAAACAGAGGAAATGATGCCCTGCCTGAGGCCTGACCACCACGTCCCTTCCTGAGGACTGACCACCCTTTGCCTATGGACACATTTGTTGCTGGCCCCCGTTCAGTGCCAAGGGAGCGTCTGCCTCTCCTTGTTGTCCTCACAGACATTATTGGGAGAGAGGGGGCGGTGCTTATAAGCAAATGTAAAGAAGAAGTTGAAATCTGTATGTAGATGCACTTTAATAAATGTAAAGAGGTGTTTGGTGCACTTTAAATTGAGTACTCACACTACACAGACACACTCCACGGATACACTATAATATACTGCATTATAATATGCCAAATGTACAGTGACGCACAGAACCATATGGTGTTAAACTGGCAGAAACGCACGCAAAACCATATGGTGTTAAACTGGCAGTAACGCACACATAACTATATGGCGTTAAACTGGCAGTAACGCACACAGAACTATACAGCATTAAACTGGCAGTAACACACACAAAATGATATGGCTTTAAACTGGCAGTAATGCACACAAAACAATATGGCGTTAAACTGGCAGTAACACACACAAAACTATATGGCGTTAAACTGGCAGTAACGCACGCAAAACTATATGGCTTTAAACTGGCAGTAACGCACACAAAAATATATGGCATTAAACTGGCAGTAACGCACGCAAAACTATATGGCGTTAAACTGGCAGTAACGCACACAAAACGATATGGAGTTAAACTGGCAGTAACGCTCACAGAACGATATGACGTTAAACTAGAAGTAACGTACACAAAATGATATGGAGTTAAACTGGCAGTAACGCACATGGAACTGTATGGAGTTAAACTGGCAGTAATGCACACAAAACGATATGGCGTTAAACTGACAGTGCCGCACACAGAACTATATGGAGTTATACTGGCAGTAACGCATGCAAAACTATATGGCGTTAAACTGGCAGTTATAAACATAGAAGTAAATGGCGTTAAGCTGGCAGTAACGCACACAGAAGTAAATAGCATTAAACTGGCGGTAACGCAATCAAAAAGACGGAGTTCAACCTTCACTACACTGATGCTATCTGAACTGTCCCTACTCTACCTATACACTACTGACTTGTCTCACTACTGACACTGTCTCACTACACTACACAGATACTATATGAGCTGTCCCTACTCTACACTAATGTATGTATGAATGACACAGTCTCACTACACTACAGTGAAACTATCTGAGCTGTCCCTACTCTAGCTGCCCACTATGCAAAGCTGAATGATGGTTTTCCTCACTACACTCACACTATCTCTAGACTGACACTAAACTAATATTCTACACTGACAATTGAAGCAAAATAGTACAGTATAGCACACTAACTAAAAGCACTGATCAGAGGCCTGTTCTATCTCTCTCCACACCAAAATCACACTGAAAATGGCTGTCATTGAAAGAATACTTTTATACTGTGGGGCGGAAATGAGCCATGATTGGATAAAGTCATGATGACAGTGTCCAATCATAACTCTGACAGTGCTCTGTGCCCTTATTGGCTGAAGCTTTCACTGCTTCAGCCAATCAGGGCTTGCAATGCACTGTTCAGCACCGCAATGCATTGTGGTTGGTTCAGGGGGTCAAACAAACGGTCAAACTACCCTTTTGTTCGGCTGTTCGTTGAACGTCCGAAAAGCGAAAGTTCGGCCCGAACTTATGCTCGGGCCATACCGTTCGTCCATCCCTAATCATCAACAGGTGCGTAACTGTGGAGAGATAGGAGCTGGCAATTAGCCCACAGCTGAGCGGCCAGTTCACAGAAGGAAGGGCTGAGCCCAGCCCAGATAGTATCCCCTCCTCAATGACCCCTCCCCCTTGGAGGACCACCAGGCTTGAGGGGAAAATGTTGATGTAAACGAACTTCAGAGAGGGAACACAAAGTCGCAGGTTGTGAGATGACAGCCAGACCCTGTCCCCAACCTGGTAGGAAGGCGCAGGCAGGCGTCTGTGGTCAGCATGGAGTCTGCACCTATCATTAGCATGTGGCAAAGCCTCCTGGACTTGTGCCCAAGTGGAATTAAGACCACGGAGATGCTCCTCCAATGCAGGAATACTCTGCGGAACAAATGTCAGGCAACATGGAAGGTTGGAAACCATAGTTTGCCATAAACGGGAACAATCGGGAAGCAGAATTCAAGGCATTATTGTGAGCAAACTCAGCTGTGGCCATCCACACTGTTGCTAGTGAGGCTCTTAACCTGGTGAAAAGGGTTTAGCCCTTGAGACACATTGAAAATAAACATTTTTTTTCTATTTGTCACTGGTTAAAGAGGTGTCGTGTGGACACTGAGCCATGCAACAGTGATAAATCAAAAGAGAGAAGTGCTCAGATGGTATAATTGCCCTATAAACTTGCTGGCAATATAAGAGTTTATTTACGGAAAAGGATTGAATTATTGATCGATCGATTCACTAAAATATCTTGAAACACTAGGTGCTTCTATAGGGCAATGCCTCTTTTCCTTTTTTGGCACAGACATTCCCCATAAAACCTTTTGATGGGTCTAGGGGATCATTTGGAATCAAGACCATTTTGAAAGGTGGCAAATATTGAATAACAAGGTTCTACAAAAGCTCCAGAAGAAGCCACGTTTGTGGTGAAACATGTAGAGGCAATTACACTTTTGTACCTTGACCACTGAGTCGTTATGGCCTAATTTTTATAAATTGTTTTTTAATGTCTATGTAATAAAAACATGTTTTCTATTTTTTGCAAATGTTGCTCTTGATTGATCTTTCTGCACCCTAAAACTCCAATTTTGTGTGCTCTCTGGGTATATATTGTTTGGTCACATGTAAAGAAGGTGGTGTATCTATTAGAGTCTCCTAGCTCCAATATCAATTTGATAAATTACTATCATTAGTGTCTTTGTACATATCTTGTAATACAAATGGTAGTGTATTAGAGATGGAAATGGCACCCCCCTTGTTTTAGAAGAAAAGGTGGTTAAAAAAAGCATTGTACAGAGGATCTTTCAAAAAACTAAGTATAGTACTCCTAGAGAAATGTGTTTCTTGGAGGAAGACAGTGTCCAAGTGTTTCATACTGGTGGAAGGCTTTTATCCTCCTATGTGGAGAGTTAAATCCTCACACTTTATGTGAAATAAACTAGATTTGTGTGAACTACAGGAAGCTGTAGTGTAATATAGGGGGATGGGATAATAGTTGGTGCGAGTCCTATAAGTGTAAAATCAATGTCCCTAAGGGGAGCTACAAGAGAGGATATCTTGCATACCTAACATCTAGATCAAAAAAGTAAAAAACATAAAGCAGATATATACAACAGCAGATAGCTGGATGAAACCAGTTGTGTGATCAGAAAAAACAGTCCTGAACATTAGAAAGTGAACCTTGGTTATAATTAGTAAATATAGGCAGCTGAAAATAAATAGCTCAAAATAATTCAGTGCATGTGGGTCTGGAATAGGGATGAGCCGAACACCCCCTGGTTCGGTTCGCAGCAGAACTTGCGAACAGGCAAAAAATTTGTTCGAACACACGTACACCATTAAAGTCTATGGGACACGAACATGAATAATCAAAAGTGCTCATTGTAAAGGCTTATATGCAAGTTATTGTCATAAAAAGTGTTTGGGGACCTGGGTTCTGCCCCAGGGGACATGTATCAATGCAAAAAGAATTTTTAAAAATGGCCGTTTTTTCAGGAGCAGTGATTTTAAAAATGCTTAAAGTGAAACAATAAAAGTGTAATATTCCTTTAAATTTCGTACCTGGGGGTGTCTATAGTATGCTTATAAAGGAGCGCATGTTTCCCATGCTTAGAACAGTCTGGCAGCAAAATGACATTTCAAAGGAAACATTTTTAAAAAAATGGCGTAGGGGTCCCCCTAAATTCCATACCAGGCCCTTCAGGTCTGGCATGGATATTAATGGGAACCCTGCACCAAAATTTAAAAAAAATATGGCATGGGGGTCCCTCTCAAAATCCATACCAGACCATTCAGGTCTGGTATGGATTTTAAGGGGAACCCAGCTCCAAAATTAAAAAAAAATTGGAGTGGGGTCCCCCAAAAAAATCCATACCAGACCCTTATCTGAGCACGCAACCTGACAGGCTGCAGGAAATGTGGGGGGACGAGAGAGCGCCTCCCCTCCTGAACCATACCAGGCCACATGCCCTCAACATTGGGAGGGTGCTTTGAGGTAGCCCCCAAAGCACCTTGTCCCCCCAAAGCACCCTCCCAATGTTGATGGCATGTGGCCTGGTACTGTTCAGGAGGGGGGGCTGCTCTCTCATCCCCCCACTTTTCCTGCAGCCTGTCAGGTTGCGTGCTCAGATAAGGGTCTGGTATGGATTTTTTGGGGGACCCCACGCCATTTTTTTTATTTTGGTGCGGGGTTCCCCTTAAAGTCCATACCAGACCTGAAGGGTCTGGTGTGGATTTTGAGGGGGACCCCCACGCCAAATTTTTTTAAATTTTGGCGCGGGATTCCCCTTAATATCCATACCAGACCTGAAGGGCCTAGTATGAAATTTAGGGGGACCCCCACGCCATTTTTAAAAAAAAATTTGGTTCAGGGTTCCCCTGTGGGGAAATCCCATGCTGTTTTTATCAATGAACTTTTATGTGTATTGTCAGACCGACAATTCATTATAGCCGCAAGTAGTTTTAAATTACTTTTTTTCCTTTGAAATGTCATTTTGCTGTCAGACTGTTCTAAACACGGGAAACATGCGCCCCTTTACAGGCATACTATAGACACCCCCCAGGTATGAAATTTAAAGGAATATTACACTTTTATTGTTTCACTTTAAGCATTATAAAAATCACTGCTCCCGAAAAAATGGCCATTTTTAAACTTTCTTTTTGAATTGATACATGTCCCCTGGGGCAGGACCCAGGTCCCCAAACACTTTTTATGACAATACCATGCATATCAGCCTTTAAAATTAGCACTTGATTTCTCCCATAGACTTTTAAAGGGTGTTCCGCGGCTTTTCGAATTTGCCACGAACACCCCACATTGTTCGCTGTTCGGCGAACTGGCGAACAGCCGATGTTCGAGTCGAACATGAGTTCGACTCAAACTCGAAGCTCATCCCTAGTCTGGAACAGTTATGCCCCAAAGCTACAGTGGACAAAATATGTGAGTGGAAGGTCCTTTTTGTGAACAAGGCACAGACCAGGGAAACGATAGTAGCAATTGCCGATGTAATTCATGAAAATCATGGAGGGGTAAAGATTATATTCAGCTGGGATTCCACAGGAAAAATAATCTTGAAAAGTCATGATAGAACATGTCCACCCCGAGAGTGTCAGGATGCAAGAACTAATGCATCATCCTCAGGAGGATCAGGCCTATATACTCCTGGGAAACAGGTGAGATGTCAGGATAAAGTTGATGCCATCTGGTTTTTTATTAGGCATGTTTCTTGAGGCCCACAGAATCTCCTCTTTGACCAAAAAAGTGTTTCAGAGGATTATGTATCTTGGTGGTTTGTTGAACAACGGCTTAAGGTGCAGTACACAGTGAATTCTATCACAGAAGAATGCAGTATATTGTGATTCAGATAATAGAGACTAAAACGGTTTAGTGGCTGCATGCTTGATAGCCTCGGGAATCAGATGAAACAAGTGAAAGAGAACAACCCTTTTGTACCAAATATAAGTACTCATTAAACCATTTAGCTGCAGGCACACTATGAGGTTTATCACAGTAAACGAGACATATATAAATAAAGTTCTGTGCTGATACAATAGTGAAATCATAAATATAATCCTTTTATGGAAACTTCCATGTGAAAAAATAATCTTCCAAGTGAAAAAGTCCCACTCCTTCGTTTGAACGAATGGAAGTGTGGTGGCTCAAAGCCGTTACCTCTTGAAGTAAGCCACCAACAAGAGGAATCAGATGTATGCTTTTTTTTCTCCACAAAAGATTTTTATTGACAGAAAACAGCATTGCATGTACATTATATTTGACATAGCATCTGCAGATGTAGTCATGACAGAATAACACATTAAAGTAGCGTGAATTGTTAAGACAACAAGATGCATGGGAATTAAAACAGCGTGGTTCTGTACATATAACCAGTTTTGTGGTCTATAGACCTTAAGAAAGGTTCCTAAGTGGAATTAAGTAACATTGTGAATGATTGCAAGACCCCGGAGACCAATATCAACAGGTCTAACCGCGGCCGTAACTAATACCTTAGACCTGATATCCCTAAAGTAGGAGAGATGACAGATGTTTAAGGTGTGGAATCTAGATGATTTTGGCCAGTCATGTCGCTATAAAGGTATAAAACAGGTGGAAGGGGAAAGAGAGTGAAAAAAGAGAAGAAAACAAGGCTTGGGGGGGAGAGTAGAGGGGAGGGGAGAGAGGAAAGGGAGAGAGGTAAGGCATAAAGGATAGTGGGGGCCACTCCTCTTCCCTGAACCCCCGGCCCAATCAAGGTTACGGGGAATCTTTAGTGGACATTCTGGACAAAAGAATACTATAAAGGGAAGAAGGATTTGCGATATTCCGAATTCTTAAAATGTGTCCAACAGGCCCAGATCTTTGTGAATTTCTGGATGCGGTCTTGGGAGGTATGGATTAATTCTTCCATTTCCTCTATTTTGGCCACTCTGATCAACCATTCTCTAATAGTTGGGGTATCTGTTGACCTCCAATGTGTGGGAATGTGAGTCTGGCCGCATTGACCATATGCATGGCCAATGATTTCTGTTAGGTATGTTTGGGTAGGGTTGTATGATGTAGAAGGTATTGAGCAGGGTTATAGTCTAGGGTGAAGGTGGTGACCCGTGATATTATGGAGTGGCCCTCCCTCCAAAATGGTTGGAGCGATGGGCATTCCAAACAAATGTGGATCATGGAGCCTATTGCTCCTTTGCATCTCCAACAGATGTTTGAAACTGAAGGTGAGAATTTGCGTAAGCGGGCTGGAGTCCTATACCATTTAGTTATGATTTTGTATACATTTTCCTGGATCGCTACATTCAACGATCCCTTGTGAGCGAGTGTATAGATGGATTCCCACTCTTCATCCGTGAGTGTTGTAGATCTGTTTCCCAAGAAGTATGCATGGTTTGTGTCTTGGAAGGGCCTGTGTCGTCTTGGAGTAGGGCATAAATGTACAATATGAGGTGTCGCTGTGGTGTATTGTGTAAGCAAAGTGCTTCAAATGGTGCAAGTTATTATGGAAGATAAGTGCAGCGCAATAAGAGAATATGATCAGCATAAAGACATAAATGAAAAAAATGAAAAAAGTCCTTATTAATTCATAAATGGATTAAACTTCAACCCTCGATCATAGAAGGACGTGTATATTCTTCTCCAAAACTCTGGCACACTAAATCTGTAGGAAATGCGCTTACCAGAACTGTTGGACATCTAAATGATAGGAGGTCATACGGGCATAATAACCAGACACCATCAACAGAATGACTTGGATCACCTGGATAATTGTCCTCATCCACCAAAGCCTTTTACAAGCTGGAGACCGTGTAAATCATATTGCAGCGATCAAATTTTCCTCAGTCAGATCATTTGAGGTGGAGGTGGTAGGTTTTCTTCAACTGCAGTGGAGATCAGTGAGGTCACCAACCCAAACCAAAGTTGGGTTGGTGACCTCACTGATCTCCACTGCAGTTGAAGGTTGGGTTGGTGACCTCACTGATCTCCACTGCAGTTGAAGAAAACCTACCACCTCCTCCTCAAATGATCTGACTGAGGAAAATTTGATCGCTGCAATATGATTTACACGGTCTCCAGCTTGTAAAAGGCTTTGGTGGATGAGGACAATTATCCAGGTGATCCAAGTCGTTCTGTTGATGGTGTCTAGTTATTATGCCCGTATGACCTCCTATCATTTAGAGGTCCAACAGTTCTGGTAAGCGCATTTCCTACAGATTTAGTGTGCCAGAGTTTTGGAGAAGAATATACACGTCCTTCTATGACCGAGGGTTGAAGTTTAATCCATTTATGAATTAATAAGGACTTTTTTCATTTTTTTCATTTATGTCTTTATGCTGATCATATTCTCTTATTGCGCTGCACTTATCTTCCATAATATATTGTTTTGGGTTGGTGAATCCTTTAGTGTTCAGCTTGCATTTTCCATTTATTTGACAATTGTTTGCGCTGATTGTTCTTTCTATTTTGTAAATGGAGCAAGTTGTCTATTCCATGTGACGTTTGAATCTATAGAGGGAAAATGTGTCAGCTGTCTATATGACCAGAAAGGAAATGTGCTGGTGCGCGATTCGGACATCAGGTCTTCAAAGAAGTGTTGACGGCCTTTGTGAAAGAAGTGGCAAGCTAGAACCTCCTCGTGTGGCCTTTCCTGTTGAAGGAATGTGGTAGATTCTCCCGGGGGAACTCAGGGTTGCCCCTTATGGAGGTTAGTGGTCCTGGTTGTGAGGATAGGTTGAAGAGAGAAACTGCTTTCTTAAAGGCCAATAGTGAGGGGAGGATGAGCGGGTGTAGCTTAATGGTCTGAGGCCAGAATCGGGGTGTCAGCCAAGGGAGTGTTTGTCGTGGTTCGGGTATAAGAGTTTTCCAACGCAACACACACTTTCCCCTGTTTGTAAATTTTCCAGTCTACTACTCTGGTCAGATGGCAGGCTAGGTAATACTTGTACAAGTCAGGTAGGCCAATACCACCTGTGCCTTTGGTACAGGTCAAACGTGAGTATTTAATGTGTGGGGCAGTATTCTTCCATATGAAGGTTGTGCAGGACCTCTTATACACCGTAAAAAAAGGAGGGGTAGGCCTAGAGTGACCAAATCATGGAATGGGGAAAAGGGGTAAGGTTAAAAATGAAGAAATAGCACCGTCGAGGGGCCCACCGACCACGAGTGTGAGAGTTAACCGGAGGCGGTTATAGGCACGCCTAACCACCTAATGGGGGGCGTCCGGAGTGTCAGTTTCACTCTGTTAGGAAAACTGAGGGGGGACTATAAACTGGGAGTGGAACATGATATTTAACACTAAGGAGTACGAAGAAGGGCAGACAGGTAATTAAAAGATGTTGAGTAAAATTTAACAGATTCATAGAACAGAGCTTAAGAATTAAAGGGTTCACGTAGGGGCCGCTAGGCATATGAATTTACCCAGCTCAGTAAACAACATGTAGAACGATTGCGGAATGGGTGTAGGTTAGATAGAAAGTGAGAACCAGACCGGTAAAAACCCAAAATAACAGAAATATAGCATAGATTTCAACTGGGTAGACGAATAGTTATCAAGCTTTGTTAAGAATTTCTGGAGGGTCAGAGCTTTTTCTTTCCAAGTAAACATTCAAACAGACATTTAAAATTGTAAACTTATAAACACATAAACATTTAAACAGATAAACAAATATATAACTCCATCTCCTCTCCAAGTAGATTGCTCGCTTTTATTATGGGTCTGGATGGCCCACCCTTCCGGAGACTTATATTCCACGCTTAGGAACCGCTAATTGAGAAGCTTTCACAGGGAATGATGGGCCATGAGATCCTGTACAATGACAATAAGACATCAATATTTGTTTACCTTACTGCGACCAGCGATCTCGGCTGAGACCGTAGAGCACATCAGTGCCACCCAAAGCCATATTGGCTAAGTGACATAAGCTTCGTAAGTATGATCACTCTCAGGGTAGGGATTAAATCTGAGCTCCATTGTGTCCCTAAGCATAAAAAGAAGGGCAGAGGGCGTCCCGATAGGATCCCATCAGGGAAAGTCCACCTTCTGTCCAACAGGTTCCCCCCCCTCCCCCAGGCGGGTCTGCGGGTCAGCGGGTCATCCCAAGTTATCATACCAATGCTCCAAGTTAAACCTCTTATAGGAGAGGTGAACACAGTGTGATGAGATCATATCTATAATCCCATATCAGAAGCATAACGGAAGCATAAAGTTTGAGGGCAACCCCGATCCCCGTCAGGAAGAATGTCAATGCTTTCAACAGCAAGAAAGATCAGTCTAGAGCCGCTTCTACAGCTGTAAAGGCCCGAAGCATGGACCTGTACCAGAGGGGAGGCATATAGGAGTGGGGAGACATCCACCGGATGGTTAGGGATCGAGCTCCCCCCCAAGTAACAGCTAATGAATGCAAGAAAATGGTGCTGCGTGCAGACAAAATCACACATCCTGTAAGCATTCTGGGTTCCTAAGTTTTACCATCTTGTAAGGTTGTTAAGCAGAGTCTTTGGGGGAGGAACGAGTGGTAAATGGAGCTTCTAAAGTGCCTCTAAGAGGGCAGGGGGGTATGACAGAGCAGCCAGCATTGCAGATGGTTCCTTAAAGGTGTACTAACAAGTAGGATACAACAGTACCTGTACAGGAGAGTTCTGAGGTTCGGGTCAGCTGGATCCCAGGCAGATCAATGTGGTCAAGTTCTCCATTGGAACGTTGACAGCCTTCCAGAGTCCGATGGTTCAGTAGAAATGGAGAGGGAAACAAGCAAAGAGTTAAATAACAACAGAACAAACAGAACAAACAGGAGGCATCCCCCTTTGACTACTGTTGATCTGTGGGATGAAATGAGCAGGGGTTAAACGTCTTGGTGTCCCCTACGAGGGGTGGTAGCAATCCCTGGTTCATGTGATGGATGGTCCCGACGTGCATGGCGATCACTAGGTGATGTGGGGTCCAGCCTACAATGTCTGGAGCGTTGCCTTTGGGCTTTCGGCGATGAAGAGTGGGATACTGGTTTCCATGGCTCAGCAGGAAGGTAGAAGAAGTACCAATCAGGCAGGTTGACCGGTGGAATATCAAGCTGCTCACAGAAGGCAGACATGTCTTCTAGGGTCCGGAGGAGCACTGTGCGACCTCTAGAGGAAGCTGAGAGACAGAACGGGAATTTCCACATGTACTGGATGTTGCGGGCATGTAGTGCTTCCAGCAGGGGGCGTAGACTGCGCCTGTTCTGTAAAGTTATCTGAGAGAGGTCTTGAAATAACTTAATGTCCATTCCATTAAACAAAATGCGGCCCCTGTCTCTTGTCTTCCGGAGTATCGGGTTGGGAGCCATAGCACCGTCGCCCTCTGTCTGCGCTGCTAATTGAGGCCGGGGATGAGGCCTGCGTCTCCACATGCTGTCCTGTCGGCCGGGTCGGGAACATCTCTGGGATGTTATAACTAAGCTGAGTCCCAGTTTCTTTTAATGTGCAGGGTGTTGATGAGCTTCTGGTGGATTTGCCCATGTTTTTAGGATGTATGGATCCTATTTAAATCTTTTTTTCGTCCTCGATGTGCAGGAGCTCTTCCCTCAAGCTGCCATCTCGGGTCCCATCCAAGCCACGCCCCATCAGATGTATGCTTACCATAAATTGGGGACCTTTTAGTGAAAGAAAGGTCAAACAAGCTGATTTACATGTGGTCCCCCAAACATTCTATGCAAGTTGGCAGTACTTAAAGAGCTCTGGACCATACCAAACCACCAATTATGTGCATGAAAGAAATAAACAAACTATATAGTGTAAAAACCTTTAAAACAAATGTATTAAAGGGGTTGTAAACCTATGTGTTTTTTCACCTTAATGCATCCTATGTATTACGGTAAAAAGACACCTGCCAGTGACTGGCCCCAGCCCCCCCATTTTACTTACCTGAGTCCTGGAACTTGACCCGGCAGGGACGTGCTGTCTCTCTGCCCGGGGTTCTCGGCTCTTGATTGGATCGATTGATAGCAGCACAGCCATTGGCTCCTGCTGCTGTCAATCAAATATAATGATGCGGTTGCCAGGGGGCGGGGCCGAGACATACATTCAACGGCTATGGCCACTGAATGCTGGACTCAAGAGCGCACCCGCAAGGTAACCCCCTTGGGAAAGCGCTTCTCCTAGGGGGTTATCTGATGTGGGGAGGAGCCGAGAGAGCCATCGGGGACCCCAGAAGATGAGGTTTGGGGCCACTCTGTGCAAAACGAGCTGCACATTGGAGGTAACTATGACATGTTTGTTATTTAAAAAAAAAAAACTAACCCTCACAATCACTTTAAGCCTTAAAAAAACACTCACAATGTTTAAAACCAATTGCGCAATCAAACAGTATTTCCAGCTGGAAAAAATGGCATTTTACCATCACTTCCGATTGGGTAATGTCACAGACCTAGCCAGAACAGAGGCTGTTGGAGAGGACTGTATGCAAGCCTGTTGCCCACCGATTATGGGCCCTAGCATTTGGGGGAATGGTGCTCTCTGTGAGCTGTATGCCTGGGGACCCTGGGGTTAGTGTTACTTTGGATTCAGCTCCATGTCCCCCCAAAACACACAGACTCTGGAACCCGTTATATGCCATATTAGAATGATAAGACTGAATTATACTGTTGGGACACATCCTGTGAGGAGATGCTAATGTCATCATCTCCACTCACCTGTCTGATGTCAGCTATAATGGGTTTAATGTAAATAAGTTTAGTCTAGGTTCTAAAGGTATTCAACTCATTGTTGTTTGTTCTAATTAACCCTGTGTTGATGTTTATGGTAATGTGTGTTAATTGAATGAGCTGATCACATTGTCCTCTATACAATGTAGGAGACGGGACGACTCCTATTGGAGCTCATGTTAATTAGGTTATGTTTGTATTGTTAATTGTAATTAGCTCCAGCTATTGTGTTGATATAACTGTGTGAAGCTCGGTGACCACAAGTCTGGGCGAAAGGTCATGTCTCAGCCACCTAGGCTGTATAAAGGATGAGATAATTAGCTCATGTTAATTAGGTTAGCTTTGAGTCAGCCTGGTGTATAAATGTGTGTGATATCTCAAATAAAAAAACAGTTCTGATGTACTCCAAGACTGGTGTTGTCTAGTTCTTGGGGTTCCTATGGCCAGATCCATTGGACTCGTGTTCCAGACCTTAGGAAGCGGTATATGATGGAAGCACTCAAGCGGAGTGTGGGGCGTTCCGTGACAGTAATAAATTTAAAAGAGCTAACAAAAGTCCTGGATGGCTTAGCTCCAATGTAAAGATGCATATAAAAGCAAAGGAGAAGGCCTTCAAAAAATACAAGTTTGAGTGATCTTCATCAGCATTCAGACTTTATAAAGAATGCAACGAGAAATGTAAGGGTGCACTAAGGACGGCTAAGATAGAACATGAAAGACACATAGTGGAGGAGAGCAAAATAAATCCCAATAAATTTTTTAAGTATGTTAACAGTAAAAAAGGGAGGACAGACCATATCGGCCCCTTAAAGAATAAGGAAGGACATCTAGTTACAAAGGATGGGGAGATTGCAAAGGTATTGAATTTCTTCTTCTCCTCAGTCTTCACGAGGGAATGGAGGGGCTTCAGTAACCAAAACTGCAGTGTTTATCCTCATAACACATCACAGGAAGCACCTCCATGGTTAACAGAGGACACAATTAAAATTAGACTTGGGAAACTTAACATTAATAAATCACCGGGACCAGATGGCTTGCACCCGAGGGTACTTAGGGAACAAGTAATTGCCAGACCATTGTTCCTAATTTTTACTGACAGTCTACTGACTGGAATTGTACCAGCTGATTGGAGAAAAACCAATGTAGCACCAATATTTAAAAAGGGCCCAAAATACATTCCTGGGAATTACAGACCAGTTGGCCTAATATCAATAGTATGTAAACTCTTGGAGGGGGTGATAAGGGACTATATACAAGATTTTAGTAATGGGAACGGTATAATTAGCAGTAATCAGCATGGATTCATGAAGAATCATTCTTGCCAAACCAATCTATTAACCTTCTATGAGGAGGTGAGTTGCCATCTAGATAAAGGAAGGCCCATAGACATGGTGTATCTGGATTTTGCAAAAGTATTTGACACAGTTCCCTATAAATATTTACTGTACAAAATAAGGTCCATTGACATGGACCATAGAGTGAGTACATGGATTGAAAACTGGCTAAAAGGGTGATTTCAAAGGGTGGTGATAAATGGGGAGCACTGGGAATGGTCAGGGGTGGGTAGTGTCATCCTCCGGGGTTCTGTGCTGGGACCAATCCTGTTTAATTTGTTCATAAATGACCTGGAGGATGGGGTAAACAGCTCATGGAGGATATTAGTTATGAGGAAAGGTTGCGAGCACTGAACTTATTTTTTCTAGAGAAGAGACGCTTGAGAGGGGATACGATTTCAATTTATAAATACAATACTGGTGACCCCACAATAGGGATAAAACTTTTTCGCAGAAGGGAGTTTAACAAGACTCGTGGCCACTCATTAAAATTAGAAGAAAAGACATTTAAACTTAAACTACGTAGAGTGTTCTTTACAGTAAGAGCGGCAAGGATATGGAATTCCCTTCCACAGGCAGTGATCTCAGCGGGGGGGCATCGATAGTTTAAAGAAACTACTAGATAAGCACCTGAACGACCACAACATACAGGGATATACAATGTAATACTGACATATAATCACACACATAGGTTGGACTTGATGGACTTTTCTTCGACCTCACCTACTATGTAACTATGTAACTATGTAACACACTGATGCAAGCATGTTGCTTCGCCATACATGTTTCTTCACTAAGGACTTCTTCTGACTCACAGGCACCATTTTGCATTATGGCCTTACAGTATATACAATTTTGGATCAAACCAAGCCTCGTTTTCATCTGTGCTGCATAAAACATCCTACACTGACCAAACTCTTTCTGGAGCAACTTAAGTTAACCAGACCAAGCCTCACTTTCAATGATAAACCAAAAATAATTTTGGGTGAAGGTGGAAATAAATAACAATTACCAATCAAGGCTGTAGAAAACACTCAAAAGGGAAGGTCAAACCCCCTCCAAACAAGTTTTCTAGCTTTGATGCACACCTATTTTCAGCATCATTGTTAAAAAAGTCACACTTTTTTTATGCTAAATGACTACTCAGTCACTCAGAAAATGTGGCCTATCTAAGCAAGATTGCTAGATTTGTTTTAAACCTATATGCTTTTTCCATTGCCTATGTCCAAAAGGAGATTTTTTTTACTGATCGACCAGAGCATGCTGAACCAATGACGTCACAAGAGGGTGACCTCGCCCTTTAGTTATTTAAGAACTGTCAGACGGGGGGCCTTTGTCAGGTGAAGAGCTTTTTTTTGGGGGGGTTGCCAATAGCGAACATCGTGGGCATCATGATTTATGCTGGATCTACTTCGGGGGACTTTTATTTTATTTTTTTAATAAAGGAATTGTCAAAAACTTGTTGTGTTGTGTTTTTATTTACTTTTTACACTTTTTGGTGAATGAGGGGTACTATGTTCCAGATTCTGATAAGTCACCCCCCGCACCCCAACAACCATCTGGCCAGGGTTGTGGGGAAATAGCCCTTGTCTCCATCAACATGGGGACAAGAACATGGGGACAAGATGCTTTACCTCAAAGCACCCTCCCATGTTAAGAACAAGTGGCCTGGTATGGCTGGGGAGGGTGCTCGCACATCTCCCCATTGCTGGCCTGTCAAGCTGCATGCTCGGATAAGGGTCTGGTATGGATTTTGGGGGCCCCACTCTGCTTTTTTAAAAAAAATTGGCATGGGATTACCCTTAAAATCCATACCAGACCCGAAGGACTTTGTATGGATTGGGGGGAGGGACCCCACACAGTTTTTTTTCTACATTTTTCATTGCCGGAATTCTTTTGTTTACATTCATCTGTAAGCAGGGAAGCCGGATGACAGCTGATGAGTAGGGATGGGCCGAACGACCCCCCAGTTCGGTTGGCACTAGAACTTTCGAACTTCGTGAATGGGAAAAATCAAAAGTGCCCATATTAAAAGCCGATATGCAATTAATTGGGTATACAATGAGTATGGGGGTCCGGGTACTGCCCTGGAGGACATGTATCAATGAAAAAAAAGTTTGTAAAGAAACGTAATTTTTGAATGAGCAGTGATATGATGCTTTAAGTGAAAGCATAAAAATGAAAAATTCCCTTCAATATAGTGTCTGGGGGTCCCCTGAGTCTACCTGTAAATTGGCACATTTGTGCTGTGTATTGAAGCTGCTGCAGAAAAAAATCGCATTCATAAAGCCAAAGACGGCCAGTCTGTATGATGAGGCTACAAATTAGTGCACTGGAAACAAGATTAGAGATTTTTTGGATAAATTCTGTTGTCTCTTCCACAGACTTTGGATAGAAGTAACAGGTATGTAAAAATTGGTCTTTGGGTGTCAGTGGTGTCTTCACACCGTAACCTTATAGAGGTACTCTTGATGAAAACAAGAATTGGCCTTGTTGTCAAAAATTGCAATGATATGCACCGGTCAGATGTGGAAAAATTGGTCTTTGGATGTCGTTGGCACCTTCACACCATAACCCTATAGAAAGCAAGAATTGGCCTTGCTGTCAAAAATGTAATTAATATGCCCCTGTCAAACAGGTGCAGAAAAATTGGTCTTTCTTTGGGTGTTAATTGTGCCCATGAAACCTACAGCAAAAAATTCTTCCAGATAAAATCAACATCCACAACGCTAGGCAGCCTAGAAGTCCTGCAGAGATTCCACATCCCAAAAACACTTAATCAGCAACATCGGCATCATAGCTGCTGGTAATCCAGGACTGAGTCATTTTGATAAATGTCAGACGGTCCACCAAGTCTGTGGACAGACGCGATCTATTTTCAGTAGCAAAACCTCCAGCAGCACTAAATGCCTGTTCAGAGAGCACGCTGAATGCAGGGCAGCCCAGCAACTCAGTTGCATACTAGGCAAGTTCTGGCCAGGGGTCTATTCTCATGACCCAATAAGCCAGTGGATCATCGACTGGAAAGCTCTTCATCTCTTATTTCGCCCCTAGATAATCATCAAGTGTGTGATGCAGACGCTGCCGATGAGATGTGGAATTTGACAGCCTTGTTCGACGAAGAATTAAATAAATAGTGAAATGCATCACTTAGGCAGCCGCCTTTTCCACCGCTCCTCTCGTGACCAACAGGAGCCTCAAAACTGCATTTTCCATGACACTGTAACCTATCAGATTCAGGAAAAGCATTAGATAAACTCCTCTTTAAGGTGTCCTCAAGTGATTTCACCTTCTGCATTCTCTGTGGGTATGAGATGAGTTCTGAGACTTTCTCCTTGTAACCGTGGGGGAAAGGGAGGGTTGCTAACCAATAGTGATTCTTCTCCTTATTCTTGGGTCCTTTCGCAAGCTTTGAAGCATGAGGAAGCCCATGCACCGCAAATTTGCTGAGGCATGAGAAGCAGACTCCTCTGGGTCACTGAGGATTATAGTATCTGGAACTGCCTCATTGCAGCATTGACAAAGTCGAGTTCCACCTGGTGGGCATGTCACAAATCAGGTAGTTTACAGGCAGGAGGAATTCCCACTGAATTTCAGCCAACTGAGCATTGGCTGTGTATGACCGCATGAAATGGCTGCAGACTCTTCTGGCTTGCTTCAGCAGATCTTTCAACCCTGGGTACTTATTTAGGAAATGCAGCACCACCAAATTGAGGACATGTGCCAGGCATGGCACATGTGTCAACTTTCCCTGTCTAAGGGCAGACAGGAGGTTTGTGCCATTATCACACACCACCATTCCTGGCTCCAGCTGGTGTACCATGAACCACCTCTGGGCCTGTCCCTGCAGAGCTACAAGAATCTCTGCTCCATTGGGGTTCCTGTCCCCTAGACGCACCAGCTGAAGTATGCATGGCACCTTTTAGCCTGACTCATTGAATAGCCTCTTGAACGCTTAGGGGGTACTTGTGGTTCATATGAAAATTTAGCAGAGGGAGCATGGAGGTGGAGGAGGAGGAGGAAGAGGGGTTAGAGGGGGTAGAACTGATGAATCTGGCATCATCACTACTAGCTGTATGGAGACGTGGGGGTGCAACAAGCTGCAGCAGTGAGTCCTGTCCTGCATCCTTCTGAGTTGCAAGCAGAGTTATCCAGTGTGCTGTGAATGAAATATATTGTCCCTTACCATGCTTGTTGGACCACGTATCAGCAGTAAGATGGACTTTGCGGCTGACTGCCTTGCCCAAAGATGCCACAACATTGCCTTCCACGTGATGAAACAGAGCTGAAATGGCCTTCCATGAAAAGAAATAGCGACTGGGTACCTGCCACTGTGGTACAGCACATTCTGCAAATTCATGGAAGGGGGCAGAATCCTCCAGATGGAAAGGCAGACATTGTAGAGCCAGCAGCCTTGACATGCTTGCGTTTAGACACTGGGCATGTAGGTGGCAGTGACTGTATTTTTTTTGCTGCAGCAGATGGGGCAAAGAAATTTGCTGACTATAGTCTACAGCTGGTGGTGTGCTGCTGGCAGATGTGCTGCAAGGAACTGGGACACCCTGCGCTATACCATGATCCCTGTCAGTGGAGGGTGTTGAGAAGTCATTAAGTATAGCGGGGGCAGACTGAGGTGAGTAAGGAAAAGGGACAGATTTGCTCCCCTTTTACATGCCTTTCAGATGCTCTTGCCAATGGGCTGAGTGGTGGGAGGTTAAATGCCTTGTTAAGCATGTGGTACCAAAATGGCTGGTGTTTTTGCCATGCTTGATGTGCTTGAGACAAAGTTTACAAATTGCAACAGTGCGATCAGCTGCACATGTGCTAAAAAAAGCCCAGACAGTTGAGCTGTGGAAAGTGGGCCAGGAGATAACAGCTCCACAATGTGATAGAATAGGGTGGCTGCTCTCTACTCTTCCATGATGGCTGCCTCATTGGGGTTATGCCTCACCCTCACTTTCCTCCTCTGATCTATCTGGCACCCAAGTTGCATCAGTGACCTCATCATCATCTCCTCCATCCTCATTACCACTGGAGACAACTTGGCGATATGCTGCGGTTGGAGGAACATGACTGTCAATTTGTGTACCAGTGTTCTCCCATCTATGTAGGCTCATGTTCCTGCCTTCCTCAACCTCAACCTCAGAACCAACATCAAGTAATGGCTGTGCATCATCAAGGAGCAAGTGGCTGAAGCTGTGTTCAAATAACTCAGCTGACTCCTTCATGCCTGATGCTTGGGCTATGGCAGGAATAGCCGTGGACACGGAGGCAGGTTTAGCCACTCTGGCAGCTGCAGTGGACTGTGCACCAGTCTCTGGTTGGGGGATGGAGAATGAGGATGGTTTAGTAGTCCAGTCCACAACCTTCTCTGCATGCAGTGGATGGATAGCACTGGCAACATCACTAAACAGAGGAAATGATGCCCTGCCTGAGGACTGACCACATCCACCTTTGCCTGTGGACACATATGCTGCTGGCCCCCGCGCAGTGCCATGGGAATGTCTGCCTCTCCTTGTTGTCCTCCCAGACATGATGGGGGCTTATTAACACAATGTAATATAGATGTGGAAATGTGTACGTGGATGCACTTTAATCAATGGAAAGTGGTGTTTGGTGCACTGTAACTTGAGTACTCACTACTACACAGACACACCCCACTGATACAGTATAATATACTGCAGTAAAACTGCACTGATGCACTGCAATATACTGTGTCAAACATGCACTAACGCACAGAAATGTACTGTGTTAAATGGAAGGTAACACACTGCAATATACGGCTTTAAACTTGCAGTAACGCACTGAACTATATCGTGTTAAACGGAAGATAACGCACAGAAATATACAGTGTTAAACTTGCAGTTATGGACTGAACTGTACTGCGTTAAATGGCACGTAAAGCACTGAAATATACGGCGTTAAACTTGCAGGAACACACTGAACTCGTTAAACAGAAGATAACGCACTGAAATATACAGCTTTAAACTTGCAGTAATGAACTGTGCTGCGTTAAACAGAAGATAATGCACTGAAATATACGGCGTTAAACTTGCAGGAACACACTGAAATATACTGCGTTAAGTGCACACTAACGCACAGAAATGTACTACATTAAACAGCTCATAACCCACTGAAATATGCGGCGTTAAACTTGCAGTAACGCAATGTAATATAATGTGTTAAACGGTCACTACACTCACACTGACTGAACTATCTCTATATTCACACTAATGGAAAGAGGAATGGTCGCACTACACTCATCCTCACTGAACTATCCCTACATTCACACTAATTCACACAACACTCACACTGAACTATCACTAGACTCACACTAAAATGATATTCTACAATAGAATCAGAATAGCACACTATGGGGTTGATTTACTAAAGTCAAATAGACTGTGCACTATGCAACGTGTAGTTGCAATCTGCAAGTGCAGTTGCTCCAGAGCTTAGTAAATGAGGTAAAGCTGCATGTTACAAAGAATACCTAATCACATGCAAGAAAAATTTTTAAAAAATGCATTTTTGCTTGCACATGAATGGATGATGAAAGTCAGCAGCGCCTACCCTCATTTACTAACTTCTGGAGCTACTGCTCTTGCAGAGTGCAACTGCACTTTGCAAAGTGCACATTCTGTTTGCATGCAGTAAATCAATCCCTATAGCACACATACATCTCTCTCCACGCCGATATCACAATGAAAAAGGCTGCTATTGAAAGAATACTTTTAAAGTGTGGGGTGGGACTAACAGCAATGAGCCATGATTGGATAGAGTCATCATGACAGCATCCAATCATGGCTCTGACAGTGCTCTGTACCCTGATTGGGCAAAGCTTTCATTGCTTCAGCCATTCAGGGCTTTCAAGGCACTGTGCGGCGGTGCAGTGCATTGTGGTCGTTCGGCGGGCCAAAACAAACAGTCGAACACCCTGATTATTCTTTTGTTCAGCGAACGTGCGAACAGCCAATGCTCAGGCTGAATCATTCGCCCATCCCTACTGATGAGTCATCTGTTGTTAAGGTTGCGGCAGCTAGCTTCCTGGCCTGCTCCTTAACAACCAGCTAGTCTTCAAACAGAATTGAACGAATTCCAAAATGAATCAACTAAACTTATTTAGTAACATAACAAATCTATCCTGAAAAAATGTTTTTTACATTCTGCACATGTCTAGTAGTTCCTGCAGACATTGATAGGGGTTACTTGAGGTGTGGCTTTTTGACCTCCTATTTGATGGTGCCTGTATAGTTCTAGGGCCAATACCACTTGGTTGAGTAGGTAGCATGACATCATTGATCCTTGTAGCTAGCTGTAAGGGTGGCATTCCGACCATTACTGTATTTTTCACTGCTGACACTGATTTTCACAGTGATCCCCAATTAATTGATTTAGCAAGGGTTCCCCAGGACCTGTAAATCATTTCAAGGGTTCTCAGTGTCCAAAAATACATACAATTTTTTATAGATGCTAAATGTCTGCTTAATTGCTAAAAAAATTGTGGCCTGTCAAGAGAAGCTTTCTAGCTGTGATGGAGACCTGTATGCTATTTCCATTGTCAGTGTCCATTGTTTTTTACTGTTCATTACTAAATGCCTGTTCCTTCACTCAAACATTGCAGCATGTCCAAACAGGCTTGCTAGCTGTGGTGCAAACCTTTATGCTTTTTTCCGTCTTCATTGTCCAAAAAAAAAAAGAAATTAATTTTTTTTAATTCAGAGACAAGCTCTGCTGCAAAGGTGTATGGTGTTTTTTATCTTCAGTGTCCAAAAATAGACAACAAGTTTTTTGATTTCAAGATGCAATTTGCATGCTCAATCCCTCTTCATACAGGCCTAATAACTGCACTACAAAACTGCCACATTTTACCCATCTTTAGTGTTTAAAATAAATTTTAGATTTTAATGTTCATTCTTATATCTCTCTCTCCTACCAAAAATTGCAGCCTTTCTGATTAAGGCTTAAATTGTCCTGCAAAACTTTTTTTTTTTTTTTTACATGTAATCTCTCTCTAGAATAGTGGAATAACAAAAAGGATTCAAAAAGTCTGCATATTTTTTTTTTAATTGTTTAAGTCTACAGTCTAAGAAATATGGACAGTGTGATTTGTGTATGCCCGTTTATGTCTACTGGATCTCTCACTCACATAGAATCTTAGCAAATCTTAATTTTACGAGGATTAAACCTGCCTAGCTTTTACATGTTGCATTGCTGCCTAGTAAATACACTTACATAGTGAACTGCATGTCTGTGCAATATATCTGGCTCTTGACTGTGACATAATAAACAAACTTCCAAATAAAATATGCCTTATCTCTTCCTTTGTCATAGTGGCCAAGTACAAATGCTTGCCTAATGGACAGCAAATCTCTACATATTAGGGTTGATGTGTTTGAAGTATCATGCTCTAATTGTTTTTTGTTTTTGGGGGGGAGGGGATTGACTCATCTCTCCCAATTGCATGCTCACCAACTGCTTTGTGAAAATTTTAGCTTTTTGGACTGTAAAACATGGCACTTTTTTTCTTGTTCACAATATAACAACTGTTTCAGCTCCACTAAGTGGGTTTGTGGTTTGGAGGTGTTTTGATGCACTCAGGGTTGACATTTTTTTCAACTTTGAACACAACAATGTGTTGCTGAAAAGAATATCACAATAATGCTATGCTTTATCACTTGTTTTGCTTAGTGTGGTAATTTACATGATTTTTAAGCTTTTTTATATAGTTTTGTTTTTTCTTTTTGTTTTTTTGTTTTTTAAGTATATGCTTCAAAATAGTTTTTTTTGCTGTATTACTCTGCTATTTCCAATGCTCAAATAAGATTTATTATTGCTACATAAAAAGTTGTTTTTGCAAAAACCAACTACTACAAATTTCTTTTGGGTTGAATATCAATCATATTTGGTTGCTGCTGTTGTAAGCCAAATAATGATGTCAAAGTAAAGTAAATGATTACATATGCATTGTATGTGATGCCAGAATATGATGTCTCTGACGCTATCCCAGAGAAGTGTAATGTTTTATAATTCCTAAATTTACATCTTTAGTCCTTGCTGCCATCATTATACTGCGGCAGGTTGGCACGGCTGCGTGAATCGCTGTAGGTGTACGACGGCCACTTTAAGAGCTCTAGGTGGTGCATGCACCCGTGGCGCATTGCCGGAGCCAATGCTCATGGCTGGCGGCCGCGATGTCTGCCGGCGACCCGCGATTGCTCTTCAGAGAGCCAGAACAGGGATCTGTCAATGTAAATAGACAGATTCCCATTCTGTCAGGAAAGTAGAGAGAGATCTGCTGTTCCTAGTGATCAGGAACAGCGATCTCTCTCTACTCCCTGTCAGTACACTCCCCCCACAGTTAGCAACACCTGCCTAGGGAACACTTAGCCCCTTGATCACCCCTAATGTTTAACCCCTTCCTTGCCAGTGACATTTATACAGTAATCAGTGGCTATTTTTAGATTTTTTTATATTTATTATAGCAAAAGGTAAAAAATATTGTTTTTTTTTTTCAAAATTATCTGTCTTTTTTTGTTTATAGCGCAAAAAATAAAACCCACAGAGGTGATCAAATATCACCAAAAGAAAGCTCTATTTGTGGGGGAAAAAAAGGACGTCAATTTTGTTTGGGTACAACGTTGCATGACTGCGCAATTGTCAGTTAACACAACACAGTGCTGAATCGCAAAAAATGGCCTGGTTATTAAGGGGGCAAATCCTTCCAGGCCTTAAGTGGTTAAGACTAGGGATAGGCTATCTGTTCGAGTTGAACATGAGTTCGACTCGAACATTGGCTGTTCTCCCATTTGCCGAACAGCGAACAATTTGGGGTGTTCATGGTAAATTCGAAAAGCCGCGGAACACCCTTTAAAAGTCTATGGGAGAAATCTAAAGGGCTAATTTTAAAGGTTAATATGCAAGTTATTGTCATAAAAAGTGTTCGGGGAACTGGGTCCTGCCCCAGGGGACATGTATCAATGCAAAAAAAAGTTTTAAAAACTGCCATTTTTTCGGGAGCAGCGATTTTAATAATGCTTAAAGTGAAACAATAAAAGTGAAATATTCTTTTAAATTTTGTACCTGGCGGGTGTCTATAGTATGCCTGTAAAGTAGCACATGTTTCCCATGTTTATAACAGTCTGAGAGCAAAATGACATTTCTAAAGGAAAAAAAATCATTTAAAAGTGCTAGCGCTAGTGCCGGCTATTGTCAGTCCCGACAATACACATAAAAAATGCGTGGGGGTCCCCCAAAGTTCCATTACCAGGCCCTTCAGGTCTGGTATGGATATTAAGGGGAACTCCGCGCCAAAATGTAAAAAAAATGGCATGGGGTTCCCCCCCAAAAATCCATACCAGACCCTTTAGGCACCCACCGGAGGCACCCAGCCAATGATGCGGCACTAGCTTGACAGCTCTTATGTAGCTGAGGGCAGGGCCACACAGGATTCCCGTTGCATCAAAGGGGGGCAGGGTCACCCGTACATGTCACTGGGAAACCCCGGCGTTTACCCTTGTCAGAGGGAGATGGGGTCACATGATGGGTGGCCCCACCCTCAGATACATAAGAGCTGTCAAGCTAGCACCGCATCATTGGCTGGGTGCCTCCGGTGGAGGCAGGATCCTGTGCGTGTTCCTTGCTGGAGTCGCTGGAGATCATCCATCGCTGGAGTCGCTGGAGATCAACCATCGCTGGAGATCGAGAATTGGATTACATCGCTGGAGTAGGTGCATGGATTTATTGGATTACATTGCTGGAATCTCTTTTTTATTTTTTTTATTTTTAATAAAGGACTTGTCTCAAGCTGTCTCCTGTGTTTTTTTTTAACATTTTGACACTTTATTTTTGTGAAATGGTAGGGGTACAATGTACCCCTTACCAATTCACATGGGGGGCCGGGATCTGGGTGTCCCCTTTGTTAAAGGGGGCTTCCAGATTCCGATAAGCCCCCACCCGCAGACCCCCACAACCACCGGGCAAAGGTTGTGGGGATGAGGCCCTTGTTCCCATCAACATGGGGACATCCTCCTCATGTTGAGGGCATGTGGCCTGGTACGGTTCAGGAGGGGGGCTGCTTTCTTGTCCCCCCTCTTTTTCCTGCGGCCTGCCAGGTTGAGTGCTCAGATAAGCATCTGGTGTGGATTTTTGGGGGAACACCACGCCATTTTTTTAAAATTTTGGAACGGAGTTCCCCTTAATATCCATACCAGACCTGAAGGGCCTGGTAATGGAATTTTGGGGGACCCCCATGCATTTTTTTTTTGTTTTTCAATGACTTTCAATGACTTTTATGTGTATTGTCGAGACCGACAATTCATTAATAGCCGGCACTAGCGCTAGCACTTTTAAATGACTTTTTTTTCCTTTAGAAATGTCATTTTGCTCTCCGGCTGTTATAAACATGGGAAACATGCGCTACTTTACAGGCATACCATAGACACTCCCAGGTCCGAAATTTAAAGGAATATTTCACTTTTATTGTTTCACTTTAAACATTATTAAAATTACTGCTCCCGAAAAAACGTCAGTTTTTAAAACTTTTTTTTGCATTGATACATGTCCCCTGGGGCAGGACCCAGGTCCCCAAACACTTTTTATGACAATAACTTGCATATTAACCTTTAAAATTAGCACTTTTTTTTTCATGTTTGTGTCCCTTAGACTTTAACGGTGTTTGTGTGTTCAAACAAATTTTTTGCCTGTTCGCATGTTCTGGATGCGAGCCGAACAGGGGTGGTGTTCGGCCCATCCCTAGTTAAGACGTCCCCCAAGCATGTTATTTCTAAGGAATTGCATATTTATAAAAATGTCCTTTAGGCTGCCTGAAAAACTCTCTCTCCATTGAAGGGTAATGAATTTTTGTTTTATTTGGTACATGCCCCCAGGTCAGTGCCTGCCCCCATGTCCTTTCTTTGCCAATACCTTGATTTTTACTTTATAAATGGTCATCACTAAAAATTAATGTTCAGCTCCTATTGATGTAAATAGGGTTTGGATTCCAGATCTGAACTTAGGTAATATTTGCAGAACATTCCCTGAACTGCAACTGGGTATGTTTGCCGGCGGGACGGAGAGAGTTTAAATGGTGGCGGCTTGCCACTGTGCACTGACAGGGAACCTGTGCATGAGAGAGACTGTTCGGTCTCTTCTCTCTTTTTCCCCCCTTTCTTGGCAAGCATTCTTGGGACTCTTTTGGCATATGTAAATATATCCTTATTACTTTGTGTTCATGGATTGTGCTCGATGTGGGGGCTCTGGCTTCATTGGTCCTCAGTTGCCTGCATTTGCAGGATAGGAGGGCACCATTTTTATAGCCACAGATGATTCAACTAATATCATCTAGTCCTCTGTGGTTTTAAAGCCTCCCTTCAAGCGGGCCTTTGGATATCAGCCCCCATTCAAGAAGGGAACAATCCATTTGAAATTATGCAGGAAGCCTCCAAATATACACAATAGAAACCTTTATTAAAAGGAAACATTTTTCATTGCAGGATCATTGCTGGCTGATCTCTCAGACAGATAGACTTGGCAGCAGGAGTGCTGCAGGTCTATCTCTGGGTTCTGCCAAGGTGCAGCGAATACTACCTGCTGTTTTTCTGCCAGATATCCTAGCAATATATCCCATCTCCTTATTTTGGGGATAGAAGATCGTATTGGTTCTATACCATTAACTAGATTTGAGGTAAATCCTGTTTCATCTTTAAAAATTATTGATTAATTTTTGTTTGACTTGGTCCAATGAATTAAGACCATTAGGCTAAAAACTTACATATGAACTTTACCTTTCAGAATATTTATCCTCTCTCTATGGTTGCACATGGGTCCCCCCCTTTAATCCAGGCTCCAATCTAGGAACTAGAAGTTTACTTCTTATGAACAAAAGCATCTGGTAGGCATGCATTCTCAGCTCGTCATCACACTCGGTAAAGTGTATATAATTATGATTTATGATGTGATATGCGATTTTATATATTTTTTCATGGCAACTTCCAAGTACATTTATTCATGATTGTTGTTTCTTTTGTAGTATTTAAACTTCATGCAACACTTTCAAAAGCTCCTGAGGAAGCTCTTATGAATGAAACATGTAGAGTAAGAAGTGGTTGCACATGATACTTTTTTATTTTATTTTATTTATTTCAGGTACTTATATAGCGCTGTCAATTTACGCAGCGCTTTACATATATATTGTACATTCACATCGGTCCCTGCCCTCAAGGAGCTTACAATCTAAGGACCCTAACTCACATTCATACATACTAGGGACAATTTTAGACAGGATCCAATTAACCTACCAGCATGTCTTTGGAGTGTGGGAGGAAACCGGAGTACCTGGAGGAAACCCACACAGGCACAGGGAGAACATGCAAACTCCAGGCAGGTAGTGTCATGGTTGGGATTTGAACCAGTGACCCTTCTTACTGCTAGGCGAGAGTGCTACCCACTACACCACTGTGCCGCATGATATGCAATTTTTTTAAACATTTATTGTCATTTTAAAGAAACTTTGTTTAATAAAAATGTATCTTTTTATAAATATATTTGTATATTACTTTGGTACCTTTAAAAGCTGCTTGCTTTTTCTCAGTTTACTTTATTCATTTAATGGGATGTGGAACCTACTACTGACCTCTCAATACCCAGTCCCAAAATGTATTGTCTAAAGGGTGTACCGAGTCTATTTGGGTGATGAGAGCTCTTAACATTTAACCAATATTTAATTAAAACTGTATGTATTTTTGTAACATAGTCTCTAAACCTTCTACAGTTACAGTGTACCTAGTATTTTCTATGCAATAGAAATTTCTATATCTGTAAATTGTCTAGTGTAACTGACCTTCTCACAACCAAAAATATGGCGAATTTTTGTGGCAATGCCTATAGTGGATTGAGGCACAAGATCCATCGCTTCCGAAATGCAGAGTGGCGAACTCTCAATGGAGGGATTTTTCATACGACTCCAGCGAATGTTGGAGAAGAAATCCATAATTTACTGGAACAAATGGTATTTTGCCAAGTATATGGAAGAAAAAGGTAAATGGCGCTTTCTGTATTTAAATAAGGAAATGTTTTTATACCAAAGTTAAAACAGTAAAAAAAGAAGACAAAAAAAAGTAAAAATAAAAAATAAAAAATAAAAATAAATGTTCCATACTATGGAAACTTCTCACAAAGTCCTACAACTACAGGAGGAATTACAGCTTCAGGCCTGTGGTGTGTCTCACTTGCAGCGTGCGCTCCAGCTGTGTTCCACACTCACTGACCGCCTATCACACCCGGAAATTACGTCAGTGCGTGACTCCGCCTTACGCACGTTTCGTTATCAAACGTCTTCTGGGATAAAAAACATTTCCTTATTTAGATACTACACTATGGGAGCCCACATCTCATTTCTTGCATGAAAACCTCACCTATACTGGATATTAGAGAGAGTATTAGGAGAGCAGTACAGCTGGTTGATTTGGGCTTTGAAAAGGATCTTTTGAACACATAATTCCATCCAGCTGTGGGATATCTTTGTAAGGTCTATTGGAGCTGGATACCGGTTGGTAAAGTTGGAGCCTGGCTGCATGATTGGTGCATCAAGCCTATATGCTATGCGAGATACCCCTGTAGGGGTTACTGGAGCTGGTGAGTGGGGACCCAAGAGGGAAGGCACTTAAAAGTCACCTGGATTTTGTTCCTGTGTATCGTCACCAAGCACTTAACTATCACATAAGACTTTGGTTGGATTGATTTTTTTTATGTATTTTTTGGACTTGGCACATTAATTTTTTGGGGTCGTTTCATATAATTTCAACTATTTTTTAATATTTTATATTTGTCCTACACTTTTGAGACTATTTATTATTTTTATTTTTATTTGATTTATTTATTTATTTTCATATACGGTATTTTTGTTATTGTAGTATCACGTTTTTTGTATCACTTTTAAACATTTATTTATATCTAGTTTATTTGGCAACCTTGTGAGGTTTGCAACATTAGCACATGCACATTGGTAATTTATTAGAAATGCACTATTGGTATATGCACATTCAATAGTCACTATAGAGGCACATAGCACCTAACAAGTGAACAGGGTCTGTCGTCTTTCATTATATAGGTAGCTCCATTTACCTTCATACTTGCACTATTATCACTCTAGTCCCCTATTGGGGACCTAGCAGGGTATGTTGCACACCTAATTTCCCCTTTGGCCCCAAGTGCGGATATATTATTTTATTTAATATGGAAGAAAAAGTCTCCCTTGGGGTCTAAGAATACAAGTATTTCCACATTTAAATAAGATAGAAACTGATTTTAGATCCAACTGGGAGGAGAACCTACAGAGCTGCTCCATCCATATGATGGATGTGCTCTGCCAGCAATACTCCCTTGAGTTGAAATCATTGGACACGGAAGTGGAATGAATATATCAAGTCAATGAGAATTTAATGTTGGATCCCTTATTCACTTCAAGAGAATTGACCCTGAAAAGTAACTTGGAGACTTTTGTTTCCGAGATTCTAAAAACGAAAGAAAAGAAATGAATGCGTGATAAGCTAGCATATGACAATAACACTGCCTTTAACTGGACAAATGCTAGAAATAATAAAACATCAGTATCTAAAGATTCAACTAATGATCCTAATGACTCTGATGCTTCATTATTATGTTCTGTATCCTTTTCACAGGCTCACGATCACACACGCACTGGTAAAACTAAGGGACCACAAAACGTAAGCAAGATCTCGAGAATGCACAATTATCCGCACCTAAGAGCACTCCCAATACGGGTCAGGCCCATCCAATGCAAGTTCAGCACTTGGGGCTCAGGCACAAATGAGCCCTGTGGATCAAGCAGGAGGGGCGATTCCTTTTGGAACGCACCAAATGCCACATACGCCTTCACCTAGTAAGGTAAATCCCTTAAATGGGCATTTTATTTTCCCAACAGGCACCAGATTTAAGGAAGATACCAAATATGTAACAAATGAGTCAGAGGACAGTGATAGTGAAAGTGAAAAGTGTCCTTCGCACTCGTCGGATGATAGATATGAAAATATTAACTATGCTAATACAAAGTGAAAATTAAGAAATCACATAAAAGGTTAGTATCAATATTGCAGCAAAATGAGGGTGTTCACACTAACACTTAGTACAGTAGATATTATAATAAATTTTGCGCAATATCAAATCAAAATATAGATCCAAGTGGTATAAAACAAATGAAAAAAACAAAATTTTGTGACAATTGTGATAGTGGTGGATGTAGCTATTACTGCAGGGATCAATAGTCTCTATATTGCAGTTAATTGCTGTGGCCACTATCTCCTAGTAATAATGATAAAATAATGTGCATGCAAAATTAACATAAATGGAAAATGTTATTTTCTACAGCCTTTAGTAACAGGTTATGGGTGATATGTGCAAATCGCGCAATAAATATTACCATAAAACATAAAAATGTATTTAAAAAAACTCCACATCAGTGCTCAGTTATAGTGCAGATACAAAGAATAAAAGTTAATTGGGGAGATAGATGGGATAAAGGTAGCATCCAAAAAGTTTGTAAACATAAAGGAAGTTCTTCTATCCAATTCTCGCAGATGTAGTGCGATGAATATGTGACCCTGCTGGTGGTGTCTCCTATATATGGTCTCACAGAACCCTCACCTTCAAATTGTGGTAAAGAGGCATTGAGTGGTTGTGGATTTCTAGTGCCGATGCTGTCAATGGAATCCTTGCTTTCTTTACTGTTAATCCTCCATCGTTCTTTCTATATACCTCCGATCTGGTTGTCTCAGCGGTGGAGGAGATAAAACAAATATGGGGAGGGGGAGAAAAGAAGGCTCCACTAGCGTAACAAAGTTTAAAAAAGGGGGGGATATTTATTCTTAGGTAGTGCTCTTACATTAAAAACATTAAAAACAGGCAGAGTAATGAGAAAAAATTCTGGCGTTCTCAGCGCCCTCTCACTTGTGCTTCAAACGTGTGTACCGCTCCACCCAATCCCTACGCGCTACGACACCGTCACGTGTCTTCATCTGGGGAACCGGATTGGCTGTTGTGTATTGGCTTAAATACTATGGGACCGGAAATCCTTGAGCCGCCATCTTACTTGTGGTTTGTGTTCCTTCATTATCACGGCCATTTTTCTTGAGTCTGGGGGAGTTAGATATCCTCCATTTTTGTGTGGATGTGTATTATTATTCCTCTATATTATGTCCATCTATGGGCGCGGCCATTTTTTCGGTGGCAACTTACTTTAATAACATGACGTAATTTAACTGCAGTCTATTTAGAGACGTATTATATTACGGGGATTGATAATTAAATAAAATAAAATAGATTGTGATAGTGGTTTGATCAAGTCATAAATATTAAAGAATAGGTAAAATGATCATAGATATATATTTGGGCTTCCCAGGGTTTACTAATTCGCCATAAATATAATCTGAGATTGCTGCATTTTATAATAAATTCTTATATGTAAAAGAAGCAGGCATGAGAGTGCTCTGACAATCTACCCATAGATCAACTGATGCATTCTATACATATAATTAAATAAATGTAAGAAAGATAAATTATTAAAAACACAGTTGTATTAGAATGTAATAATGAAAAATCTTCTATTATCTGATAAAAGGACGTTGTATAATATGTGATATAATTATATTATGGACTGGTTACGAAATCACTAGTGGTATATTACTATGATGGAAATTCTAAATTTAATCTAAAATGTATGTATTAAAAAATAATATTAAAAAATGCATATTTTATATCCAATCATATGGGGAGGGGCATGGATATGTCTATTAAGGATAAAAACCAGTATTTAAAAATTGTTTAAAAAGCAGTTCAAATCGAACTCTACATTCAGGCCCCCAGGTACAAGAGTCCACAAAGTGTGAATCCATTTGGATTCTTTGCGACTAATGTCTCTAATCAGGTGGCTTCCTCTCCATGATGTTTTGTGTTTTTCTATTCCCCAAAATTGGAGATGTGCGGGATCTTTATTGTGTACTAGTGAAAAATGTCTCGACACATTGTGTTTAGGGAAGCCAGATTTTATATTTTGTACATGTTTTTGTATTCATGTTTTTAGTGCTCTTTTTGTGCGGCCTACGTATTGGAGGTTGCAGCTACACTGCAACACATAGACCACTCCCTCTGTATGGCATCCTATAAAATCTCTGATATTAAAGGTTTGTCCTGTATTGGTGGCTATGAATTCTTTGCGTTTTCCCTGAAATTTTTTCGCATGACGGCACGCATAGCAATTGCGGCAAGGGTAAAACCCTTTCCCTGAAAGAAATGTATATGTGGGTACAGGGGGAGGGTTAATTACTGATTTCACAATTCGATCTCTGATAGTGGGTTCTCTTTTGTAAACGATATTGGGCCTTTCCGGTAATATTTCTTTAAGGTCCTTATCATTTTTTAATATGTGCCAGTGTTTTTGAATCACTTTTGCTACATCTTTATATTGTGTGTTGAAGTCTAATATTATACTAGGTACTTCTTGTTGGAATCTCTTCTTGGGATGTTCTTCAAGCATTATCTTCCTATCCATTAGATTTACATGTTCGATTTGGTTTTTAATCCAATGATCATCATATCCCTTTATCTTAAATCTTTCTCCAATCACTTGTGCTTGATTTCGGTAGTCTTCTTCTTTGGTGCAATTTCTTTTTATTCTTGTGAGCTGGCCTTTTGGGATGTTATATAGCCAAGGTTTGTAGTGGCAGCTATCTATTGACAGATAGCTGTTGGCATCTACATTCTTAAAGTGAGTTTTTGTTATTATCTTTTGTCCCTCTAAGCTTATATTTAAATCTAGGAAATGTATTTCTTTTTTGTCTACTTTCCATACCAAACTGATATTTTTATCGTTGTCATTTAGTTTGTTAAGGAACATTTCCAGAGTATTCCTGTCTCCGTTCCAGACTATCACCACATTGTCTATATAACTTTTGTATAAAGTTAGTTCGGCGGGAGTATCTGTATATACCGCCGTCTCTTCCCACTGTGCCATAAATGCATTTGCCACCCCTGGAGCAAATGTGGCACCCATGGCTATCCCCACTATCTGTTTATAGTAGGTTTGATTGTGCCAGAAATAGTTGCACTTGAGGCAAATGTCTAGGCATTTAATCAGGTATTTTCTTTGTTTACAGATTAGGGTACTGTGTTTTCTTAAAAGCCATTTAGTCGATGAGGTTGCATCGTGGTGTTGGACTATTGTATAAAGTGATGTGACGTCTGCGGTAGCCAGTAGAGTCCTTCCTTCCAATACTGGCACTGTGTTTAAAAGTTGTAATATATGTTTGGTATCTTTTAAATATGCTTGGGTTTGTTGGACTGCTGGTTGTATAAAATAGTCAATGTATTGACCCATTCTTGATGTCAAGGAATCAATACCATTGACTATTGGTCTTCCGGGTGGATTCTCTTTGTTTTTATGGATGGATCCTGGGTGAATGATGTACCTCTTGTGGAGGTCTTTGGGGAGAGTGTTCTCTTCTCTCTCTCTCTAAAAAAGGCCTTTGTGTATTGTAGTTTTGTTGATTCCCATAATAGTGTGAATTTTCGTAATATTGCTCTTGGTAATCCCTAATGGGGTCAAATCTATTATAAGTGGGAATCGGAGTACGTCCATATCCATCATATTCCCGATTCCCACTTATAATAGATTTGACCCCATTAGGGATTACCAAGAGCAATATTATGAAAATTCACACTATTATGGGAATCAACAAAACTACAATACACAAAGGCCTTTTTTAGAGAGAGAGAGAAGAGAACACTCTCCCCAAAGACCTCCACAAGAGGTACATCATTCACCCAGGAGACGACCCCAAGAAGATCGAACAAGAAGTACCCCAGAACGAAGAGAGGATGGAGATCAGGAAAGAGACTCCAAAAGAAAAAGAGAGTAGTTGGAGAAAACGTGGTGAACATAAGTGGAAGACCCATCACGACAGAAGAGCTAGCAGTGCTAGACAAAGTCCTTAAACATGCCCCTCAAAGAACCTCAATAAATTTAATACATATATAGGGATACAAAAATACATTAGAAAAATCAATATAAAAAAATATGTGATGAATAATCCGTGGAAGCCAGAAAACATAAGGATTGAAACTACCCAGTCAGGAGTACATAGTACACTACGGAATGCCTCATTATTTAACCCACAAATGCCCAACAACCAAACTGTGGAAGTTTTCAAAAACTTGGTTCTACAAGATATAGAATCCATAAAACTCAAAAAAGCCACAGACCCTATACATATCAAAAAGGGTATAAAACTTCTGACAGAAAGGAAAGATATTATAATTAGGCCAGCAGACAAGGGAGGTGCAATAGTTCTACAATCAAAAGAACAATATCTTACTGAATTAAATAGACAGCTGCAAGATGAAACAACCTATACTAGATTACTTGGGAATCCAACCACCAAATATAAGAAAGAATTGGAAGCTTTAGTGAACCTAGGGATGAAGAAGAATATACTCAATCCAAAAGAAATAAAATATCTGATACCAGAAACTTGTAGAATTCCAATAATCTACACAGTCCCTAAAATCCATAAAAACAAAGAGAATCCACCCGGAAGACCAATAGTCAATGGTATTGATTCCTTAACATCAAGAATGGGTCAATACATTGACTATTTTATACAACCAGCAGTCCAACAAACCCAAGCATATTTAAAAGATACCAAACATATATTACAACTTTTAAACACAGTGCCAGTATTGGAAGGAAGGACTCTACTGGCTACCGCAGACGTCACATCACTTTATACAATAGTCCAACACCACGATGCAACCTCAGCGACTAAATGGCTTTTAAGAAAACACAGTACCCTAATCTGTAAACAAAGAAAATACCTGATTAAATGCCTAGACTTTTGCCTCAAGTGCAATTATTTCTGGCACAATCAAACCTACTATAAACAGATAGTGGGGATAGCCATGGGTGCCAAATTTGCACCAGGGGTGGCAAATGCATTTATGGCACAGTGGGAAGAGACGGCGGTATATGCAGATACTCCTGCCGAACTAACTTTATACAAAAGATATATAGACAATGTGGTGATAGTCTGGAACGGAGACAGGAATACTCTGGAAATGTTCCTTAACAAACTAAATGACAACGATAAAAATATCAGTTTGGTATGGAAAATAGACGAAAAAGAAATAAACTTCCTAGATTTAAATATAAGCTTAGAGGGACAGAAGATAGTAACAAAAACTCACTTTAAGAATGTAGATGCCAACAGCTATCTGTCAATAGATAGCTGCCACTACAAACCTTGGCTATATAACATCCCAAAAGGCCAGCTCACAAGAATAAAAAGAAATTGCACCAAAGAAGAAGACTACCGAAATCAAGCACAAGTGATTGGAGAAAGATTTAAGATAAAGGGATATGATGATCACTGGATTAAAAAACAAATCGAACATGTAAATCTAATGGATAGGAAGACAATGCTTGAAGAACATCCCAAGAAGAGATTCCAACAAGAAGTACCTAGTATAATATTAAACTTCAACACACAATATAAAGATGTAGCAAAAGTGATTCAAAAACACTGGCACATCTTAAAAAATGATAAGGACCTTAAAGAAATATTACCGGATTTTGGGGAATAGAAATTTTGGGGAATAGAAAAACACAAAACATCATGGAGAGGAAGCCACCTGATTAGAGACATTAGTCGTAAAGAATCCAAATGGATTCACACTTTGCGGACTCTTGTACATGGGGGCCTGAATGTAGAGTTCGATTTGAACTGCTTTTTAAACAATTTTTAAATACTGGTTTTTATCCTTAATAGACATTATCCATGCCCCTCCCAATATGATTGGATATAAAATATGTATTTTTTAATATATACATTTTAGATTAAATTTAGAATTTCCATCATAGTAATATACCATTAGTGATTTCGTAACCAGTCCATAATATAATTATATCACATATTATACAACGTCCTTTTATCAGATAATAGAAGATTTTTCATTATTACATTCTAATACAACTGTGTTTTTAATAATTTATCTTTCTTACATTTATTTAATTATATGTATAGAATGCATCAGTTGATCTATGGGTAGATTGTCAGAGCACTCTCATGCCTGCTTCTTTTACATATAAGAATTTATTATAAAATGCAGCAATCTCAGATTATATTTATGGCGAATTAGTAAACCCTGGGACGCCCAAATATATATCTATGATCATTTTACCTATTCTTTAATATTTATGACTTGATCAAACCACTATCACAATCTATTTTATTTTATTTAATTATCAATCCCCGTAATATAATACGTCTCTAAATAGACTGCAGTTAAATTACGTCATGTTATTAAAGTAAGTTGCCACTGAAAAAATGGCCGCGCCCATAGATGAACATAATATAGAGGAATAATAATACACATCCACACAAAAATGGAGGATATCTAACTCCCCCAGACTCAAGAAAAATGGCCGTGATAACAAACAAACACAAACCACAAGTAAGATGGCGGCTCAAGGATTTCCGGTCCCATAGTATTTAAGCCAATACACAACAGCCATTCCGGTTCCCCAGATGAAGACATGTGACGGTGTCGTAACGCGTAGGGATTGGGTGGAGCGGTACACACGTTTGAAGCACAAGTGAGAGGGCGCTGAGATCGCCAGAATTTTTTCTCATTACTCTGCCTGTTTTTAATGTTTTTAATGTAAGAGCACTACCTAAGAATAAATATCCCCCCCTTTTTTAAACTTTATTACGCTAGTGGAGCCTTCTTTTCTCCCCCTCCCCTTATTTGTTTTATCTCCTCCACCACTGAGACAACCAGATCGGAGGTATATAGAAAGAACGATGGAGGATTAACAGTAAAGAAAGCAAGGATTCCATTGACAGCATCGGCACTAGAAATCCACAACCACTCAATGCCTCTTTACCACAATTTGAAGGTTTTATGGTAATATTTATTGCGCCATTTGCACATATCACCCATAACCTGTTACTAAAGACTGTAGAAAATAATGTTTTCCATTTATGTTCATTTTGGATGCACATTATTTTATCATTATTACTAGGAGATAGTGGCCACAGCAATTAACTGCAATATAGAGACTATTGATCCCTGCAGTAATAGCTACATCCACCACTATCATAATTGTCACAAAATTTTGTTTTTTTTCACTTGTTTTATACCACTTGGATCTATATTTTGATTTGATATTGCGCAAAATTTATTATAATATCCAGAAGACAGTGATAGCCAAAAAAGTTTGAAGTAATAAATCTATCTTCCTGCTCTTTATCCAGGGAACAGAGCAGCAAGTATTGAGTTTAGGTCTAACTTTCTGCCCCACCCAAAAAGTAGATCAGTTTGAACTCATCAAAGATCTAAATCTATTTTCACGAAAATTTATGTTCAAGGTAATTTTTGATAAAAGTCAAAAACAAGAAACTACTCAACCCTTAAATAATCCCTTGTGGAGTGAAATGACTATCAATGATATCAAGGCTCTCAATGATTTGATGAAGCTTTGGGAGGAGGGCCACACCGATGAGACTGAGCCAGCCTCGGAAGAGGGGCCCTTGTCTCAATCTGAGTGTGTCCCTCCTGCCAATGCTCCATCAATTCCATTCTATTCCAAAGAATACAAACCCAAATCCCAAACATTCCCTGCCTTCCAAGCGAATCCAAACATTTGGGCATTCACACAGCAGGTTACCAATGAAATATATCGAACAAAATGGAAAGGGATTTCTCATTCAAATCTATCCCTTGACCAAAAGGAAGCGGTTTGCTCCTTGCAACAGAATCCCAATATAGTTATCAAACCCTCAGATAAGGGGACAACCTGGTAGTGATGGATTGTGCCCAGTATGAAAGCATGGTCATGGACCTTCTTAAAAATCGGGAGTAGTATAAAAAGGTATCTGAGGGCTTTGTTAAAAACATTGAGATCCAATATAAGAAATTAATAGGTTCTGCCTATCACAACAACCTCATTACTAAAAAAGTGGGAATTTTTGAATATTCAATCACCAAAAACTCCAACACTCTACGCATTGCCAAAAATTTACAATAGTGAAACCCATCCCCCGGGCCGGCTGATCATCTCGGGGAATGGATGTCTGACGGAGACAGCTAGCCAGATGGTGGACAAATATCTTCGTCCTCATGTGGGGTCATTGGCTTCCTAAATCAGGGACACCGTTGATCTTTTGGGGGCCCTTGATGGGATTCATATCCCTGAGGGTTCCCTGTTGGTGTCTATTGATGGGAAGGCCCTCTACAACACCACCCCCCATGAGTTGGGGGTTGGGGTTGTAGGGGGCTTCATTCCAGAGTGAGATCGAACGACAGGACACTATAACCAATTTATTCTTGATTTGTTAAGATTTATATAGTCGAACAATGTATTTCTCTTTGGTCGCTCCCACTACCTCCAGGTGCAGGGGGTAGCGATGGGGACTAGGTGTGCTCCAGGTGTGCCCCATCATATGCCAACCTGTACCTGGGGGGGGTGGGAATGTGACATATTTTATGGGGAGGACATGCAGGATGATTTTTTCGCAAAGGTGCTTATATGGTGTCGTTTTATTGACATTTTTCTGATATGGATAGGTACACAAAATGAGTTACTCACCTTTTTGAAAAAGTCAACAACTTAACAATTTAAAGTTCGCTATCAATTACCATGAACGAAGGCTGAGCTTTTTGGATGTCCAGCTGTTCATCAATCCTGATGGCAGTCTTGGGTCTACATTACTCTGAAAATCTTCAGCAGGGAATTCCATTTTACATGCTGACAGTTCTCACCTCTTACCTCTAACTATGAGTATCCCATACAGTCAGTATCTATGGTTAAAACGAAATTGCAGCAGAGATGCTGAGTTTGAAAAAGAAGCCAAGGCTTTACAATCTCGCCTGTTAGAAAGGAACTATACAGTATCTCACAAAAGTGAGTACACCCCTCAAATTTTTGTAAAAATGTTATCATATCTTTTCATGTGACAACACTAAAGAAATTACACTTTGCTACAATGTAAAGTAGTGAGTGTACAGCTTGTATAACAGTGTAAATTTGCTGTACCCTCAAAATAACTCAACACACAGCCATTAATGTCTAAACCGCTGGCAACAAAAGTGAGTACACCCCTAAGTGAAAATTGAGCCCAATTAACCATTTTCCCTCCCCGGTTTCATGTGACTCATTAGTGTTACAAGGTCTCAGGTGTGAATGGGGAGCAGGTGTGTTAAATTTGGTGTTATCGTTCTCATTCTCTCATACTGGTCACTAGAAGTTCAACATGGCACCTCATGGCACAGAACTCTCTGAGGATCTGAAAAAAATAATTGTTGCTTTGTTGCTCTACATAAAGATGGCCTAGGCTTTAAGAAGATTGCCAAGACCCTGAAACTGAGCTGCAGCACAGTGGCCAAGACGAACTCGAGTGCACGTGCTCAGCATCATATCCAGAGGTTGTCTTTGGGAAATATATATATATATATATATATATATATGAGTGCTGCCAGCATTGCTGCAGAGGTTGAAGGGGTGGATGGTCAGCCTGTCAGTGCTCGGACCATACGCCGCACACTGCATCAAATTAGTCTGCATGGCTGTCATCCCAGAAGGCAGCCTCTTCTAAAAATGATGCACAAGAAAGCCCGCAAACAGTTTGCTGAAGACAAGCAGACTAAGGACATGGATTACTGGAACCATGTCCTGTGGTCTGATGAAACCAAGATAAACTTATTTGGTTCAGATGGTGTCCAGCGTGTGTGGCGGAAACCAGGTCAGGAGTAGAAAGACAAGTGTGTCTTGCCTACAGTCAAGCATGGTGGTGGGAGCATCATGGTCTGGGGCTGCATGAGTGCTGCCGGCACTAGGGAGCTACAGTTCATCGAGGGAACCTTGAATGCCAACATGTACTGTGACATATTGAAGCAGAGCATGATCCCCTATCTTCGGAGACTGGGCCGCAAGGCAGTATTCCAACATGATAATGACCCCAAACACACCTCCAAGATGACCACTGCCTTGCTAAATAAGCTGAGGGTAGGTGGACTGGCCAAGCATGTCTCCAGACCTAAACCCCATTGAGCATCTGTGGGGCATCGTCAAATGGAAGGTGGAGGAGCACAAGGTCTCTAACATCCACCAGCTCCGTGATGTCATCATGGAGGATTGGAAGAGGACTCCAGTGGCAACCTGTGAAGCTCTGGTGAACTCCATGCCCAAGAGGGTTAAGGCATTGCTAGAAAAGAATTGTGGCTACACAAAATATTGACACTTTGGGCTCAATTTGGACATTTTCACTTAGGGGTGTACTCACTTTTGTTGGCAGCGGTTTAGACATTAATGGCTGTGTGTTGAGTTATTTTGAGGGGACAGCAAATTTACACTGTTATACAAGCTGGACACTTACTACTTTACATTGTAGCAAAGTGTCATTTCCTCAGTGTTGTCACATGAAAAGATATAATAAAATATTTACAAAAATGTGGGGGGTGTACTCACTTTTGTGAGATACTGTAGTAACAAATGCCTCAAAAGGGCCTGTAACCGAGCAAAGAATCAAGATAGGGGACAACTCATTCATGGCCAAAAAGTTACCAAACCCCAGAACCAGGTAAGATTAATTACCCGGTACTCAGGGCGACAAAAACAAATCAGAAGAATCATGCAGAAATACCGGTACCGAACCAACTGTATCAAAATATATAAAAACTTACCCGGAAATAACCTTTAGGAGATCTAATGCCATGTACACATGACCAGTTTTAAACTCCGGAAGGTTTCTCCGATGGAACTCTGATGGAATTCCATTCAAGCGATCTTGCCTACACACGGTCAAACCAAAGTCTGACCAAAGGCCGACCTTCCAGAACACGGTGATGTACAGCACGTACGACAGGACTAGAAAAAGGAAGTTCAATAGCCAGAGGCCAATAGCTTCTGTCTCGTACTTGCTTCAGAGCAAGCGTCGTTTTTGGTCAGAACAGCATACAGATGAGCGGTCTTCCCGATAGGAATTGGTTCCGTCGGAAATATTTAGAACTTGTTCTATTTCTAGGTCCGTCAGAATTTTCGAAAAAAAAAGTTTGTTGAGGCATACGCACGATCGGAATAGAAGATGAAAAGCTTCCGTCTAACTTTTTCTGTCGAACATTCCGCTCGTGTATACATGGCTTTAGTCTCTAAGCGATAATCTAGTTCACAGTCACCATCAACCTAAAAAAGCAGGCCAGAGTATACGCATGAGAACTTTCCCCTGTGGTAAGTGTAACTTCTGCAGGTTCATTTGCAGGGCCCGTGAGATTACATTACCTGACGGCCGCATCTTTAGACCACGATTCCTTGCCAATTGTCAATCGGTGGGGGTGGTCTTTATTATGATGTGTGACTGTGGTGCATACTACGTGGCTAAAACAAAAAGATAATTCTTTCATCGCATTCGTGACCACATGAAATTAGTCTCCAAATCCAAAATGGAAACTCCCATTAGCCGTCATATGGGCCTTTTCTATGCATTCAGTTTGTCTAAAATGCATTTTTTTGCTTTGGAATACTTACTAAAGAATGAGAGAGGGGATGACAATGATAAGTTGCTATTACAGCGAGAAGCTTGATGGATTCATAATCTATCGGCTCTCATACCACCTGGACTGAATGATGCATTCAGTTTCAAGCCATTTTTATGAATAAGGTTTAAAATAGGTTTTTTACCTTTCTCTCATTCTCTAGTTCTAATTTATTTAACCGCTTGCCGACCAGTGCACGCCGATTTACATTGGCAGAATGGCACTGGTGGGCAGAAGGGCATACAGGTACGTCTCCTTTAAGAAGTATTTCCCCGTTCTGCCTTGAGGTACATCCCCTTTAAGAAGCATTTCCCCATTCTGCCTTGTGTCATGACAGAGATCACTGCTCTCTGTCATCGAGAGCAGTGATCGCTGTCATGTGTCTTGAAGCCCCTCCCCCCATAGTTGGAATCACTCCCTAGGACCCACTTAACCCCTTCATCGCCCCCTACTGGTTAACCCCTTCACTGCCAGTGTCATTTACACAGTAATCAATGCATTTTTATAGCACTGATCGCTGTATACATGACAATGGTCCCAAAATAGTGTCAAAAGTGTCCGATCTGTCCGCCATAATGTCGCAGTCCCAATAGATAGTCGCCATTGCTAATAAAAAAAATGAATAAAAAAATACTGCTGTATCCCTTCCTTTGTTTTCCCCACCCCTTACCTGGCACTATACAAAGCTGTCTTTCCAAACCAAACAAATATTTAAATAAGTATTTATTATTCACTTATGCTTTTTTTTATCTAGGAAACACTGCGCTGTCTGTTTGTTTGTGCTTCTATGTACATATGGAGCTGGTAATGTATGCCACATTTTCAGATACCAATAAATCAATATAAAAACAAATACTATGCCCTATTGATTATTGGAGTGACTGGGTTTTGTTTTTTTGGGGTGGGGGGGGACAAGCAACCATATGGATGCTTCGGGCACTTGCAGCATTAGTGTTCAACCAATCACTTTTTGCTCTGCTCGGGCCCTTAAGCGCTAATCAGAAGCCTGTCCATTCTCTTCATTACAGTGTTATGACTAGGTGTCAGTAGTCTGTTCTCCCTGTCATACCTGGAGAGCCCTTTGCCTGTCATGCTGGGGGGCGGATTTTTGTCTGTCCGTCCCCTATGCTGATCTGACAACTGTGGACTTTCCAAGATGGTGGATAGTGACCATGCATGTTCACGTGTGAGGTCACCTGTGCATGAGAGAGACTGTTTGGTCTCTCCTCTCTTTTTCCCCCTTTCTTGGCAAGCATTCTTGGGACTCTTTTGGCATATGTAAATATATCCTTATTACTTTGTGTTCATGGATTGCGCTCGATGTGTGGTCTCTGGCTTCATTGATCCTTCATTGCCTGCATTTCCAGGATAGGAGGGCACAGTTTTTTTAGTCACAGACGATTCAACTAATATCATCTAGTTCTCTGTGGTTTTGATGATTCTCTTCAAACTGGCCTTTGTATATAAGCCCCCATTCAAGAAAGGAAAAAGTCATTTGAACTTATGCAGGAAGCCTCCACATATACACAATAGAAACCTTTATTAAAAAGAAACGTTTTTTCATTGCAGTATCATTGCTGGCTGATCTCTCAGACAGATAGACTTGGCAGCAGGAGTGCTGCAGGTCTATCTCTGGGTTCTGCCAAGGTGCAGCAAACACTACCTGCTGTTTTTCTGCCAGATATCCTAGCTATATATACCATCCCCTTACTTTGGGGATAGAAGATCGGATTGGTTCCATACCATTAGGCTAAAAACTTACATATGAACTTTACTTTTCAGAATATTTATCCTATCTCTATGGTTGCACATGGCCCCTCCTTTAATCCAGGCTCCAATCTAGGAATTGGAAGTTTACATTAACCTGTTCCCATCCGTGCTATAGCCGAATGACAGCTACAGCGCAGACCTACATTTCTGGGAGGCCGTTGATAGACATCCTCCCCTTTGCATGCTCCCTGTGCACCCCCTGCAGAGAATGCGTAGTGCGTGCTGTGATCACCGATCCTGGCCCCTTACCACGTAATCAGCTGTTAGCCAGTGACAGCTGATCATGTGATATAAACAGATGATCTGTAATCCTTTTTTTTCTCCTCACACTAACAGCCTGAGGAGAAGAAAAAGCCTATCACAGGCTTCTGTGTAAGGGACTTCGGTCCTGAAGAGGAAGAGAAATAGCCGCCTCATCTGTGCCCACCAATGCCGCCTGCCAGTGCCCACACAGTGCATATCAGTGCCCACCAGTGTATATCACTGCCACCAATCAGTGCCAACTATCAATGCCCAGGAGTGCCACCTATCAATGCCCACCAGTGGTGCCAATCAATGGTCTGCATGGATGAGCGGGCAGCTGGTATGTTGTGTGATTTACAATCTGAATTATCTCATTTGCCCTGGCCTGCTGAGTTGAACTTTCACATCTTTAGACGCTAAATGATCACTGATCTCTACTTGCTATGATCATTGACAGTACTGTTTTTAAATGTAATCCTGGTCGGTTTCATTAACCTCATCTTTCCTGCCCAAATTCTGCTGAAATGCAAAACAACACTTTTAATCTGGCAATGGGACTGCTTTGCATTTGCAGCATAATCTATTTATAATCTAGAAACCGATCAGAGAGCAGTAATGATGTGCAGTAAACTCTAGCAACCAGTTAGCAGTAATGTTGTGCTGTAACCTCTAGCAACCAAGCAATGAGCAGTAATGATGTGCAGTAACCTCTAGCAACCAATCAGTGAGTGGTAATGATGTGCAGTAACCTCTAGCAACCAATGTGCAGCAAGGATGTGCAATAGCCTCTAGCGACCAATCAGTGAGCAGTAATAATATGCTGTAACCTCTAGCAATCAGTCAGTAAGTGGTAATGATATGCTGTAACCTCTGACAACCAATTGCAATTGCAGTCTGATCTGCTGCAGTAAACTGATTTTGAGTCTACCTGCTATTTATTGTATGTCTCAGAGCAGGTAGAGAGAGAAATTGCATAGTGGGGGCCTGGGGGATGGTGGTGTTGGGCCAGGGGGGCCCCAGGAAAATGTTTGCCTAGGGTCCAATCAATATTAAAGATGGCCCTGGTGCCCAGTAAGCAAATGGTTAAATGATGGCTGGCATGATAATATGGAATTAGGGGGTAATGTGCAACTATATATCATACATCTGGCATGGGCTAGCAATCTTTATGAGCAAGAGAGTGTTGCTATAGCTATAATTGCACTCTGGAAATTTAGATTATGCCATTTTGAATTCAAACAGTATGTGTTTGAAAGTATATAAGATTTTCCACATAGTGATGTAAATTGAGACTATATTTTATCATGTTTTTTTTAGCTGTGGGGACTAAGCTATGTACCATGAAATTATGTACATACAAGCTACCAGCTTCTGTAAACATTAATTGATGAGCCTTTGGTGTCCACAGTTTTTTGTGGCATACTATGTATGAAAATCTTTGAACATTGTTTTATTGATTTTATTTGTTTATAATAAACAATGGTTGTGATGTTAAGCGACATTTGTGAGTAATATTTGCCTTTTTGCTTATTTGTATTGTTTTCTTGTTATTTTGACTACAATATAATAGGTTGTTGTAGGCGTTTTGTGGGTGGAGGTGTTGACCTTTGAATTGGGTATTTTTTCTTTAGATATAAAAAAAAAATATAGAATCACCAATGCATGATGGTAACAACTGAAAGTGTGACACTGTTATGCCCTGTACACACGGTCGAATTTTCCAATGGAAATTGTGTGATAGGACTTTGTTGTCGGAAATTACGACCGTGTGTGGGCTCCATCACACATTTTCCATCGGAAATTTTCGACACAGAAAGTTTGAGAGCTTGCTATAAAATTTTCCAACAACAAAATCTGTTGTCAGAAATTCCGATCGTGTGTACACAAATCCGACGCACAAAGTGCCACGCATGCTCAGAATAAATTAGGAGACGAAAGCTATTGGCTACTGCCCCGTTTATAGTCCCGACGTACGTGTTTTATGTCACCGCGTTCAGAGCGATCAGATTTCCTGACAACTTTGTGTGACCGTGTGTATGCAAGACAAGTTTGAGCCAACATCCGTCGGAAAAAATCCATGGATTTTGTTGTTGGAATGTCCGATCAATGTCTGACCGTGTGTACAGGGCATTACAGTAGTAATAGGTTACTAATTACAAGGTTCATCAGCTAATTCCTCACAATAAAATGGACACAAAAAAAAAAAAACCTCCTGAAACCAACTGGATTTTTCTATGTAAGATAATGAACTTTACTATGACCAACTTTCATTTATGCTTATTTTACTGTAATACCTGTAAAAAGTTAAATCCCTCCATGGTAATAGGCAAAAAATAAGGGAAATCAGGTAGAAACAGGCAAAAAAATGAATTCCCAGTTTGATAAATTTGGCCCTGTGTTTAGGTGAAGGGTTCATGGTACTGGACCTGGTATTACAGAAAAGCTAATTTGTAATAATATCAAGGTTGTTATAGAAAAATCAAATAATTTGCTGCATGCTTGTCAGGGTATTCAAGGTTACTATGGAAACTTCAAATGATTCACCATGGTGTTTGAAATATAATGACACTGCATGGATAATCCTGCTTAATGTTTTGTTTGATGTTATAATTTTTCAAACATAAGATGTGAAAAAGAAACAGAAATCTCAGATTTTTCTCCTGTATATTAAAACTATCAAAAGCGTATACAGTTAGATAATGGCTGCACTATTCCAGGCACATTATCCCGTATTGATGTGTATGTGTGTATGGTGAAAAAAATAAAAGCGTGAGGATTGTTAGTATAAACATTTTTAGTGTAAATGTCAGTGGACAATGGGCAGGAGTGGAACACATGGACTGGATAGACACTATAGCCTCATACACACGATCGGATTTTCCGCAGACAAAACCTTGGACTTTTGTCCGAAGGTGTGTGCCTGGATTATGTCTTGCATACAAATGGCAAGAAAACACGAACGTAGTGATGTATTACGTGGTTTTTCAGCTCTTTAGCACCACCCTTTGGGCTCCTTCTGCTAATTTTGTGTTAGTAGAAGTTTGGTGAGTGTTGATTCGTGCTTTTCATTTAGAGCTTTTCAGTTCGCGCTTTTCATTTTGTGCTTTTCAATTAGTTTCTGAATGGCCGTTCGTCAACCAGACATATTGCGGAATCGGAGGAGATAATGTGTTATTTATTATTGGCCTTGAAGTTATTGCTTTGACCCAAGTCCAGTCCAGGAACAGGAGGAGTTCTTGGACCAAAAATTGGTTGCTTTATTAATCGTGACCAATTATGTCATATGCCTAGCCATTTAGAAACTAACTGAAAAGCACGAAATAAAAATCGTGAACTGAAAAGCGCTAAATGAAAAGCGTGAACTAACATTCACCAAACTTCTACTAATATGAAATTAGGAGCCCAAAGGGTGGCGCTAAAGAGCTGAAAAACCATGCAGTACGTCACTACATTAATTTTTTATTGGCTGATAATTCCTTGCCGTTTGTATGCAAGACAAAATCCAGGCACACGCCTTCGGACAAAAGTCTGAGGTTTTGTCTGCGGAAAATCCGATCTTGTGTATGAGGCTTAAGTCTGTTAACTTGCTGCACATTTTCACTGGCAAGTTGTACACTTGCAGAGCACTTGAAGCAAAAGTTCTAGTTGACGCTTTTACAATTTGTAGCAAATTTGCGTGGCGAGTCTCTAGCAAGAGCAAAGTTGCAGTGATGTGTCTACAGCAAGAGCTCTGCAAGTCTACAGCTTGAGAATTTAGCCACAGTGACCCCTGTGGTGGGATGACTATTGCACAACATAACTGAACCAAAAATTGCAGCAGACTTGCAGAATGTTTGAAAAGAAAGTTGATCTAGAGTCATGCAATGTGGACTTGTTTCAATTGTGAAACAAACATGTCAAGCCTGACAAGTCTAGCAATAGCTTAGCAAGTCATTTCCAAACTTGCAGCACAATTGCTTGCTATCTAGGATAAAAAGCAAAATTTAAACAAGGCAGTTAAATACCAATTGTTCTATCCAACTCACACCATTATATGGCTAAACATCCATCCTCAGGGCATACATGGAAAAAAATACTTCCTCCCCAAAGAAGGGGGGTAGAAGAAGAGAGGCTGTAGGATGATAAACAAGTGTGGACTGCTGAGTCAAAAATAAAGATAATTGGGGCACATGCGCGGCGCAAACCGAGGAGGAAGCAAGAGCTGAGAGCTCCGTGAGCCACGAAGGAGAACGGCACTTCCCTGGGGCCATCCACGCAGAATTTTGACCCAATTCTTTCCAACACCCCCGGTGGAACATCCAGCGCATGCCGGGACCCAAAAATCGCCGCTCCAAACCGGCTCAAAGATCTCTAACCACATACTTACTAAGAGTGAGAGAGAAAAACATGCAGGCCCAAGATGGCGCCCGGAGGACACAGTCACAGGCGCGCCTTACCGCTGCAGCTACCTCACCGGCACACTCCCTTAACTAAGGCAGATTTGGATGCAAGTCTAACCCTGATGTATGACAAAATTGCCCAGAAGTTTCAATCAGAGCTGCATAAGTCCACTAATACTCTGTCTCTGGAGATTGCAGCTCTGGGAAGTAGAACAGACTTGCTGGAGACCAAGCATGATGAACTGTCCCTAGGGTACTCTGATCTTAGAAAAGAGCATGAATCTTTGTCGGAAACGGTCCTACAATTACAAGCACACATAGAGGACCTCGATAACAGGAATCGACGTAACAATCTTAGGGTGCGTAGAGTCCCAGAATCGGTGACAGAATTGCTGCCAGCCGTCCAAAAGCTATTTCAATCTCTCCTGCCTGACTCCCCATTGACTGCCTTTTCCTGTGATAGGATTCATAGGGCCTTACGCCCCCCTCCAACCCCAGAGAAACCTCCTAGGGACATTGTGCTATGCCTCAAGGACTTCCTGATTAAAGAAGATATCCTCAGGGCCTCAAGGAACACTCCTAGCATTCGTTTGGATGGGACCCCTGTTCAAATTTACCCGGATATCTCCCCCACTACCCTGGACAAACGCAGGAAGATGAAGGAGGTTACGTCGGTGCTGCAGTCGGCAAGTATTCATTACCGCTGGAGCTTCCCTTTCAAGCTTCAGGTGCCCCATAATGGCACGACCTACACTGTGACCACGCTGGCTGAAGGCAAGGAGGTACTTGTGAAACTGGGCCTCCTAGATGCGGCTTCACTGCCCAGACTACCATCCACGCCACGACACTCAGCAATTTGGGCTACTCCTCCACCCAGAAGAGACCGCCGAGATCAAAGACGGGACTAACAGAAGCAGCAGCATCCCTTATTGTTTTTTTTTTTTTTTCCTTTTTCGATGTCTCCTCTCTCTGCTCTGTTTTGATTTTCTCCCTTAAGGTTGAGAGCACTGATCTCCTCCTGCCATGCTTTGATGCACCTAGACTCTCCTGGCTCCTTGTGGAATCCTGGACACGTCCGCTTGTAAGACCCCACACTCGTCAATATTTGGGGCTGGCCGGCTCTTCATCGGTTCAGTGATGTTGGAGCCGACAGACCCATCACAGGTAAACCCTCCGGATATATCTGCACCCGTGCAGATCACACGGACACAAAAACATAGAGTGTTGGACCTTTTGGTCCAAATGGACACCATTTTTTGGGTATATGGGATGTCTTTCCCCATTGCCCCCCTTGACTATGGTTGGCCATTTTTTGGCCTGGTTTTCAGGTTCTTGTTCACTTTGGTTTCTTATTTTATTTTAATTTTTTTTTTCATGCTTTTTCTGCTTTTTCTGTGCTACCCAACTCAGACGGTTCTATCATTTTGATATATGTATTGCCATCTCAGTTAAAACATGTATGTATTTTGTGGGGGTTGTACTCCCTGGCTGGGCCTCACCCAAGGGGATTTCATACTGTTGGGGGGCCCACTCTCGACCTGGACCCTATTCCAATCTTAAAGCCATTCCCTTTGACCCACTATGGGTATCAAGGTCATTTCTCACAATGTAAAAGGGTTTAATACCCCTCAAAAACGGAGGAAAGCATTTAAAGCTTATAAGTCACTTGGAGAGGATATTATACTGCTTCAGGAGACACATTTCTCCAGCAATAACCACCCATCATACTTTGATAAAACATTTAAACAATGCTTTTTCACTACCTATGGGTCCAGGTCTAGAGGGGCCGCTATCTTTATTAGGAATTCGGTGTTATTTCAGGTCCAACAGACATATAAAGATCCAGGCAGTAGGTTTGTGATTATTCAGGGCACCATCCAGAACAAACAATTGACCCTAGCTTCAATATATGCGCCTAATGCCTCACAGGCCACATTTTTTAAAGATTTCTTCCAGATCCTGGAACGGTTTCACTCCCCCCATCTGTTAATTGGAGGGGATTTCAACCTGGTAGCCCATTCAGGATTGGACAGGAGTAGGACATGCCCAACCTCTAAGGCTTTTCCCAAATCCCTTCAGTATTCCTTGCGATCCTCTCAGTTGATAGATGTATGGAGGGCCCATAATATAGGCTCGAAAGAATACACCTTCTATTCCCACCCCCACGATAGTTACTCTCGCCTGGATTATGTTTTTTGCACTCCTTCCCTAGTGGTGAATTCCACCTCAGCCAACATACATGTATGCCCTTGGTCGGACCATCATATGGTCTCCACCAATGTTTCTTGCTTAGGCCTCCCCCACACGGCTAGGTCTTGGCGCCTAAACGAAGCACTACTTACAGACCCGGTGATCCTGGCCCAGCTGATGGATCGCCTTAAAGAATATTTTAGACTCAATAATGTCGAGGATATCTCACCAATCACCCTTTGGGCAGCCCATAAGGCTGTTATGAGAGGCCACCTAATAGAAATCTCTACAACACAAAAACGCCAAAGACAACAGGAGACTCATAAACTCACCTTAGAACTAGAACGACTATATCATAGTCACACTCAGACACCTTCAACGGAGTTGCTCCAGCAGATCACTGAAAAGAGAAGGGCCCTTGACGATATACTTTCAGGACACATAGAAAAATCTCTTAGGTGGTACAAAGCTCGTTTTCTCCTTCACAGCAACTCAGCCTCCACGATGTTTGCCCGTAAACTAAAACAATCATCCCAACCGACCCACCTTTATAAACTGAAGGATAAAAATGGCAACTTCACCTCCCATCCTAAACAGGTTTTAAATATCTTTTCCTCCTTTTATCAGAAACTATTTTCGGGCCCAGATCCCTCCCTTCCCCCACCCACGCAGACATGGTTGGACACCCTCTCGCTTCCCCAGTTGTCAGAGGAGCATCTTGATATCCTCAATGCTCCTTGTTCGTCAGAGGAGGTGGCTTCTATCATATCCTCCCTTAAACCATCCAAAGCCCCAGGCCCGGACGGGTTTTCCGCAGTCTATTATAAAAAATTTGCAGATTCCTTACTCCCCACACTAACCAACATGTATAATCAGGTCCTTGGGGGAAAACAATTCCCAGAGGAAATGCTGTTAGCAAACATGTCCCTCATAACCAAACCGGGCAAAGACCATACTCTCCCTCAAAATTTCCGCCCCATATCGGTTATTAATAACGACCTAAAAATATTTGGAAAGATCTTGGCAGACAGGCTAGCTAAAGTGATACAGGCTTTGATATCCCCTGACCAAACCGGTTTCATCCCATCGAGACAGATCACAGATAACATCCGTTTAGCCACCAACATTGTACAGGACACCCATATGCACTCAAACCAGGTACTGCTTCTAAGTTTGGACATAAATAAGGCATTTGACAGTGTCCTCTGGACGTATCTCGACACAGTATTGTTAAAATTTGGATTTAGGGGGGCATTTATACAAGGCTTTAAAGCCCTTTACCATCACCTTAAGACCCGCATAAAGTTGCCGGGATGTAATTCAGACTATTTTTCTTTGCAGTGTGGAACTAGACAGGGGTGCCCCCTCTCTCCTTTATTATTTGCACTCACCATGGAGCCCCTGTCTAGGTCCATATCCAATAACCAGAACATTGGAGGTTATACAAAAGGCGACCGAGAATTTAAACTTAGCCTTTATGCGGACGATGTACTTTTATTTATTTCGGACCCTTTAATCTCCCTCCCCAACCTCATGTCCACTCTAAACTCTTTCCAACAATTAACAGGCCTTGGAATTAATCCTAGCAAGTGTACGGCGATGCCCATCCACCTTCCACAACCTTTATTAACCACACTTAAAGATAAATTCAAATTCACATGGAACCACACCTCCTTACAATATCTAGGCATCAAGCTGGTCCCCACTCTCAAACAAATATACTCCTTAAATTACCCCCCAGCGTTTTCCAAAGTTAAACTCCTTTTAAATCAATGGTCCTCTTATCGTATATCATTTCTGGGTAGAACTCAAGCAATAAAAATGAATATTCTCCCTAAACTTCTATTCCTGTTTAGGTCTTTGCCTCTATATGTTTCTCGCTCCACCCTGTTGACGATGCAATCGGCTCTGCTCAAGTTTGTATGACAAAACAAAAAACCCCGCATAGGACGTTTGATGATGTATAGAACTCAGACAAGGGGGGGCTTAGGTTGCCCGGACCTTTGGAAGTACTTCCTGGCATCCCGCCTCATTCAATTGGCGCAGTGGCATACCCCCTCCGCCTCTATTCCATGGCTACAATTTGAGCAGATCTCGATAGCACCTTACCACCTTCCAGGTCTATTATGGTCTCGCTCTATAACTCCAAAAGATATCACCTCACTTAATTCTAGAGTAGGCCAATCACTGTACCTTTGGTCCCTTTACTCCAAGAAGTTTAAGTTACAATCAGATAGACCCCTCTTATCCTCCTTTTTGGGTGAACCATCCTTCCCGCCGGCCTTCTCATCCAAATCATCATTCTTTAGCTGGATCGCTAGGGGTTTGGTGAACCTTGAATCCTTGCTGCAGAACGCCTCCTTTTGCTCTTATGCTCACCTGCAGCAAACCCATGAAATGGGACAATTTGAGTTTCACCAATACTTGCAAATACGACACTTTTACTCGGCACTTATCTCTGGTGGAGTCGATTTGTCTAAAACCCCGTTTGAGTCGTTGTGTGGAGAGGCATCAAGAGAAAAGGGGACCATATCCATTCTATATAGATATCTTAATGACCTTAACTCTCCTCAAAAATGTAAGGCAATGGAGGACTGGGAGGCAGAGATGGCCCAAGAATTCCCTGTGGAGGATTGGCAAGATATGATAGCTAATATGCACAAATGTACGCGATCTATATCCATTAAAGAGACAACTCTCAAAACTCACACCAGGTGGTATTGCACTCCTGATAGTCTCCACAGAATATATCCCCTGGTACCTGGCACATGTTTTAGAGGATGTCAGGACAGGGGAACGCTGTTGCACACGTTCTGGAGCTGTAAGGCCCTGGATGCCATATGGCATAAGACAATGTCTCTCATAACACTTCTCTCAGGTATCTCGATTACTCTAACCTCTCCAATGTGTCTGCTTTTTGCAGAGCTCCCAGAGGTTCCCATCCCACTACAGAAATTATTTCACACTCTTTTTAGTGCTATTCAATGGACAATAGCCTCGAACTGGAAACATCCCTACGTACCGTGGTCGCAGGTGATTTCGCGTATGGAGTCCATTAGGACTATGGAAAGAATACACCATACTCTCCTGGACTCCATGCACATTTTTGACCGTAAATGGAATGTTTGGACGGCCCACCTGCTAAGTGATAGACTGGGGGATCCTTCGGCCCCAATAGCTGAATCGCAATAGGAATGATTATGTTTCCAAAAGCTGGAATCTGTATGAAAATATACCTCTAATAGCTGCATAGCCTCCTGACTTCAGGTATAAGGTCACACAACATCCTCATGGATTGATGGCTATATTATTAAGCTTGGGACGCACATTTATCACAATAATGTGTTTTTGTTTCTTTTCCCTTTTCTTTTTGTATTGTTTCTTTTTTTTATGTTATTTTTTGCTCTGATTTATTGGGTGCACCATGATTGTACTGTACAATGAGATATGCTTTGTAAGAATTATATTGTTCAGCTGTTATTGATTATATTACCAATGTACCTCCTGTACTTTCAACACTTGTTCACCCAGATATTATACTATTCTGCAATAAAAACGTTTGTAAACAAAAAATAAAGATAATTTTATTAAATCACAAATAAACCATCTAAAATCATGGTGCTGCATGCAGCCACCCAGTAGGAAATACTTAAAATCTAACAAGCAGGCCTGTTGTGTCAAAGACACACTGACACAGAACATAAAACAATAACAAAACACAATACACAAAACAAACGCCCGGACGCCAAATTAATTGATGCAGGGGGCACTTCTAACAAGACTTACAGTATCACACTATCAAAAATTAAGTCTAGGAGGTGTACCAATGCATCAATCTCTTTGGAGGCTCGAGCTGTGGGTAGGGGGGGGACAGATGGAAACAAGGAGCAAACAGAAATCTTTGGAGTCCTAAAGGACCTATTGCATACAAGTCCAATGTATACAAAACCAAGAGCTAGAATCCCAGTTCAGGAGGTTTGCACCCAAAAATACTCCTAGACTAAAAATTGGATACCGGGCTTAGAGTATCCCATGAATGATGACTTGGGAAAGGGAAGGACTAATGCAATTAATTGGACTCATATGCTGGATCTTGGTCATGAACCCCTATTAGTCAATCAAAAACTGAACATGGCTGTTTGCTGCTCTTTACAGGGTACCACCTTAAGCGTTGTGGATACTTGATCTGTCCTGCATTTTGTGGAGATGCTAAGGGAAAGGGTATAGAAAGCTGTGAGGCTGGGCTTTGGGGCTGGCAGAAAAAGTGTTTGCTGCATGTTCCCATCCAGAGCAGTATCTATCCTCCTCTATGCTCGCCAACACTGTGGGGAATGAGGTTGTGGCGTCCGGGCGGTGATGAGAGCTATCTGGGAGCTTATCTGGAAACTATCTGGGAGCATATAATAGGTCTTTGGTGCCTTTGCACAGAAACTGGCTAAACACTGCATTCTACCTAGGAGTGCTGCATAGGACTGACAGTTTTATGTTCCAACCTGTACCCTTAGTGTTGTGCGTTTTTAGGCTTTATTTTTATAGCAGTGTTGTATTGTACATAACAGGACAATTTAGCAGCACACACAGAGGCTGACATGTTAGGCAGGGACAGGAAAAGGGTGTGTGAGTAGGAACACAGAATAAATAACAGTGCATGAAAAGAGAAAAAGAAGTGGGACGAGCACCAAAAAAGGATTCATAATGCTGCCATATGTTAATCACGCAAGTAATATTTCGGGAAACTACATTACTCAAGCAAAAAATTACCAAACCACATTGTTACCACTTTCCCTTTAGGTGCTCAACAAATTTTCATCATCACCAGAAAGGTCTGTTCCCTTGAATTCAACATAGTAAATATTTTAGTACAACTCTATATATTGCAGGCAGTACTCATTCTGCACACAGAAGCATGAGGACTGCTTTGAATTTGTTGCTGAGGTTGAAAAACAATATTTAAGGGATGACTCAATGCATTGTGCTCTTTTCCCCTCCAAAGACACATAGGCAGTTAACAGCCTAATTTTTGAAAGCATAACAGAGCAAATATCATGAAATTCTGGAAGCACTGCAGGGTAAAATAGTGGACCCTTTCTAATGACATCTTAAATTCACAATAACATTGAATATTTGTTAAAGACCATTGTGTGAGCTAACAAAACTTTTTTTAAATCAATAGTTTTTATTCAAGTTTTAGTTATAGCATGAAAAATAAACAGTACATAACATACAGTACAAGTCACAGAGGTCAAAGAAAAGTTAAATACAAGGCTTCAAAGGCTTATAAGGTTCTCAAGAATACATAGTGTAAGAATATAGCCACTTGTTTCCAATAGTCATGCAAGGAGGAGCTAAATGCTTATCTGTCCAAATCCTCCACGCCTTAGAGAATCAAGCATAATCCAAAGCATTATGCACTAGAAGGCCTTCAAAGTGATAATTATAGTTGACCATTTCTACCTCTGAGGGATTGGGTGAGGTACTGGTTTTCCAATTTTTAAGGATAACTAGACAAGCTGCTAATAGGATGTGAGTGACTACTGATTGATATGTAGCTAACAAAACTTTTTGATAGTAAGGTTTGAGCAAGCTGACCTGATTTGGGTTGAATCTGACATTTTAAAAATAATTTAGGCCATTTATAACCATGACTGGATATATACAGTAATCACAGGGACCGACTTCTGCTGAAAACTGCCAACTACTATACCCGGAGTCTGAAAACTAATACAGCCTGAAAAAAAGTCCATACTACCTTAGTGAAAAGATCATAAATTGGACAAAGACAGTAAAAAAAAACCTCTACAGGCATGGAATGATTACCATTTTGTGCAATTTCCATCTCAGCATTTTAAAGTGTTTGTTACCCCAACATTTTATATTCCTGTTATGTGCCGTCTTTAATATTGATTTAACACTGGGCAAACATTTTCTTGGGCCACCCTTCCATGCAATTTTGCTCTCCACATGCTCTGAGACATACAATAAATAGCAGTTAGACTCAAAATCAGTTTACTGAATCAGATTAGGCAGTGATTGCGATTGGTTGCCAGAGGTTACAGAGCATCATTACCACTCACTGACTGGCTGCTAGAGATTACAGCACACATTATGGCCCACTGATTATTTGCTAGAGGTTACAGCACATGACTTCTGCTTGTTGATTGGTTGATAGGGATTACTGTACATCAATACTGCTCTCTGGTTGGTTGTTAGAGGTTACTGGACAGCCTTACCACTCACTAATTGGTTTCTAGAGGTTACTGCATATTATTACTGTTCACTGGTTGGTTGCTAGAGGTTACTGCACATCCTTACCGCTCACTGATTGGTTGCAAGAGGTTAGTGCACATCATTAGTGCTCACTGATTGGTTGCTTGAGGTTACAGCACATCATCTCCTCACTGCCTGCACACCATGGACTGGAGAGGTGAGGGGACCCATCAATAGACAGAAAACTCCTAGGGATGCAGGGACTCCTGGGATTAGTGGCAGTGATATGGATCAGAACCAAGGTCCGATATTTTTATATCTGCCCCTGGTCAAATTGATAAATTGGTAATGTCAGGGTGGGGCCACACCAAAGCAAAATTCACTGAGACAGACACCGAGTTCAGTGCATAATTCTATAATACTTCTCTTTTATTGTTTCCTGTCATTGTTGCTTATATACTATCAGCCAGACATTTCGTTATCAGATAAGGCTGGTGTATGCAAACCACAAAACAACCACAAATATATATATATATATATATATATATATATATATATATATATATATATATATATATATATATATATATATATATATATATATATATATATATATATGTATATATATATATATTGTGACAAAGTATAGGCTTCAGCTGGGTTGTCCATATAAGGAAGTAGCAACCGATCATAGCTATGTTCTTGCTCCTTCTAAAACGTTGGTGTGGTTTTTCAGTGTATTCTCAGAGCAGGTGCGATCTTCTCTTAACTCTTGCAGTTCAGTTCCACAGATATCTGTGCATATATCTACTGAATATGTTTTAATGCTGATAAACAGAAGCTGATATATGTCAGGCATATAAAGCATGTACTTATATATATATTGGAATAGACATTTCATCATGATATTACAACCACATCCATTACAGTCCCCCTTTGAAAGTGGCTATTTCAATCTGTCCCTCATACTAAAAGTCCTACTCACCTGGCCCATTCTCCTTCAGCAACTCTTTTGGACTGTATATAGAGAGAAGCAGTGACTAACTCATTACCCCCCTCGATACAGTTTAGAGAAGGGCAATCAGGTGCTGTCTATCCCTGTAACCCTATGGTGTTGCACCTCGGGTGAAAGTGACTGTAACGGAGTGTAACACATAATTATCATCAAGTCTTACATAATCATCATCATCATCTGGTATTTCCTGGTTCACAAATGTGAGAGTAGACTGGTCAACAACTTTTTCTACACACTTCTTAAGTCAGGGATGAACACAGCAGACCATGGCAGGTAGGGTCACTAAAATTATCAGAATGGCTATTCCGATCTGTGTTATAATTGCCTGCCACCCTCCCCCCCTGGATCCCTTGGCTTCTAGTTGTTCGGTGAAACCTTGGAGTGCATCTCTAGTGTAATTGACAAACCTCTGCTGGTTATAGTAGATGTAATTTATCCAGTCTACATTCTTGTTTACAGTGATGATGGGGATCAGAGATTCGAAACCTGCTGCTACTTGGTCTCTTGCTTTGAACTCATCTGGTACCCCCTTGGGACCCCAATGACATCTATGTATACATGAGGGTCAAAGCTTCCTGCTGGGGCACTCCTACACCTCCTGTTAGCTCAGGGTGTGTTGTTTGTATCTGGCTTTGGGTTTTCCGAGAGAATATGTAGAGGCATTATGGCCTCAGCCAGTGTACATTCCCCTGTGCACTGCCCTGTCATCCTACTTCTGATCTTCAAGCCTCCGCAGACCCAGTACACGTCTCCTAAAGACTGGACTTGATTTTGCACCAGGTCTGCAGATACCTCACTATAAGAGCCACAGTAACCCTTAGTGAAATTCCCAAGGGGTCCCCCCCCGTGATATCTTCCATAACATGTGTAATTGCCAGGGTATATGGTGATACCTTCTCCTGGCTTTGGGGTCTTGGTAACTATGGGATACTCCTTTTTCCAATGTTCGCACAGGGAGTGGTTTGTGATTGTGTTGGTAAACAGGCTAAGGAAACATGTCTCATGTTCGAGGGTTATGTTTAGGGGTACTGTTCCTAAATGAGGTCTAGCCCCCCCACACACATAGCAATTGGTTTTATTGTGCTTTCCTGCACTGTACCTCATCCACTCAAGCCATGAGTTGACATATGAGAACCCGGTTTCTGCAGCCATAGTATCCTCAAAGGTAGGGTCTGCTATGGCTACCATACCTGGAACCATCCACAAAAATTGTCATGTCAGGATTCTCAAGGGCTGTTTCACTGACTGTCGGTAGGTGTGATGTTTCCATCTTCATCACTTCGAAGCAGTCATGAGCAGTGAGGTGAGGATCATTCTCCAAAGAGGTTCCCCCCTCAAGAAGAGGTAGCAGAGTGGGTGGGTTAAGGGTATCACATCGGAGGAGAGTGATGTTATCGGGGAGAAGCGGTGTCTTGCTGAGGACAGGTGTCTGGGCTGTATTTGGTTCAATATGGCAGTTATGTCATGAGGGGTAAGGAGGATCAAAGGGTGGCCCAACACGAGGTCAGCGGTCTTGTCCAGAAGAACTTGGGCTGCAAAGATGGCTCTGAGGCAGGAGGGTCCCCCCTGGCCACTGAGTCCAGCTAACAGGAGTAATACCCAATGGGTCTGAGCCTGTTGCCATGGGCCTGAGCCAAATCTCCTGTAGCATGCCCTTTTCTCCTTTGCTCAGTTGGTAGGCGCAGCTGGTGGGCGCAGATACGGTGTGTCAGAGGCCATCATGAGAGGAGCTACCTTTCTACTGCTCTGTGAGTATTCTAGACCTTTTGGCACTAATAACAACCTATCAAGCTCCATTACTCTATACTCTGGGCGTGATAGGAGCAGACCCTTTCGGATTGACTCTTTAAGACCTGAGACAAATGCGGCAGCCAGCTTGTGTCTGTGTGCTTTGTTCAGCATGCTGAAACCCAAATCAGTAAACACTTGTGTTATTCTATTGTGATATTTCTCAACGGATTTGCCTTTTTCCTGTGTAATCTCTTGTATGCTAGTTGCTTGGTCTGCCAGGCGGTATTGAGCCCATCTTTTTAATTAACTCACAAAGTCACATCCAGAGTCATAGGTGCTGTCACTTTAATACTCATCAAAACATTTTTCCATCACCGGCCAGTAAGCATCCCCTGCCTTTATCTCACACAGGCTCACCAAATCCTGCCACGCGGCAGCGTATGTCTTCTGGATTTGAGTGATCCTTCTAAATAATGGCATGGGCCACCTCTCAGGGTGCAGTAAGCTCGTGACAAGAGAAGCAGCCTGAGAGGGGGTGAAATTTACGTACATCAGGGGAGGCCCTGGTGCCGTTGGTAGTCCTCTCTGTGGTGTGAAGATGGAGCCGTATCCTTGGTGGTGTGAGGGTATAGGTGGAATACTGGGAGGTGGCTGCTAGATTTGTGCATTGGGCTGCGATTGGCATAAGAGGGACATGGGCTGTAAATGTGTGTTACTATCAAATAGGTTGTCTAATGGGTTGTTGGACGGTGGCGCAAAGGAACCCATTGCCCTTTCAGCCGGTGAGTCATACAGGGGAAGGCCTGGAAATGTAACAGTCTGCAAGAGTGGGATTGCAGTTGTTCCGGCATGCGTGCTGGTTCTGGGTACCGTGATAGGGTAGACGCGACTCTGGTCGGGGTTTTGAAAGGAGAGACCGGGCTGAGTAAGTCCTGGATTTGCTGGGAGAGGAGGTGGAAGCTGAGGCTGAGTAGGTTCCTGGGTTTCCTCCTGTTGGGAGCTGTGGGAGCTGTGGGTGCTGTGGGTCTCGTCATCTACACGTGTTATTAATGGGGTGGGTTGGGCTTTGTAATATGATCCGGAGGACTGGTCTATCACTGGAAACATGTGTGCGGGTTCTGGTGTGGGTGGTGGTGTGGGTAGCTCAGGTGTGTGTGTTGGCAACCACGTGAGGAGGAGTATAAAGACAAGTGTGCCCCATCTACCATCAAACATGGTGGGTGAGGCTCCTGTTGGGGAGGGGCAATAGCAGTAGATGCGATAGACGAAAGGCAGTATCTACTTCCTGGGGACCAGACGCCATTATAGGGCAGTGGCTGACTACTTAGCTTCCTCTTTTCTGGTTTTCTATACACATATACAATACAACCATCTTGATTTGTTTCCTGCTCTGTCCACCCTTCCTCATGAATAGCTTTTGCAACTTTTAACCAAGTGTCCGCTGCTTGCAGCAGTCCATGATCTGTCAACAGACCCCTTTTACATTTCAAAATAGTGCGTCATTCATCTACCTGTAGCCTTCCGCCCAAATGCATATCGACTCCACACACTTTCGCTAATTTCTTTCCCTTTTTGACAGCATCCTCTGCTTCACGCTCTAATACCAAGTCTTGATGTTTGTGGTATTTATGTGTCTGCTCAGGATTTTAGACGGGTCACAAGGCTGTCTTGGACTCAAGGGTCCAACAATTCCTCTATCTGTCACCTGGTACCGGTTCAGACTATATCACAATCCCAAGTTAACGAGGACAAAAGGATAGAAAGAGAGAGAGAGAGAGAGAGAAAGGAACGCCTACAGTGTTCGGCTGACATGCAAGCCTCCTTGCATGCGCCCTACCCAAACGTAGACCAGTCATAGGCCTGTCCACCCAAGGTGGCCACAGGTAGGGGAGCCGAGTAATATGTGACCACTTATTACTCTCAACAAGACATTTAACAGACAAATAAGGAGTACAGCAGTTAATATTCAATGGACCACTTCAACTTTCATTTACAAGTCCCAGCACAAAGCTTTTACATGTCCCAGCTCAAAGCCCAAATTTCTCACTCTGGCTTTTTCCCTTTCTTCAAGTCCCTCTGGTGGTTCAGGTTGCAAAGGGCACCTCCTGGCTCCTTGTCCTCTTATTCTAGCTTCAGCTTCTATGACTTCCAATGATTTGCCAACAACAATTTAGACTGGATAATGTACATTCAACCTGAATACCATTACATGCGCAGCGTGTGGCAGTAGGGGTTTGTAACCAAGGATTCCTCTCCTATACCCTGGCCCTATTACTCTGATCAGACCCCAGCCCTCTTCATGTATACTGAATAACAGTCCACAAACACACTTAGGACATGACATTACCAAACAAAATATGTGGCAACTGCAGTGAAATACAGGATTGCTCAAATCCTCTCGGGATCCCCACGCTACTGGGTGTATTCCTGACACCCCCTCCTGGTCACCTGTTCTCTACCGCACAATACAATTATTTATTCCCCCAGGAGGAGTTTAACCACATCAACATTATTTTCATCCATGACTATATAATCAATCCCTCATTCCCAACAGCCGCCACAAGACACAGAATCGATCAACAGAACGGAACAGAGCAGAACACAGGTGGAAGATATAATTAATACAGGTTCAATAGGCTATGGGTAAGATATATACCTGTCTTTGCTGACCGTGGACAGCCGATATAGACACAGAGATTAGCCAATCATGGGTACAGGATAAACAGTAGATGAGATATTAAATTTCCCAGAGGTGATCAGTCTCCGTCCTGCCCTTGTTGATTTATCCCGGTCTCTTCTCGATCTGCTATCCCTCGGTACCGAACCCAATAGCCCCACGTTGGACACCAGAATGATTTCGATCAGAACCAAGGTCCGATATTTTTATATATGCCCCTGGTCAAATTGATAAATTGGTAATGTCAGGGTGTGGCCACACCAAAGCAAAATTTACTGAGACAGACACCGAGTTCAGTGCATAATACTCTTTTATTGTTTCCTTATATACTATCAGCCGGACATTTTGATATCAAATAAGGCTGGCGTATGCAAACCACAAAACAACACAAATATATATATATATATATTGTGACAAAGTATTAGCTGCAGCTGGGTCGTCCATATAAGGAAGTAGCAACCGATCATAGCTATGTTCTTGCTCCTTCTAAAACGGACAAGTGTATATGCTGCTGTATACCTTCTCGGACTCTGACAACCGTGATCTTGTATCTACAACTTGTATCTACATATGTATGGCCGGTACACTTCTATCTACAGGATGATTTGATGTCTGATTACAGGACTCATATTAGCATCCCACTCCACGGCTTCCCACCCTTTTCAGGGCTCCTTCCTTTTCGTGTCCCCACTCTCCCCTCTCCCTGTTCCCTCTATCCCTTCACACCCCTCTTTGAGCCGCCCCTCCCCCGGGGGAATTGATGTCTGCACTGCAACCTTATTCAGCATAGCTGCACACTCCTTATTATCACAGGTTGCGCAGACATCAATAGCCTAGACATCCGGACGTTTTTTGTTTCGTTAGTCTTTACATGTTACATGTTCCCCATGTCTGTGTCTTTGTTTTTTGATCGATCTAGGTAATTGATCAATTTTATCAGGGCAATGTCACACATTGGTTGTGCTCTTGTATATATCCCCATGTGTTTCAATTTTGTACCAATAAATATTCACTTGAATTTATTATTATCATCTAGATTGCCTTTCCTTTGAGCCCCGCTTTTCTTTTGGTCCCCCTCTGTTTGGGACAATTTTTGGGTTACAGTTATATGGGGGCTGTAGGGCAATCGTAGTTTTAGGTACAGAAGTTATATACATAGTTAAACAAGCCTCATCAATTATTTGATTTCTGTTTGATATAGGGATCACAGGTGATCCATTCCTGAGGCATTTTCTTGATATCTACAGCAATACCTATAACTGCCCTGGGAGTTCTATGTGGTCCATTGTTTGATTATTTTTGCCGCTTTGGTTGGTCAAGTATGGCCTTTGTGATCGGAGAGGATATTGATCGTGAAATTAGTCAAGTTTTCAGGACAGACACGGTGACCATTTCCTCTCAAGAAGAAGAGGTAAAAATTTGGTTCAAGGAACATAAAAAATTACTTATTAAACATCTAAATAGAAAGTGGGACGTGTCCTTCCTGGAGGAAACCTATATCAACAACAGGATAGTGCCGAGGGGTCTTAGAGATAAGGTGATACCCGCTGAGCACCTCCACAGTCCAAGATTTTTGGAAAAGTGGAAGGAAGTCTGTATAGACCACGGGGTATCGGTAATTAATTTAATAGTAGAAGAGGAAAAAATTCAACTGGAGGAATTGGTAAAGGCAATTACAGAGAGCTCCCAGGGATTGGAACCCTATAAAGAACTAGAGGAGTTTCAGAAACTCAACGAGGCCCTTAAAAAAGAGGTGGAGAAAACGCAGTCCGTATTAAAAACAACAAAACAATCTAAGTTTAGACGGGACCTGAGTGATTGGGAGAAGGGAGACATTTTTGACTTGACTCCACGTCGCAGCCGGAGCAGTTCTAGGAGAAGAAATAATAGATCATCATCTAGGGGTAAAAAATCCTTGAGCGATACCGAAGAAGATAACTTGACTAGAACGGTGACTTTTTTAGAGGAGGAGGGGGCAGTGGGCGAAAACAAGGGCAATCACCTAGACGCGAACCCGAATTCACACAAACAACTAGCCCCCGAACCTCAGAGACAGATAGCCAGAGGTGGAGCACGCACCAGGAGCCAGCGGAAATAGCCAAACCACCCATTGATGAGGCAGACAGGAAGGACATGAAAATTATCAATCTTTCTAAGTTTAAGTTAAGTAGGAGACACATCGATCTCCTCCAAAAAGGGATGTCTTTTTCGCCCACCAACCAGATGGACAAGTTCACAGTATTTAAGGACGTCACCCTTTTTATACGTAAAGTCTTCCTACGCTTCATCCATACCAATAATTCAGGGTCTGTAACAGATAAAAATACAACTAAAAATCAGGATGAAGAAATGTTGGCTATTCTCAGCTCCCTCCTGGATGAAAATGAGAGAGAGGAAGCTGAGCATGGTCCGTACAAAAGACAGTCTAAACTTAACATCAAGTCCATCAAGATGCCCCCACTGAATAAAAATAGATGGCGAAGTCTATTCTTGGATATGGTACAAACAGACCTATCCAAGATGGACTGGAGCACAAAAAGTGAAGATAATCTCTCCCCAGCTGAACGTAAAGCAATTAGTGAACTGTCAGAAGCTCCACAGCTAGTTATAAAAAGGAGTGACAAAGGTGGGAATGTGGTGCTCCTGGATGAGAAAGACTATGAAAAGGAGGTCTTTCGCCTGTTAGGTGATGCCACAACTTATAAAAAACTATCCAGTGACCCCTTTCCCAACCTTGTCACTAACCTCAATAGTAAACTCAAATTAGCAGCAGAAGCAGGACTACTAGGTAAACGGGAATTAAATTACATTAAAATTCATGAATATAACGTACTGATATTTTATATCATCCCGAAGGTACATAAATCATTGGAAAATCCTCCAGGGAGACCAATTGTCTCAGCGATAAAGGGTCCCCTCGAGAGAATTGGAAAATACCTAGACAATCTACTGAAGGAGATGGTTATAGATCTTAAATCCTATGTGAAGGATACAGGTGATGTCCTGAGACATATCTCCCAGATTAACATACAGGGGGAGCTCCTCCTGGTGGGGATCGACGTGGAATCTTTGTACACGTCGATCCCCCACGATTGGGGGATTAAAGCAGTGGATGTTTTCCTTGACAGACATTTTCCCAAATATGGTCCACAGAATGAATTTCTAGTGGACCTTTTGACTTTTGCTCTCAAAAACAATTTCTTTCAATTTTTGTCCAACTTTTATCAACAAATTAACGGAACCTCCATGGGAGCACCCTGGGCTCCAGCATATGCCTGTCTCCATCTGGGACTGTGGGAGGAGGACGCGGTTTACACCTCGCTGATGTACCTGAGCCATGTACACACGTGGCTCAGGTACATCGACGACGTGTTTGTCATCTGGAAGGGCGACCAGGATACATTGGCACAGTTCATAGACTACCTTAACTCCAATAACCGCAATATTAAATTGACATACACATGGGACCGAGAAAGAATTTCATTTTTGGATTTATTTATTAGCAGGAGGAATTCTTCCCTGGTGACCCAGACCTTCCGCAAGGAAACTTCTGCAAACACACTTCTAAGAGCGGATAATCACCACCCGAAATGGCTCAAGGACAGTATCCCTGTGGGCCAATTTCTCTGCATTAGGCGAAACTGTTCTAACAAAGAAGACTATAGACGTGAAAGCGACGAGTTGTACAAACGCTTTCGGGAACGTGGATACTCCCATAAACAGCTTAGGAGGGCTAAACGCAAAGCAGCAGGACGGGATCGCCCCTCTCTCTTAGATAGAAAACCATCAGAAAATTTACAACTTGCCCTTCCTTCTCCCACTGTCCCAGATCCGGTGAGAATCATCACTGAGTTCGGGTCCCAATGGGATATGGTCAAAACCATACTAGAGAAACACTGGGGTATACTTACCAATACCCCTGGTATAGCCCAGATAGTGGGTCCTACTCCTAAAATGGTAGCTAGGAGGGCCAGAAACCTGGGTGACTCCCTAATTCACTCTGAACATATTAGAAGTATTGATAGCTCTTGGCTATCCCGATTCCCTAGAAGCAAGGGGATGTTCCCCTGTGGACACTGTCAGGTCTGTCCATATGTACACAGGACAACAACCTTCAGCGATTCTCAAAATAAAAATAACTTTGAGATTAAAAGTCTCATTAACTGTGCAACCACTAGGGTCATCTATATGTTGACCTGCCCGTGTAAAAATATATACATCGGCAAGACAAAGCGACAATTTAGGATTCGCCTAGGAGAGCACATGAGGGAAATCCTGGAAAAAAACCCGGAGAAACCGGTAGCCAGACACTTTGCCCAATACCACCAGGGCAAACTGTCTGGCATGCAAGTAAAGGGAATTTATGCCCTAAATCTTTCCCCCAGAAGAGGGGATTTTGATCAAATTTTGCAGCAAAAGGAAAAAAGATGGATTTTCCTCTTGGGCTCTCTGGCTCCTCTAGGCTTGAATACAGAATTGAATTTCCAGCCTTTTTTGGCAGCATAAAAATGCTGGGGGGGGTTTACAATATAAGAAACTGACCTCACAGTTAGTACCCTAGTTCTGTACAGGGACTTTCTTTGACATGTTGGGGTTCAGTCTAGGTACTATTGTTAATGTTTAAGTCTTCCCTCCCTTACAAGCCATGTGAACCTTTAACGTGTACAACATACAGTTGATAGTATCTGATCTATTCCCCCACCTCTTGGAGTCTCTTTAATTGTTTTTGAAGGGTAGAATTATGGGTCACCACATATGGTCAGTACTTATAGAAATAAACTAGTAACTTTGTGATCTATATACGACTCTCTCTGTGTGGGCTATATCTAAATACAATAAAGTCCATCGGACTACCCTAGACAACACACATATTTTGAGATATCGACACAGAGAAAGACCATGTGGTGGATCCACACCTTAACAATAAATCCCTCCCCTCTCCCCTTTCCCTCCCCCCTCCCCTTCCCTCCTCTTTTCCCTTCCCCCCCCCCATTCCCCCATACCAATCTATTTAATTTCCCTATCCTTTCATTATCCTTCCCCGTTCCGATTTGATCTGATTAATATCAACCTTATGATGATATATTTTACCATACTTTTTATATCCATTAATGCCTCTATTTCCCTTTTTTGGTTGTATATTCAAGAGAGTATATGATGGAACTCTCGCCATTACAACAATAAACTGACCACACATAGGAAGCGACAAACAAACAGTGGACAACAACCTGGACACACACAGACTGGAAAAACCTCCTCTATTCAAACTAGTTGGGTGGGCGTGTATGAGGGAGGGACAACAATAAGAAGGAGTCCTCACACGCCACCTGTACGTCCAGATGAAGGTATACATGTTTGTTTTGTGAAACGCGTTGACGTCATTCCGCCCAGACGTCATGCCTGCTGTCATCCCCCGTTGGGGCTAGCCGGCTCACCTACGGAGGGAGCGTTCCGATCTACGGTTCGGTACAGCCGTATGGAGGGCAACAGGTGCACCTGTATAAATGTATAAGAACCAGTGCGCAAAACCACAATGTGAGTGAAAGAATTTTAAAACTGATGGTAAAATACCCGATAGAGAGCCGCCAACATAGATAGGTCCACTCAGTTCCCCCAGAATAAAATATTAAATACAGATATGTAGCGCTATTCCATCAATCAGTAACAAATTAAGATGTGAGATGAAGTAGGCAGAGTAAGCTCCACCTCATATAATGAATGCCAGGAAAAATTATTTAAAGCCTAGGAATAAATGTCACCATACAAGAGTAAATCAGAAAAAGGAATCAGTTCTGCAATATGAAGAAAAAATATATAAATGAATACCAGCAATTGAATAATAAACTGACTCAGTGCTTAGTGAAATAAATATATCAGCTACCGCTCATCAAGTGACAAAAATAGTGAATCTGTGAATATGATAGGCTGACTTCCCAAACTGGATGATCACCAAAAAAATCATACACAAGTGATAACTAGTATCTCACAGGCAACCACTGGAGATTGAATAACTTCTAGTGCTAATAACAAAATAAGTGAATCTTCAGCGTGAACTGAAAAATAGATGTAATGGACTGGCATAAAGTGCAAAAAAATTCCTAAGGTCAGCAAAGATAATCATATAATGCACAATATAAAATAAATTCCAAAAATAATAATAGTGCAATCATGCCATAATACACTAGTGTAAAATAAATGAAATAATGTTAAATAATAATGTATATTGAATTAGTAATTTAAATAAATAAAAAATCAAATGCGATAGGACAGATAATCCCACCACAGAGATGCTGTCCCAAACGGTGACAATAGTGCAATATAGTCCATACAAAAGGTGCAGTAGTGATGGGTGATTTCCACAAAAAAACAGTCTTTGAACACAGTGCAAAATGTGCAGTGACTGATGCTTTTCTTCTATGCACATTCTAGTGCATCTCCCAGGTGTTTCCCCCAGCCTCTCACCTCCAGCAGCGGCCCCCAATGGGCCAAATAAAGCGGGTGGATATTCTAGGAGAGGATGTGTTTCCTGCAGCGTGTCTTAAACATCAAATGGGTCTGTCTCTCTGCAATTCATCCCAACACTCTCAGCGATCCCAGCGGTTATTTAAGAACAAAGGAGAGGTCTCATGGTGCAGTAATTAAAAACACATTTATTGAAAAAACGTAGTGACTTACATGTAAAATGACAGCAATCAGTAGATGTGAAAAGCTTCCGGGTTCGGCCGTCCCCGAGAAGCGTCGGCACCTGACTCCTCCTACCCTGACGCGTTGCGTCACAGCACGTGACTTTATCAAAGGGATCCCTTTGATAAAGTCACGTGCTGTGACGCAACACGTCAGGGTAGGAGGAGTCAGGTGCCGACGCTTCTCGGGGACGGCCGAACCCGGAAGCTTTTCACATCTACTGATTGCTGTCATTTTACATGTAAGTCACTACGTTTTTTCAATAAATGTGTTTTTAATTACTGCACCATGAGACCTCTCCTTTGTTCTTAAATAACCGCTGGGATCGCTGAGAGTGCTGGGAGCTGTTGGGATGAATTGCAGAGAGACAGACCCATTTGATGTTTAAGACACGCTGCAGGAAACACATCCTCTCCTAGAATATCCACCTGCTTTATTTGGCCCATTGGGGGCCGCTGCTGGAGGTAAGAGGCTGGGGGAAACACCTGGGAGATGCACTAGAACGTGCATAGAAGAAAAGCATCAGTCACTGCACATTTTGCACTGTGTTCAAAGACTGTTTTTTTGTGGAAATCACCCATCACTACTGCACCTTTTGTATGGACTATATTGCACTATTGTCACCGTTTGGGACAGCATCTCTGTGGTGGGATTATCTGTCCTATCGCATTTGATTTTTTATTTATTTAAATTACTAATTCAATATACATTATTATTTAACATTATTTCATTTATTTTACACTAGTGTATTATGGCATGATTGCACTATTATTATTTTTGGAATTCATTTTATATTGTGCATTATATGATTATCTTTGCTGACCTTAGGAATTTTTTTGCACTTTATGCCAGTCCATTACATCTATTTTTCAGTTCACGCTGAAGATTCACTTATTTTGTTATTAGCACTAGAAGTTATTCAATCTCCAGTGGTTGCCTGTGAGATACTAGTTATCACTTGTGTATGATTTTTTTGGTGATCATCCAGTTTGGGAAGTCAGCCTATCATATTCACAGATTCACTATTTTTGTCACTTGATGAGCGGTAGCTGATATATTTATTTCACTAAGCACTGAGTCAGTTTATTATTCGATTGCTGGTATTCATTTATATATTTTTTCTTCATATTGCAGAACTGATTCCTTTTTCTGATTTACTCTTGTATGGTGACATTTATTCCTAGGCTTTAAATAATTTTTCCTGGCATTCATTATATGAGGTGGAGCTTACTCTGCCTACTTCATCTCACATCTTAATTTGTTACTGATTGATGGAATAGCGCCACATATCTGTATTTAATAAGGTGCACCTGTATGTTCGCCCATCTATCCACATGAGTAATATCTTCCGGATCGCGGAGAACTTTTAAGGCAGTGTCCAGCATTGTGCACAGCAGCAAGTGGTGCAGTCTACAATACAGGGGTCACTGCAACCCGGTGGTATCCAAGGACTTCCAGATAGGACCCGGGAGCGGTAACGTACCTGACCACCTGTTTATGTATTTCTGCCCATGCTATTTACTGCTTGACTTCATAACAGCACGCTCCTGACAATATTTTTTATACCTCACCGGACAAGTGTATATGCTGCTGTATACCTTCTCAGACTCTGACAACCGTGATCTTGTATCTACATATGTATGGCCGGTACACTTCTATCTACAGGATGATATGATGTCTGATTACAGGACTCATATTAGCATCCCACTCCACGGCTTCCCACCCTTTTCAGGGCTCCTTCCTTTTCGTGTCCCCACTCTCCCCTCTCCCTGTTCCCTCTATCCCTTCACACCCCTCTTTGAGCCGCCCCTCCCCCGGGGGAATTGATGTCTGCACTGCAACCTTATTCAGCATAGCTGCACACTCCTTATTATCACAGGTTGCGCAGACATCAATAGCCTAGACGTCCGGACGTTTTTTGTTTCGTTAGTCTTTACATGTTACATGTTCCCCATGTCTGTGTCTTTGTTTTTTTAACGATCTAGGTAGTTGATCAATTTTATCAGGGCAATGTCACACATTGGTTATGCTCCTGTATATATCCCCATGTGTTTCAATTTTGTACCAATAAATATTCGCTTGAATTTATTATTATCATCTAGATTGCCTTTCCTTTGAGCCCCGCTTTTCTTTTGGTCCCCCTCTGTTTGGGACAATTTTTGGGTTACAGTTATATGGGGGCTGTAGGGCAATCATAGTTTTAGGTACAGAAGTTATATACATGGTTAAACAAGCCTCATCAATTATTTGATTCCTTCTAAAACGGTGTTAATTTTTAAGTGTATTCTCGGAGCAGGTGCGATCTTCTCTTAACTCTTGCAGTTCAGTTCCACAGACATCTGTGCAGATATCTACTGAATATGTTTTAAGGCTGATAAACAGAAGCTGATATATGTCAGGCATATAAAGCATGTACTTATATATATATATATTGGAATAGACATTTCATCATGATATTCCAACCACATCCATTACAGCAGTGCTGGGGGAAGGGAGGATGTGAACATTGGCAATGCTGGGGAGCTTATGGGAGCAGTGGCAGTGCTGGGGAGGAGGGGATTAGTTAGGAGGCAGTACACTGTGGCAAATTCTGAATCATGTAGAGCAAAGCTGGAAATAATGACAAGTATATAGCGGGGGATTCTACATTGACCACCAATGTAATGGGGGATTTACAATGACCACTAATATGAGGGGGAATTTGCACTGTGTCAGGGCTGGGCTCAGTCCTTCCTTCTCTGAGCTGGCCGCTCAGCTGTCGGCTAATTGCCAGCTCCCATCTCTCTCCAGAGTTACTCAGCTGTTGATGATATCCTGCTTGTCAGTCCTGCCTACTTAAGCAGTCCAGTCCAGAGGAACTCTGCCTTCGCCTTGGTCAACATCACAGAAAAGATCTCCTACAATCCTGTTCAAGACTTGCTTTGCTGACATCCCTTCTGGCTCCAGATCCTGCTTGCTGTTCCACTACATTGATCCCTGACTTCTGGCTTGGCTGAATATACGTTCCAGTTACTGAACTTTGCCTATGTTTTGACTATCTTTGTTCTTTTTACTTTTATTATTAAACAAGTGTCATTTAACTGTACTTGTGTCTTGGCCTGATTTCGTGGTTTCTGACAGTAGGTGAAGGCCATGAATTCAGAAGATGCAGTCAATCCACTTGTTGGTAATATTTTCTCCAGATTGGATGAACTGGATCACCACATGGATCAGTTCACCATGATGTTACAAACACTCCTGAGTCGCACGGCTCACCTGGAATCTCCCTGTGGTCGCCCCGATGTTGCAGGCCGACCCTGCTGCTGCTCTCTGTTCAGGCACCCTCCTCGGGTATTACCTCTATAAGAGGTATGTCTGGTTCCACTCCACTTCCCCAGTGATTTGGGGGCAATCCAGTCCAATGCAGAGAGTTTCTCAACCAGGTTGAGATATACTTTGAGATGCTGCCCCAGACATTTCCCACGGACAGAAGCAAAGTAGGTTTCGTGATATCTTTGCTTTCTGAGAGAGCCTTGGCCTGGGCAAACCCTCTATGGGAGATACAAAAACCTGTTGTCTTGAGTTACCCTGAGTTTGTGGCTTAGTTTAAAAGGGTATTTGACATTCCTGCATGCTCCACTTCTGCTGCCAAGTGCCTCATGTCCATTAAACAGAGTACATAAACTGTTGCCGACTATGCCATCGAATTCTGTACTCTGGCAGCAGAGGTTGCGTGGAACAATGAGGCCCTCGTGGCTGCTTTTTGTCATGGTCTCTCAGATACCATCAAGGATGAGATAGCAGCCTGAGATATACCCACTGAGCTGGAGAAGTTGATCACGTTTGCCATCCTCATTGACTCCAGAGTCAGAGAAAGACTCTCTTTTAAGGAGTGCCCACAGAAGCCTCCTGTACGTTTGTCTCCGAGCTTTGCAGTCCCACCCATGCCTCCCTCATCTCCCATGCCTCCTGGTACCGAGTCAAGCAGTGAAGGTGAACCCATGCACTTAGGTTTCACGTGTCTCTCTGTGGATGAGAGAACCTTTAGGAGGAGGGAGAGATTGTGCCTTTATTGTGGCCAGGGAGGTCACTTTTTGAAGTCTTGTCCTACCGGTCCAGGGAATGCCCGAACCTTGAGGTCCTGTCATGGACAGACCTTAGGTGGCGTTGTTTCATGCCCAGTTATCCAGAAGGATAAGCCCCTGGTTTCGGTCACCCTTTCTTGGGCTGAGTCGCCCGTCGAGATACAGGCTCTAATTGCCTCTGGAGCTGCAGCCCTGTTCATTGATGCTGCCTTTGTATCGAAGCACTTGATTCTGCTGCAGCTGCGTAACACTCCACTTGCTATTAAGGCTTTTCACGGGAGACCTCTACAGCCTGCCCATGTGAATCATGAGATGGTTCCGTTGTCCATGGCTGTAGGGGCTCTTCACCATGAGATAATCCAATTCCAAGTAATTTCCTCACCTAAGTTTCTGCTGGTTATTGGTTATCCTTGGTTACAGAGGCACAACCCCTCTTTTGATTGGCTCCATGCTGAGGTTCTCTCCTGGTCACCACAATGCAGTGAGACATGCTTTCGGAAGGTAGCCAAGGTCCTGGGCACCTCTTCACTCTCCTCCCTGCCAGAGCATTACCGCAATTTTAGCGATCTCTTTGACAAAGGTCAAGCCGGTAGTTTGCCTCCACACTGGCCATATGATTGCACAATTGACCCTCAACCTGGTGCCATACCCCTTCATGGCCGGGTTTACCCTTTGTCGGTCTTGGAGGATAAGGCCATGGAGGAGTATGTTGCAGACGCACTTTCTCAAAGTTTCTTCTGCAAATCCTCGACTCCTGCTGGTGCTGGTTTCTTCTTTGTGAAGAAGAAGAGTGGTGAACTGAGACCTTGTATTGATTATAGAGGTCTCAGTCATTTCACAATTAAGAATGCCTATCAGATTCCGTTGATTTACGGAGTTATTTGACCGCCTCAAGGGAGCGACGGTTTTCATGAATCTTGATTTGAGAGGGGCATACAATCTCATGAAGATTAAGGAGGGCGACAAGTGGAAAACTGCATTTAATACCAGAACAGGCCATTATAAGTACCTCGTAAAGGCCTTTCGGCCTTTGTAATGCCCTGGCAGTTTTCCAGGAATTTATTAACAATGTCACATAGATGTCTGTCGTGTGCTTCAGAAACTAAGAGAGGACAATCTCTATTGTAAACTGGAGAAGTCTGATATTCATCGTGAACAGGTTAAATTCCTGGGCTATGTTATTTCCACTGCTGGTCTTTCATTGAACCCAAAGAAACTTTCGGCAGTCCTACAGTGGCCCCCGACCCATAGGATTATGTCCTCTGCAGCGTTTCCTTGGGCTTTGTCAACTATTATCAGACGTTTATTCATAACTTTTCGTCTCTGGTCAAGCCCTGACCTTTTATCCTTGAGGTTGATGCTTCTGAGACTGGTGTTGGTGCCCTTCTGTCTCAACGTCCTACCTCTGAGAGCACTATGCATCCTTGTGGCTACTTTTCCAAGAAATTGTCACCTGCGGAGTGCAATTACGAGATAGGTGACAGAGAGCTGTTGGTGATCATTTTAGCCCTGAATAAAAGGGGACATCTCCTCAAAGGTACCATTGTGCCGGTTCTCATTCTTACTAACCATAAGAATCTCACATTCTTGTCTGAGGCTAAACACCTCTCTCCCAGAAGGGCGGGATGGGCTCTTTTCTTGTCAAGTTTCAATTACATTGTCTCATTCTTGCCCAGTACTTAGAATGTAAGGGCTGACGCCTTGTGACAACAATTTTCCTCCACTTCCAAGTTGGAGTCGGTTCCGGTTCCTGTGATTCCTCCTGATCGCATTCTGGCTACGGTTCTCACCAGTCTCACTTCTCCTTTGGGTAACAAAATTCTTGATGCTTAGGTCCATGGTCCTCCTGAGAAATCTTGTGACAGCTGCTTTTTCCCAGAGAGTCTCCATACTGCTGTGCTCCAGACTTACAATTCTCTCAAGGCAGCTGGCTACCCTGAGAAGAATCAACTCGTTTGGCCCATTTCCCAACAATTCTGGTGGCCTAGTCTACGTGCTGATGTAACTGCCTTTGTAGCTGCCTGTTCTGTGTGTGCTCAGAGTAAGACTTCAGGACACCTTCCAGTGGGCCTCCTACAACCCATACCCAATGGAGAGAGCTCTGGACCCACCTGTTTATGGATTTCATTGTGGAGTAACCCAACTCCCAGGGAAACACAGTTATCCTTATGGTGGTTGACCTGTTCTCAAAGATGTGTCATTGTATTCCACTTAAGAAGTTGCCCACTTCTAAGATACTGCCTTCCATTTTTGCTTGGGAGATCTTTCGCTTACATGGGCTACCCAAAGGTTATTGTCTCGGACGGGGGTAGTCAGTTTGTGTCCCAGTTCTGGCAAGCCTTTTGTGCACAGTTGGGAATTCAGCTTGCTTTCTCCTCTGCGTATCGCCTGCAGTCTAATGGGGCCGCAGAACGAGCCAATCAGTCCTTGGAGCAATTCCTACATTGCTATATTTCTGACCATCATAACAACTGGTCAGACCTATTACCATGGACAGAGTTTGCTCACAACAGTGCCTTGAATTCTGCTTCCCGATTGTCCCCGTTTATGATGAATTATAGTTTCCAACCTTCCATGTTGCCTGACTGATTCCTGCATTAGAGGAGCATCTCCGTGGTCTTCGTTCCACTTGGGAACAAGTCCAGGAGGCTTTGCGTCATGCTAATGATAGGTACAGACTCCATGCTGACCACAGACACCTGCCTGTGCCTTCCTACCAGGTTGGGGACAGGGTCTGGCTGTCATCTCGCAACCTCCGACTTCACGTTCCCTCACTGAAGTTCGCACCTCAGTTTATTGGGCCTTTCCGTATTCTTCCCAGGATTAACCCAGTGGCTTACGCAATAGACCTTCCTTCTAATATGCGTATTTCGAATGTATTTCATGTCTCCTTATTAAAACCTATGGTCTGCAACCGTTTTACCACCTCGGTGCCACGTCCTCACCCTGTACAGGTTGAGAACCATGAGGAGTATGAAGTACAGTCCATTGTTGACTCCCGTAGGTTCTGTGGGAGCATAAGGTACCAGGAGCATTGGAAAGGGTACGGTCCGGAGGAACGCTCTTGGGTCTCATTCTCGGACGTACATGCCCCTGTCCTCCTCCATTATTTCCGTAGACATTTTCCCTTCAAGCCTGGTGGTCCTCCGAGGGGGAAGGGTTGTTGAGGAGAGGGTACTGTCAGGGCTGGGCTCAACCCTTCCTTCTCTGAGCTGGCCGCTCAGCTGTCGGCTAATTGCCAGCTCCCATCTCTCTCCACAGTTACTCAGCTGTTGACGATATCCTGCTTTCAGTCCTGCCTACTTAAGCCGTCAAGTTCAGAGAAGCTCTGCCTTCACCTTGGTCAACATCACGGAAATGATCTCCTGCAATCCTGTTCAAGACTTGCTTTGCTGACATCCCTTCTGGCTCCAGATCCTGCTTGCTGTTCCAGTATATTGATCCCTGACTTCTGGCTTTGTTTACTATCCATTCTGTTTACTGAACATTGACTATGTTTTGACTACGTTTGTTTTTACTTTTATTTTTAAACAAGTGTGATTTAACTGTAATTCTGTCTCGGTCTTGTTTCATTGTTTCTGACACACTGACTACCATGTAATGGGGGATTTTAGGTGACTCGCCAATATAAAGCAGGATTTTTACACTGACAACATTGTAATAGGAGTATTTACACCAACCACCAGTGTAAGGGGAAATATACAATGACCTCCATGTAAATGGGAATCTACACTGGCAACCATTGTCGAGGAGATTTTTACTGACCACCAATGTAAGATGATACTTCTACACTGGCCACCAATGTTAGGGGGATTTATACTGACCAGAGCCACCATCGGGGGGATAGCCGATACAATTGTAAGGGCCTGAGTGTCTAAAGAGGCCCGACCAGGCCAGGATAAGGCAGGAGCATGTGAAGGGGAGCTGTGTTGTGCACTGCAGAAACGATCTCGGCAGCTTCTGCTGCTCTGTGTCATTGAGCCCAGACATCGAGCTCTTTACTGCCACCTCTGGCTACTATGTGCAAGTGCACCCCTTGTGTGTGCTGCCTGTACTGTGCTATGTACTGTGATTGGCTGCAGCTCTTTTTTATCTAAACAACATGTCAGCTTTGTGGAAATAAGAGCTGGGACTAGGTAAGGAGATCTCCTTTACAAGTAGGGGCTGTGAGGAAAAGAGAGGGGGGGCTGTTTGTGTACAAGGAGGGGCCAGAGCTTTGTGTGTTTACAGATGTGTATATGTGGGGGTGCTGACATATATATATATAGGAGTGAGGGGGTCTGACTGACATATATACAGGTGTGAGGGGGGGCTGACATATGTACAGGTGTGAGGGAAGCTGACATATATACAGGTGTGAGGGGGGCTGACATATATACAGGTATGGGGGGAGCTGATATATATACAGGAGTGAGGGGGGCTGACATATATACATGTATGAGGGTGGCTGACATATATACATGTATGAGGGTGGCTGACATATATACAGGAGTGAGGGGGGCTGACATATATACAGAAGTGAGGGCAGTTGACATATATACAGGTGTGGGGGGGCTGACATATATACAGGTATGAGGGGGGCTGACATTTATACAGGAGTGAGGAGGGCTGATATATATTTAGGTGTGAGGGGGAGGTCTGACATATATACAGGTATGAGGGGGGCTGACATATATATAGGAATGAGGGGGGCTTAGTGCGTACAGGCATGAGCGGGGGCTGAGTGCGTACAGGTGTGAGCAAGGGTTGAGTGCGTACAGGTGTGAGGAGAGGGCCTGAGTGCATACAGGTGTGAGGAGAGGGCCTGAGTGCATACAGGTGTGAGCGGGGGCTGAGTGCGTACAGGTGTGAGTGGAGGCTGAGTGCGTACAGGAGTGAAGAGAGGGCCTGAGTGCGTTCAGGTGTGAGGAAAGGGCCTGAGTGCATACAGGTGTGAGCGGGGGCTGAGTGCATACAGGTATATATATATATATATATATATATATATATATATATATATATATTTATTTATTTTATTTTTATTTTTTTTAAAGCAAAGGCCTTACAGATTAAAATGGTGGGTGTTGCAATTTTTTTTTCACACAGTATTTGCGCAGCGATTTTTCAAATGTAATTTTTTTGGAAAAGCAACACTTTTTAAAATTGTAATGCACTAAAACACACTATATTGCCCAAATGTTTGGTAGAGTATAAAAGATGATCTTATAGTAACCAAACACGACATGGTTTAAAATTGCACACAACTGTGCAGCGATGACAAACTACATACATTTTTAAAATCCTTTACAGGTTACCACTTTAGATTTACAGAGGCGGTCCACTGCTAAAATTACTGCCCTCGATCTGATGTTCACGGTGATACTTCACATGCATGGTGCAATTGCTGTTTACATATGACACGGGACTGACCTTTGTGTTTGCTATTGCTCGCAAGCACGGGGGGGGGGTGCTTTTTTTTATTATTTATTTTGCTTTTTTATTTTATTTTTATACTGTTCCTTTCATTTTTTTAAATCATTTTTATTGTTATCACAGGGAATGTAAATATCCCCTATGATAGCAATAGGTAGTGACAGGTACTCTTTTTTTTTAAATTGAGGTCTATTAGACTCTAGATCTCTCCTCTGCCCTCATAGCATCTGACCACACCAAGATTGGTGTGATAAGATGCTTTTCCAATTTCCCAATGGCGTTGTTTATATCCAGCAAAACCAAAGTCATGAAATGCTCGTAGCTTCCGGTTTCTTAGGCCATAGAGATGATTGGAGCTGTTTTGGTCTTTGATCAGCTCTATGGTCATCTGGCGGAACTACCGGCTGCATTCTCAGGTTCAGGAGAGCCTGAGAAAACCATGAAAGACGGTGGGGGGGTACTTGTAAAAGCAGTCCAGCAGCTAATTAGCCACTAGGATTGTTTTTGCATGAAAGCTGACTGCTGGCTGAAAAGAACAATACCAAGATGATACCTAAACCTGCAGGCATCATTCTGGTATAACCACTCAAAGTCCAGCAACATACCAGAACGTTGCTGGTACTTGTTGGGCATATATTGTAATGTTCTTTTTTTCATGCTGCCTGTGGGCTGAACAAAAAAAGAGATTGATGAGTGGGTATGCCCACCATTAGAATACCACCCTGCATCCACCAACTTGTAATGATGAGCATACACCGATTTTTTTTTTTTAACTGTGTTCGTGAAATCACCTCCTACATCGCTGGAGTTGCTGATTTACGTATCGTGAGAGCAAACGCTGCTGCTGTCAAGATAAATAAATCAGTGCTGCAGCTGAATGGCGTACCTGAAAAGCAAACAATGGTAACAATAAAACATTTTTAGACACTTTTTTGTACCAGTGTCCGGCCTTATGGGCAATTAAGTACGGTGCCATCAACTGGTCGTTGAGGTCCACCCCTCCCATATTAAGGTTGTATTCGTGGACACAGAGGGGTTTCTCCACAACACCAGTCACCGTAAGCATTTGGACCTTTGTGTCTGCGTGAAGGGAGGACAGAACGAAAACATTTTTCATTTCAATAGTTTTTATTAGGAATAAAAGGTTTTCCATATTTAACACAAAAGAGTTGTCAGTCTGAGTACAAGAGTACAAATACAATGTATTACAAATACGGAGAATTACCAAAAATAAAAAATAATGTAAATGAACAGAGAAATAGAAAACATATTGCCAAGTTGAGAATCATCATATTACAAAGATTACTCGTGTAGTAGTATTTAGATTATCATATTGTTCCAAACCCACAAAACGGATCGTTAATAAGAAATTGAAAAACAGGTACACCAATAATGATTCCATCTATAAAGTCCACACCTTCTATAAGTTGCTGACCTTCTCAATACATTATGTTTATCCGGTACGACCCCAGACACCGAATGCCCCAACGGGAACTTACTGCATCCTGTGCCAGACCCGACCGGCCCGTTCTTTCCTTCTAGAACGTCACGTCAGATAGATCAATGAGCCTTATTCTTTTGAAACCAATCTAACCATGGACTCCATGTCTTGTATTTTAATTGGTAGTTACCTTGGGAGGCGGCAAACATTAATTTGTAATTTATATGTAGGTTAGCGGTTCTTATTACTTCTATAAAGGATGGCGGTTCTTTATTCTTCCACTTTCTGACTATAGTCAATCTAGCACTCGCTAGGACTTGAAAAACTATGTGTTTGTAAGCTGAAGGAATCTTCTTTATTCCTATTAATAGTATAGCAAGTTCTGGTGTTTCAGGGACAGAGATATTAGTGATTTTTCTAATTAGATCAAAGACATTAAACCAAAAGGTCTTCAACAGTGGGGACGCCCACAGTACATGCGTGAGTGAGCCCCTAATCCTGCACTGTCTCCAACAGAGTGGAGATGTTTGAGGATGAAATCCGACTATTCTTGTAGGTGTTAGATACCACCGCAAGAGGATTTTGTTTGAGAGTTCCCATAGATTTACACTTTTGGTGGCTGCAAAGGTGATCTTAATTGAGTCTCACCATTGTTCTATGGAGTATGAGGACAGTAATTCTATTTCCCAAGTTTTCATAGATGGGGGTTTAATAAGTACTGATTTTTGGTTTAATTGTAAAAGAGGGAAACACCCTTAATAGAGGTGGTTGGGTTTGCGAAATATAGGAAGGTCCTAATCGGTATGGAAACAGCATTTGTAGGAATGATGGATAATAGATGTGCTATTTGATTATAGGTATACAGGTCCTTTGATTCTAGGCCATATTCCAATTGGATTGTTCTAAATATTTTGATTGATGGGCCTATTGTGATATCTTCTGTAGTAGTGATGCCTTTTAATGACCAATTTTGTATATTTAGATCAGGAATTAGTAATCGTAGACTCGAGATAGTTAGTGGTATTGTTTTAGTGATTTGATTGGGCATAGAGGAGTAAGGCCCAAGCTTTAAACATAATTTTCATAGTAGGGAACATGATATTCGCTGTAGTAGGTTTGAGGGTGCTCGTTAATAATAGGTCATATAAATTATGGTTAACACATTGGACCTTCTCTAGTTCTATCCATCTAGGTGATTGAGGTTGCGGGAACCACTGTTTTGTTTGAGCTAGGATGGCGGCTAAATAGTAGTCCTTCAGCAGTACATGACCTACCCCACCGGCTCTTCTGGATTTGATCAGTTTGTGAAATGCACATCTGGCCTTTTGTTGTTGCCATAGAAATTAATTGATTACTGATTGGGATTTAGAGAAGAAGTTTTCAGGGACTGGAATAGGCAAGGCTCTAAATAAGTAAATGAATTGGGGTAGAATTTTTTAAACGCCGCTAGTCTTCCTGACCATGTGATTTCTATGTTGGTTAAATTGCTTAGTTTTGAATAAAGGTCTTGGAGGAATGGCGTGTAACTTGCGTTGACTAGTTGTTCAGTCTTTTCGGTTAATGTTATGCCTAGGTATTTTATTCCTTTAGAGCTCCAAGTGTATGGAAATCTTTTCTGAAGTCTAGTCTGCATGTGATCATCTAGGCCTATTCCTAATATTTGGGATTGGCTTTCGTTGACTTTGTAGTATGATATTCGATTAAACAAAGATAGAGCTTCATGAGCTGCAGCCAGGGAAGATTCCACTTCTGTTAGTATCAAGATAACATCATCGGCAAATAGGCTGATGGTGTGATCAGTTCCACCCACTGAAAAGCCTGTTATATTAGCATGAGAATGGATGTGGATTGCAAGGGGTTCCATTAATAAATTAAAAATTAAAGGGGATAAGGGGCATCCTTGCCTTGTTCCATTGGATATGGAAAATGGGGATGAAAGTATTCCTGATATGTACACTCTGGCAGAAGGTTGAGCCCGGGTTCACACCACAATGGGCTGCGGATCGCACAGGAGCGCTGTGCGTCCCTGTTCACCATTTCAGGGACGAATCAGGGCAGATTCTATGCCTGAATTCGGCCCTGAAACGTAGCCAAAGACGCACAGCGTTTTTGTGCAGTGCGTACCGCAGCCGCCCCGGAGATATGTGAACTGGCTTCATAGGGAGCCAGTCACATTCTCCTGCTATGCGAATTAGAGGTGCGGAAACGCACCTCTAATTCGCATAGGTGTGAACCCGAGCTTAGAGTATAAAGCCATAATGGCAGAAAGTATGTTGTTATTGAATCCAAAAGTTTCTAATACTTTGAGTAGGTACTGCCAGTGTATGCAGTCAAAGGCCTTCTCTGCATCCAATGTTAGGAGCAGAGAGGGCCTTTTTTTTACCTCCGCCAGGTGTATGATATCAATTAATCTTCAGGTAGCATCAGATGTCTGTCTATTTTTTTGGTAAAACCCGTTTGATCGGGATGAATCAATGTGGGTAATATATCTACCACTCCGGCTGCTAATAGTTTCGCGTATAACTTTAGATCAGTATTCAAAAGCGATATCGGCCT